>NC_080784.1:184856553-185219053 GCF_028018385.1 Neofelis nebulosa | reverse complement strand
TGTAGCCATGTGAGAGTTTTTACCAGTGGAATGTGAGCAGAAATGATATTTTCAAATGTTGCCTCTTTGGTTTAAAATAACATCATTGGCCCTAGATCCCTGCTATTTCTTTTTCTCCTGATCTGTACCTGTGACCCAGCTTCAACTATGTGAAAAAGGACAATGACCAAAAGTATGGTGGGGACAAAAGATGGAAGAAGTCTGGGTATCTAAACGATGGGGATCAACCTGGACCGCTTGCTTGTTTCAAGAATCTTATGACAGAAAGCCATAAACTC
This sequence comes from Neofelis nebulosa, assembly GCF_028018385.1. NCBI lineage: Eukaryota > Metazoa > Chordata > Mammalia > Carnivora > Felidae > Neofelis > Neofelis nebulosa. The sequence continues at coordinate 185,218,775 of NC_080784.1, read as the reverse complement.
TCATTCAAGCCACAATATTTCTGGGTCTTTTTGTTACAAGAGCTTAGTCTTTACTCCTAAGTCATTCTAAGAAATACAAGAAAATAGAATGACTTTCAGAGGAATGAGATCCCTTCCTGCAGTGATCAAAGGATGCTTTGTGGAGAAGGTGACATTTAAGCTCAACCTTTTTTAATGGGTCCAGGAAGGGGAATTTCAACAAAGGAATGTGCCTAAGCAAGGGTATGGGACTAGGAAGGCATCAATTAACTGCACAGTCACATTATCACATACAGCTAGAGACAAATTCACCCTCTTTTCCCTCCCACCGCACAGAATGCAGAGTTCTCTAATTTTAGAAGTCCCTTTTTTGTTAGTTCTAGTCTAAAGATATTCAATAACCTGTAGGGCTGGCAATGTACTTAAAATTATTTTTAGACTTTTTTGGTGAAATTTGCCGTTATAATTAATCTTCTTTTCTAAGACTGCTCATAATCCCTGAACTCTCACTGCAGTGAAATGAAGGTAATCAAGATAATTGGCTGTCTGGTTCAGCCTCAAGTCTCATGATAACCTGGGTGATCTGGGTTATTGAGAATTTGGGGCAAAAATCCTCTGAGCATCTCTGCGTCATCTACCTGTACCCACTTTATGTGGGGCAGTGGGTATAGCTAGCACTCCTTTTAATTTAAAGAGATTTTCTTTGTTCTGGGCTGAATTGTGACCCTACCCCCAAATTCGTATGTCAAAGCCCAAACCCCAACACCTTATGGTGTGATTGAATTTGGAGATGAGGTTCTTTAAAGAGGTGATTCAGTTAAAATAAGGTCTTTAAGGTGGTCCCTGATTCAATTTGACTGGTGTCCTTATAAGAAGAAGAAATTTGGATGCAAAAAGAGACAACAGGCATGCATGTACACAGATGAAAGACCGTGTGACGACAGACCTAGATGGAAGGAGTCCATTTGGAAGCCAAGGACAGAGGTCTCAGAAGAAACCAAACCTTCTAACGCCCTCGGACTTCCCAGCTCCAGAACTTTGAGAAAATAAATTTCTGTTGTGTCAGCCACTCAATCTGTGGGATTTTGTTATGACAGCCTGAGAAGACCAATATAGCCTCTTTCTTACCCCCTTCACCCCACATCAATGTTGAGTTTCTATAATCCTTGGAAGTTGTGATCATGAGAGTTTGCTCTATAGTTCAGGAAGTGTTTGTTATATATATGATCTCATTCTAATTTAGGTAACTGTGACAGATTCTGGTCTAGTCTCATTATTCCCATTTTATAGATAGGAAAACTGAAGTCCAGGAAAGGTGAATGGCTTGATTGCTTGAAGTTTTGCCAACGTATCATTATGGATCCAAGAATCAAGGCCAGGTTTCTTGATTGCAACTTTAGGGCTTGAAGATAATGGGCCTCCTCTCTTTATAGTGCTTTGTCCCTGGAGGACGGCTGTCAATATCTCCATTGCAGGGGCACCTACATGACTCAGTCCATTAAGCACCTGACTCTTGATTTCAGCTGGGGTCATGATCTCACAATTAGTGAGTTCAAGCTCTGCGTCAGGCTCTGCACTGACAACATGGAGCCTTCTTGGAATTCTCTCTCTCTCCCTCTTTTTCTGCCCCTCCCCTACTCATGTGTTTTTTCCCTCCCTCAAAATAGATAAACTTCATTAAAAAATAGAGAGGCATGTGTTTGTTCTGGACACGTACTGAATGGGGCTAAATCTTGGGATGTCATATGCTATTGCATGGCCGTGAGCAAGTTAGTTAATCACTTTGTGCTTTCCTTTCCTTATCTACAAAATGAGGATAAGAGCAATGCTAACTGCATATTTTGGTAAGATTAGATGATATGTGTTACATGCTAACTAGGTATCAGTTATTTATTATTATTATTGTTATCATTTCCTGCTCGACTCTCCTCAACTAATTCCTGAAAATTCAAGATTAAATCCATTCAAGTTTTAGATTGTCAGTTCCAGGTGAGGACCTCCTGGAGAATTCCAGATTCTCTGCTTTAACACTCCCTTGTGAGAGAGGAACTTCTAACAGACAGTAGAAGTCTCAATACCTGGGTCAGATCCCACTGACTCAAAGCCCCAAGTTAACTAAAATTTCTTTCTCTTCTTTTGCATTTTGTCTTTGAGAAGGAAAGAAATCAGAAGAGGCAGTTGATATTTATTTATGGAGCAAAATATTTAATGAGCACCGACTTTGCATAACATATTCTACTGGATGCTGTAAGGGACCCAGAGACGAATCAAATGCTTAGTCTGTTCTCAAGCTGTTTACAGGTTAGTAGCTAAGATAGAACATGTACATACAATTTTAATGTAAGGCACTGATAATAAGAGCAATGAGAGTGATATACGTATTTTTCCAAACTGTTGGAAATCTTTTTTTTTTTTTTTTTTTTTTTTAAATCAGACAGATCATAGGTTTGGTGGATTTTGTGCTCTATTTTCTACTGTCTGTGCAATGAAAGTAATGTTAAGAACGTGATCCCTGAGGGTCTGCGGGATCCTCACTTATTACTGCAAGATTCACTTATGATTCCCTGAACTGATGTAGGAAAGATGTGGAGCAAAGAAACAAAACAAGATTTTATCCTGCACCACCCAGAATCAAGTCACCAGGATATTCTTGATCCTTTCCTGGCCAGGAGCCTCCCTGACCCACATGCAGGCCAAAAACACATTTTTTCAGTGGCTTCAAAAGTTCTCAGTGTGTTGGAGATCTTAGGGGCAAAGACAAAAAGTTCTTACCGTTTGACTAGACAGATTTGCAACCAAGGGAAGAAAGACAAGCGATAAATAATAAGGATAGTTAATTCTTATGATAATTTAATAGGTGAGGGCAATATTGCCGCAACATTTTATAGATTAAGAAATCGAGGCACAGAAAAATCCAGTAACATGCCCTATATCACACAGTTAACAAGCACTGGGGCCAGGATTTTAGCTAATTGCAGCAGTATGCAGAGAAGTCATGCTTAACCCTGTGTTATGCACTTGGCAACATAGCACATAACTGAGCAAAGTAAATGAAAAGGCAACTCACAGGTAAGAAAATGTAATGGATGATCAAGATTTAAAAGGATTTTCAGGCTTTCTAGTAATCAGAGACACAAAGTTAAAAAAAAAAATATATATATATATACACACACCAGTTGTATGTTAGGGATTGTATACTATCTGTTAAAATTGCTCAACTCTGCTGTTGAAGCAGGAAAGTGGCCATAAAAACATATATAAAAAAATGGATGTGGCTGAGTGCCAATAAAACTTTATTTACAAAACAGGCAGCAGGCCATATTTGGCCAGAGGGCCATAGTCTGCTGACCTCTGTATTATGACATTCTATGCAATATGATGTAAGTATACAAAAGAACAGATAAAGACCATGAAGGAATATCTCAGAGTATTAAGAAAAAAATGCAAGTTTCAGGGTAATGCATATGGTAAAACCCAAATGTTGTGAAGAATTATGTATCTAAACATACATGAGAGTTGTGTATGAGAGTGTATCCAAACATACATAAGAGTTGGGAAATGTGTACACAAATTTATAAATGTTGGTATAGGCCAAGTGTGGAATCATACTCAAACTCCTATCATAGGCTCCTTCAGGGGTATGATTGGAGTGAAGCAGGTAGACAGTTGTCTTATTTATTTATTTATTTATTTATTTTTTAATATATGAAATTTACTGTCAAATTGGTTTCCATACAACACCCAGTGCTCATCCCAAAAGGTGCCCTCCTCAATACCCATCACCCACCCACCCCTCCCTCCCACCCCCCATCAACCCTCAGTTTGTTCTCAGTTTTTAACAGACAGTTGGCATTTTATACATGTGCTCTGACTTGTTTGGCTCTAAAGACCCACAGATATTATTAGAACTGAAAGAAAAAGACAAACAGTGTATCATAGAAAAAAGAAAAAAAAAAGGAAGATGGAAAGGAAGGAAAAAAAGGTGGAAGGAGGAAAGAGGGAGGAAGTGAGGGGAAGGGAAGGAAGACAGAGAGGGAAGGAGGAAGGAAGGTAGGAAGGAAAGGAGGGAGGGAGGAAGGAAGGAATCTTCGTTGATTTTCAGCTTTCCAGTTAGAGAAACAGTGTGGAGGAAGGAGCGCCCAGAGACTGCAGACAGATTTTTCTAGGTGAAAGGCAGGTCATGATATGTGCCTGGCACAGAATACAGGCCCTCAATAAATTCTTGGCAGATGAATAACTTCATGAAGGAAAGAGAAAAGATCAATGGCTTTATGAATTTTTTCCCTCCCCTTTCTAATTTTTATATGGAGGAAGGAAGATTGGCCTTGTGGATAAAGATATGTAGCTGAGTTTGCTATGCCTCTTATTGGCTGTGTAACCGCACAGTTTCTAAATTCCCCGAGCCTCAGTTTCCTCATTTTTGCAGTGGGAACCATAATAGTAGGTATTATTATTAGGAATAGTAGGCATGTCTACCAAAGCACATGTAATGGTGCTCAGAACTATGTTTATATTGAAAAGGTTGAATCAGAGGCTGTTGATATGTCTCCATCCTATAAAAATGGCAACTTAATACAGTAAAACTCCATAAAAGTTAGATCTTGCTTTGCAGGTCTTGCCAGTCTTGGGGGGAGGGGCGCAGGAGTGGGGGTTGGGGAGAGAATAAACTGTGGGTATGAACATAGTGCCCTAGAGCAAACTGTGGGCTGTGGACACAGACCTGGGTTTTGCCTCCTTCTACTCACTGTGTGACTTTGGCCAAGTCATTTACCCTTGTGAGATCAGTCTCCTCATCTGTAAAATGGGGATAATAATACATCTCCTCCGGTTGCTATGAGACTTCCACAGAAAATATGAGTCCCTACCCATGGCGGAGTCACAAAGAACAGTCATATTATGGGTGACCCACGTGCCCTTCCTTTCCCTTTGGTTACACACGTGCTCTTCTCTGTGGCTGTTAATATTCTCCCGGTTTTGGGGCGCCTGGGTGGCTCCGTCAGTTAAGTGTCCGACTTCGGCTCAGGTCATGATCTCGCAGTTCGTGGGTTTGAGCTCAGGTCATGATCTCGCAGTTCGTGGGTTCGAGCCCCGCATCGGGCACCAACAGCTCCGAGCCTGGAGCCTGCTTCCGGTTCTGTGTCTCCCTCTCTCTCTGCCCCTCCCCTGCTCACGCTCTGTGTCTGTCTGTCAAAAATAAATAAAAACATTTTAAAAATTAAAAAAAAAAAAAAGATTCTTCTGATTTTGTTTCCCCTGGTGGAAAGAAAACTTTTCACTGCCATTTTGTGGCCTCCCTTGGAGCTTTTGCCTCCAATCCAGGTTTCTCTTTTCCCTGGGGATGTCTACTATCCTCTTCTCTTCCTTTCCCACCTGAGTGTCTCTCCAGTTACTACATATCTTATAGAGGACTGACACCTTCGGTGTGTGTTTCCATCTGACCTGGGTCTTGGAACAAGCATCACCACCCTCAAAACGTGTCCCTCACGGGCGACCCCCTGCATCCTGCGATTCCAGGCAGAATTGGGGTACCTGGATCCTCCTCTCATCGAGGTGAACTTCTGCCGCACCCCATATCCGGTTCCTACATCCTTTCGTATACTCTTCGGCCTTATTTCTGTCTCCTAAAAGTGTCTAAAAGTTAGATGTCTGAGGATCTAACCATCTTTCCTAGAATTCCCTTCCCGTTTCTCCTCAAAGTTCTGCAAGAGGAACTCTCAGTAAACTTATAAACAGCTTTAGCACTTCCTGCCCCCAACCTTCCATCTGAAGTACACAGACCTTTGCTTCACGCTGTGCTTATAATTTTCTTGGAAATGTGATTGCAGGGCAGCGATGGGGAAACCACTCATGGAAACGAATGGAGTCTTTTCCTTCCAGTTTTGGTATTTTTGCTGGTGGCCACGGACTTTGCCATCGATGAGGAATGACTGGGGTCTCAGGCTCAGGAAAACTCCAGGTAACAGTGAAAAGATACCAATTCTTTCTGCTCTGTCAGCTTCCAGGCGCTCTTTCCTGCATGAAAGGTTAGTTGAAAATTTCTGTGTGTCTGGCTTCATAAACATTTACTAGCCCCTATTCATCTCACCATAAAACAGGAGGTTCAGATGTACTTACACCTTCTGATCTCTCTGAAGTTTGGCCTCACTTTGGTTGAACAGGAGGCTTCTTTGAGGGGGAGTAATGGTACGTGTGTCCAGAGATCACAGAGCAGACTGCATGACTTAAGAACATGACATTCAAAACTCATGCGGCACCCAAGGAAAAGCAATTTTAAGGGCCAAAATCCTAAACAGATTTTGTTCCGTACTCATCCATCTAAACAGCTCTTTGCTTTTGTTTTTGTTTTTTTTTTTTTCCCTCAACTGTTCACCTTCTCTAATTCTTCCCTTTGAAAGTGTTTGGTCCCGGCATTCGGATGTCTGGGTTGACTTATTTTGCGGGTGACTTGGGAAAATCACCCGACCTTTCTGTGTTCTAGTTTACTTCTTTGCAAAATGGGGATAAAAATAATGTTCTAAGGAAGTTGGGGAGAATTGATCTTTGTTGATTTCTGACGTGCACTGTGTATTTTTGTTATTGCACGGATTTTTATTGTGTTTCTGTCACCTGGGATGGTATGTAGCATCCAGTCTTCTTTCCTTTAATAGCAGTCAGTTTCCTCTGGGGGATCTAACTCTTCCCTATTGTGTGTATTCTTGGTGGGTCTGTGGATCCAGGAGCCTCCTTCCTCACTACTGGAGTTGATGGGGTCCTTTTGCCAGATTTTTTTTTTTCTTTTTTGCTCTGCCCAATATACCTAAAGGGAAGTCACATTCTCCACATATGGTTCATCAGACTTTTGGCTTGAGGATCGTAAATATCAAACAAAGTAACCAGAAGATCTGGCTACAATTCATTCGCCATGGGAGCAGCTCTGCTGTGGGACTAGAAGGGTGCATTCTGCCATGAACATTCTCCGGGAGTCTCCAGGTTCTTATCTGGTGCAAGCCCACTCCTTCCTCTTTCACACTGATCTTTTTGCTTCCTCCATATTTTCTCCAAATCTTTTCTTTTCTTCAAGTCTTTTGTTCTTATTTGTTTGCAACCAAAAGTATTCCTACTTACCTACACAAACATCGTTTTATTTGACCCGGTTGGTAATCCTATGAGGTGGGCACAATAATTGCTCCCGCTGTCCCGATGAGGAAACTGAGGCTACGAAATGTCAAGTAATGTACCCGAGTCGTGTAGTAGGAGGAGAAGCTGGAATTTAAGTCCAGATGAGGAGCGAAAGATCAGGCATTGGAAGGCACCTTGCACAGCCCTTAGAACATAGGAAGCACTTATCAACATTAATTAATTCTAAAATTTTAATTCTACTTCTGAGTCTTTGTGTTCAGTGAAAAGTGACTGCTTACTGTGAGACAAACAAGTAACATACCCGGTATGAGAAAATGTAAAACAAAACGATGATTCAGTGATTCATAATTCTACATGAATGTTGTTCATCATCTTTGTTCGTTTCTTGAAAGTTGGGCTTTTGGGGGGCACGTTCTCTGCTCTGAAATCTTATTGCATTTCCGGAGAACATTGGGATATTTGGGCACTTGAGCTGTATAGAACAAAGTCTATTAGAAACTAGCCACAAGGTTTGGAGTAAAATCCTTTTCTTGTGGCTCAGTGTGGCTCAGACCCTGAGACAGCCATGGCCGGAGCTTTAAGAGCCCACTGATGTGTTTGTTCTGCCTCAAGCAACAGCAACCACTGAGGCTTCCAACCATCCTTGAAGATCATATGCCAGTAGGAGTCTGGGAAATATTTCCAAGCTAATTATTATTATTATATTTTTCAGAAAAAAAAATAAGTTTATTTATTTATTTTGAGGGAGACAGAGACAGTGTGAGTGGGGAAGCGGCAGAGAGAAAGGGAGAGAGAATCCCAAGCAGGATCCTCCCTGCCAGGGCGGAGCCCGACGCTGGGCTTGAACTCACGAAACCGTGAGATCATGACCTGAACTGAAACCCAGAGTCGGACGCCTAACCTACTCAGCCACCCAGGCGCCCCCACGAAGCTAATTATTAACAGAAATTCCACAAGATAACAGTCACTACTCATCAGGTGTTTAAAACTGGTAAAAATCTAAACTGCATAGCAACCATTTCGATCAACACTGTTACTAAGTTTTATTTGGACTTCCCTCTGTATTTCTCAAGAGCACGGTGTGATTTCTTTTCAGGGATATTTTCATTCAAGCAATATCAGATTCAGATTTACTTTTTGTATATGCTTGGTGTTATACTGATGCACAACAAAACCTCAGGCTCTTGAGTGTGGATTGTGCATGGAAGCGGTTTTTAATAGAATGAATTCCTGGGAGAAACTCGAACAGTGTCTGTTCTTTTCCTTTCCTTCTTGAGGTGTTTTCTACTTTTCCTTTCTTTTTTTTTTTTTTTTTTCTTCTTTTTCTTCTTCTTTTTATTTTTGTTCCAAGACTAACATAGAATGGACTCCAGGCTCCTTGTGGGTGATTGTGTCAAATTAAATCTGACCTTTTCCAAAAGGTCACTCTGGTGATGAAGGACAGACCTCGCTGGGTTCTGCCCTTGTTTCTTACCATCAGCATCGTGCTCTGCACCTGCCTCGCAAGGATATTTTCCAGTGCAATAAAGTGGTGTGCATTGGGAAGACTCAGGGATGGCCTGACTTTCTGACTGGTTTGCCTTGGTCAATACATCAATAATCAGCGGGGGAGCCTATACCATGGAACTTAACCCCTGGCCCTTGCACACACTTGCGCTTCAGCTGAGTCCCTGATCACGCTGGGATTGGCTTTCACATGTACCCCTTGTTAAGGTTGTGGCTGTGTTTTAAAATGATGAGACCAGTTTGAATGAAGTGGTCTGGGAGAGAGCAAGCTTCTCCTGGGTGGTGCTCAGTAATATTGGGCTAGAGATCTGTCATTCTTACAGAGTTCTGCTTCCAGGATTTCAGTAGCACCTGGCCAAGCACTGAGGGTGCCCTCTAATAGGGGAGAGTTTTCTTTATTGGATGGGCATCATGTGTGGTTTCACATTTTTTTTTTTTCCCTGGAGGATCTGCTGGCTGAATCATGACATATGCTTATCTTCTGATGAAAGGAACGCCTTTAGGGATGACTTATTTGATCGAATAGTATGTCTGGATGAACTTGAAAGAGGGAATTGAGGCAATTGTCTTTATTTTTCATATAAAGAATAAGTAACCTTCCTTCATAACGATCAGTGTGCTGAAAACAGTCTTAAACCAAAATACTTTACTCTCACGGAGCTCCAAAGAAATGTTTACAATCTTTCTTTATGTGGGGAATTGCAAACGTAGAGTTTGCCAGTACTCTTGCGTGTTAATGCATTACTCTAAATTTAAGATGCATTAATAGGAGGTAAAGGGGATGACCGCTGTAGCTATGACATAGGAAATATAAAATACATTTAAAGCATTTAGACAGTAATCACATAATGGATGCTAATTATTATTGTTGCTATTGATTCTTGAAAGAGAAAACGTGTGGAGAAATGCAGTTGAATTCATTTGACTTTTCAACAGTAAAATGTTACATTTTGATAAATGATGAAATCATAGAGCCCTGGATGTTAAGTGACTTGACCAAAGCCGATGTGGTGGTTTCGAAAATCGCGTTGTAAATCACGGACTTTCCTCCAGTCAAGAAAGAGAGCCTAATTTCTTTTTTCTTGAGTATGGACGGGTCTTAGCGGCTTGCTTCTACTGAAGGTAACACAGCAGAAGTGAAGACGCACGTCCTTCCAGACCAGGTCATAAAAAACAACACATCTGGCACTACAGAAACCCATCTACTGTGTCCTGAAACTTACAAGGAGGAAATACGGAGAACTGATTACTGTTGTGTATGCTAGTAAGTTTGGTGTGGTTTTCATACAGCCAGTAGATAACCCAAACCCATACTAATATAAGCACCAGAATTAGAACCCATTTTTAAAATTTTTTTTTTTTTTACTTCTGTCCATTGCTTTTATTGCTTCATTAGAATAATTTTTTTGACTTAACATTTGGTTTAAATTAGAACTTACAAAATGCTTATATTCTGGGTACGCTGGTGCTTACACTTAGGTACGATGTTCAGAAAACGAGATAGCTGGGAAGTATCAGCGAAGCGATGATTTATTTGAACCCCCGGGTTACGCGGATGAATAAATCAAGCCTCAGAGAGTTCATTATTTAGGACCATTGTAAGTGATGAGACGCAAGGCTTATTTAAAAATTGTTAAGTGCCTGTGTGCTGCATCGTAGATGGCAATGATATGAGCAATGCGCTCAGCCACATTGTCCCCCCACACAACTGGCCAGCAACGCATGGTTAGTTATTATCAGGTTCACTTGATCAAATAATTGGACTTCCACTTGATCTTGGAAGGCCTGAGTTACACCCGAGGAATACATTTATTTTCTAGTATCCACTTCATTTCGTGCTTTGTCAACAGAAGCAAACTATTCACTTACATGCATACAGCAGTGCACATGCATACGGTTATCCACTTGCGTACTTTTACATTATGGTTTGCAAGCTTTTTTTTCCTTTTCTCTTGGAGGCTATTGAAAGAAATGAATTAGAAAATTGAAAAATACAAAAGCCATAACCAAGGTGTGTGAAAAACAGGGTGTTTACCGAAGAAGACGGTCTTCTGTGGGTCGGTGGGGGAATATACATTGCGACCACTGACCGCGTAGTGGTCTCGGAGAATCCTGGGGGAAGACTGTAAGAAGGTGATTGGGAATTTCTATTTTTTTTTTTTTTTGCTTTTGCCCACTCTGCATATATCTGCCTGAGGGATAGACAGTTAACCTCAAGTTAGCCGGATTTCTTTCTCTTTATGCTGCTGCCAGTGTTTTTTAGTGGCTGTGGCTCTTCCAGTTACCCGAGGCTGAGAGAAGGAGGAGGGCTTGAGCTCAGCAGCCTGGGTGCAATTTTATGGGTGCCCAAATGCCCCTTCCTTACATTTGTAAATCTTTTACACTTTCAAGTCTAATTCAAGTTGAACTGTTTGGGGCTGTTAAATACCTTTTGTTCTGACTTTGGTTGGTGTTGAAGGACTGATTTGTGATTTCCATAGATTGCAGGCACTTTTCCACTCGCCCCCGGGGGTAGGGGGGAGAGTTTTCCTTGAGAAAGGGGACAAGATAATTTCTGGATATAATTTCTGAATATGTCTGAGGCCTTAGCATCGAGGAGGGCTTGGGTGTTTTTCTTCTTTATTTTCTTGGTCATTGGCTTAGAACACAGTAGACACCTCTCTGATTACGAAGGGCATGAAACTAGGCACCTTTTTTTTCTGGTGCTATAGTTCAGAGAGTTGAGTCATGTGAAAAAAAAGCTAGGTTCAATCTTAGCTCCATCATTTATGACACCAGAGTATATAATTTAACTTCCCAGAACCTCAGGCTTCCCATGTGTAAAATGGGAATAATGATAGTTACCTATTAGTTATTGAGATATGATTCAGTAGCTATGAATCCAGCATTTGGGAATGGTTTTTCTTTTTTTTTGTTTTTGTTTTTGTTTTTGTTTTTTCTTGTTATTGTTGTTGTTGTTTGGCTTTTCTCTTTTGCTTTGCTTCTTCGTAACATAACCTAGGTCAGAATTTGAATTTCATATACTGATATTCAAGTTGAGAAAGAGAAAATATGATGATTCCATTTTTATTTTGCATGTAAAATAAAGTTTCAAGTTTCAGAAATTTTCACTCTAATGAAAATGAATTTTCTCTGCCTCAATCTCCTCTGTGTTAAAAATTGTGTTTCCAAAGTCTTGAAGTTTTCTCCCGTCCTCTCCCCATCCACGTTTATTTCCTGGGAGATGCAGTACTTTAACCCCTTCAGGACAAATGAGTTTTAGAGGCAGTTGAAACCAGTCCTCCTGACCAGAGTATCGCTTTCAGAGCAGGAGATGAAAGCATATTACTAATGCTGTGCTCGATTTTTTTCAAAGAAATGACTCCTGCTGAGTTTTACTGTTGCAAACATCACCTTCCATGTTGGGAACACAGCCATCGTTCAGGGGCTGTGGGTTTAGTGCCCTAAGTATGAGATGAAGACATGACAATTGTTAGGATTGGTAAAGTGGTGATAAATATCCCTGTTTCCCGTTTTTTCCTTAACAAAAGATTGCAATCCCATACATCATCAAAATAGAATCCAATTAAATTTATGAGTGTGAAATTAGAAGGCTTGATGCCTGGCGTTGCAGAAGGAAGACTGAAGTTTCTTTTTCCAGGTTGCAGTGGAGATCTGTTGTAGAAAATCTAAGAAACAGAACAATGGAGCTGCCTATAACGTGAAAATCTCCTGTCGTTAAGACGACGCTTGAAAATCCTTAGGAGGACGGCTCCTTGGAGGCTGGCATTTGTGTCAGGAAATCCACTGCGGCTAGTTTTTCCCCCAGTAGGGGAGCAGATGGCTCTTGCTTTCGTTGGGCATCGGGGGGAAGCTGCTGGCTTGCATTTGGGGCAGGTGTGTGAAAAGCAGCTTCCCGTTAGTTCGTTAGCCTGACATTCACACTCGCTGTGAGGTGAGTGCGCGCGTTGCAGAGACACATGGGAATCTCCCAAAGGTAGCAGAGTCGTGGCCCTATGTCACTCCCATTCCCAGGCGTAGCGTCCGAGAATTTTGGTTGGAATCAGTGATATTCCTCCAGTCGTTATTTCTCTATCCCCCAGTCTCTTCGGCTTTCCTTCTCTCTTTTTTTTACCTGCAAGCACATATTTAAAGCATAATAAGTAACATGCGCATATAATGGAGCTCCCCCCTGAATACGCATTGAACTTCTGTCATTTGTTTTAAATTCCTCTGTTTTCAGGCTCAGCCTCCATTAAAGTTTCCGGCGGACTTCTCTCTTATCCCTAGAGCCCGGAGTCACAGAGGCTGATATAGGCTGATGCAAGTTTGCTGAATGGCTATGGTCTTCGTTCTCTGAGACACTGATCCCTCCTGGTGTCTGCTCAGCTCCACAGGGGACCACGGAGCTTTCTTAGGTGGGCGAGGACTGTCTTTTTTGTTCAAACATGTTCGGCCTTTTACTCTGTCATAGTGAATAATTTATTTAATACAGTCAACTACAGTCAGGCAAAAAAAAAAAATCACTTTATGTTTCATCAAAGCAAAGACAAAACTTTCTATTCATTCAAGTAAAGATGTTTTAAAACAGTGCCAACTAAGAGGAGTTGTGTTTCTTTTTTTTTTTTTTTTTTTTTGGTTCAGAGACTGGACATCTGATGCACTGCAGTTGAACCTGTGACCTCTAAAGTTTTGAAGTGGCACAGAGTGGAAGGACTTGCAGAAGGAATTGAAAAGAACGTACGACTTGCAGCCAATTGAGTATGACTCATGCACCAGGCTTTAGGTAATAAAACTGATACTTACTATAAAACAGATCCTGTTATAAGAGCTTTTCATATAGTAGCTCTTCCTTAATCTTCCCCCAAATCCTATGAGGCGAGGCTGTTGTTACCTTTATCTCCATTTTTTAAATATGAAATTTATTGTCAAATTGGTTTTCATACGGGGCGCCTGGGTGGCTCTGTCGGTTAAGCGTCCGACTTCAGCTCAGGTCACGATCTCGCGGTCCGTGAGTTCGAGCCCCGCGTTGGGCTCTGGGCTGATGGCTCAGAGCCTGGAGCCTGCTTCCAGTTCTGTGTCTCCCTCTCTCTCTGACCCTCCCCCGTTCATGCTCTGTCTCTCTCTGTCCCAAAAATAAATAAACGTTAAAAAAAAAATTTATAAAAAAAAAAACAACAAATTGGTTTCCATACAACACCCAGTGCTCATCCCAACAGGTGCCCTCCTCAATGCCTGTCACCCACTTTCCCCTCCCTCCCACCCCCTCCATCATCCCTCAGTTTATTCTCAGTTTTTAAGAGTCTCTTATGGTTTACCTCCTTCCCTCTCTGTAACTTTTAAGTCATCCAGAGAAAGACAGATGCCATATGTTCTCACTCTTATGTGGATCCTGAGAAACTTAACAGAAGACCGTGGGGGAGGGGAAGGGGGAAAAAAAAAAGTTACAGAAAGGGAAGGAGGCAAACCTCTGTCTCCATTTTTAAAGTCTTGTGGAAACAGAGGCACAGAGAAGTTAAACAACTTGCCTCAAGCCGCCCAGCTAGGAAGTGGGAGAATGGGGCTTTGAACTCGTTATTGCAGCCACCATCTATCCACAGTTCACATGTAAAGTTACGAAACAAGCTCAGATTCACCTACTTATAAGCTGAAGATTCAGGGGCTTGGGGACAGGTTTTGCCAAAAAAAAAAAAAAAAAAAAAAAAAAAAAAAAAGGCAGGAACTGTCAGAATAGCATTTTAAAGAGGGACCTGAATTTCAGCTGTGGTTTTGTCTACACAAGCTCTGTGACCTCATGTCGGTCACCGATCTTCCGAAAGCTCGGTTTCCTTATCCATAAAGCGGAGGGGATGATATAGTTCTGCCTGCCTCCTGGGTTTGAGGACAGGAGGGGGTGAATTACTAGAATAGGTGAAAGCTTGTTTCTCTCCAGTGTCCTTGGCAGGGAGTAAGGGAGCCTGTTTGGATCATTTCCCTCTTTCATTTTCTGAGAGACGATACAGTGAGCTGCAACCTGGGAGACTTACTGTCCTTTCACGAGTGGTGGAAGTTACTTCCCAGGAGGGACTCGGGCACTGAAGTCCTTGGATCTGCCTCATCCATCTATGTGGCAGTGGGTTTTCTAACTTTCCTGACCTTGCTGGGGAGCCCAGTATCGGGTAGAAACCCAGAGGAAACAAGAAAGCTGCTTAAAATAAAACCGGATTCTTTTGCAAAGGGGATAACATAGTTTGAGAAAGAAAAGCGTCTCCTAAAATAAGCGACGATGGCAGTCCCTCTTGATGAAGAAGGTGTATTCCCACGAGACACTTACAACTTTATAACCTGGGATAGTGGAATGCAGAAGGCTCCAGTGCATACTTAGGACGTCCTATAAGGGCTGATGTTATTTCAAAACTCATTAAAGTTGACAAACATGACATAAGATCCTCGAGGTAGGATTCTGGGAGACGCGGGTGGGGGCAAGTGAGGGCAAAAGTTGGACTACGATGATGAAGAACGGGATTTATGAGAGAGAATTTGGTACCAGTGGAGGTACGAATTGTAGGCTGGTTTGTAGAGTAGATGGGGACGTAGGTGGGCTCCAGGCACTGGAAAGGGGCAATTATATTGGAACTTGGTGTCCTCTCTCAATGGGTCCTAGGACCGTGATTTTACTAAATTCCTATTTCAGTTATCTACGGCTATGTAATTGTCCCGCAAGTTGGCTGGGTGGTTTTCTGTTGGTTGTGTCTGTGTGCGTTCACGTGGCCGCTTTGAGCTAGAAAGCTGACTGGAGCTCGGGCTCAGCGGGGACAGCTGACATGGCTTGGCCTATTTTTCGCCATGCTCTTTCATTCTCAAGGAGGCCAGACTGTGCCGGGAGCGGGGCAGCAGTACAAGAGGACAAACCCCAGACTTACAAGTTCCTTTCAAATCCCTATTTCGGTCATGTCTGTTGATGTCTCATCGGCTCAAGAACTCCACGTTGTCGAGCTCAGAGTCAATGCCAGGAGACTCAACAAAGATGTGGGTAGTGGGAGGTCTGATTCATCGGGGTAGATCAATTTAACAGCCTATGATAGTCTGCTTTCTGGTCTTTTCCCACATGCAAAAACACTCATCAGTTCTAAGACCCTCAGAGTCTCACCTGCTCATTTGGGTGCAGCTCTTCCTGGCCTTGAGATCGTGAACTACAAAGATAAGTTACCTGATCCCTATAGCAAATACACAATGGTGAGACAGAGGACAGAGTCAAGATAATCAGAGTAGAAAACCTAATGCAAAAGGGACAGAAAGATAGGATGTGAGGGTGATCTGGCTCTGACATTTGTCACCCCACTGATCACCAGGGTTAATCTGGCTGATCTGTCTGGCAAGGTGGGTGTCCCCTTCATCTCTCATGTCCCTTTCTGTGTCCCTCTCAAAACCACATGCTCGGTAGAAGAGGATGACCGCCCCTGACAGACGAGGGTTGTCCTTTGGTCAAAGGTATACGTATATATGAGTAGCTGCGTTCCCCTTCTGGACCCTCCAAACAAACGCTCAAGGTCCATTTCTAGGAGAACATGAGGTGGTCAAACTTCCAGGACTTCAAGCACGTCCAAAGGAGGTGCTGTGCGTGGCAGTCTGCCGTTCTTGGAAAAACAAAACAAACTAAACAAAACAAAAAACAAAAAAAGAGAGGGGTAGGAGGAGGCTCATAGCAGTCCCTGGTCCATAACAGTTCTGAACTCCAGCCGGACACAGAGCACAGGGGCTCCTTACTCTAGGGAAGAGAATATTCCTTGACTAGGGCTCAGTTCTTCTCCATGGGAGTGGCTCCCTGGCTCATTGTTCTCTGTGCCTCCTGCGTCTGTCCTTTGGACTTGCTCTGTCTCAAAGAAATGGCCTGTGTTTGCAGCTAAGTTGCGTTCCCAACGTGCTCCCTGCTTGTAGAATGTTGGGGGCCCCAAGCCTTTTTTCATTTTGAACTGTCTCTGCCCCTTTTAGCCCCAGCTGATACAAAGCTTTTACATTTGGCCACTCAGTGGGAATTCTGTGAGTCCGACTGGGTTCACCTCATGCCCCTAAAGTCACATCCATAATTCTTTTTGAGACAGACCTCTATTTTGGGCTAAGTGTCAGGGTGCTGGAGAACATAGCCTTTAAGATTTTTAGAGACTCTTTATTCTAGTTGAGAGGGTCTAACTAGGCACTCTGCTAAATCTTGCTGAGGTCTTTAACAAAAGGTCTTATAGATAAACTTTTGATTTGATCTCAACCTTGAGGTCATTGCTTCGTTTTTGAATCTTTTACTGACTAAAGATAGTGAACATGTGAAATAGTTTTGTTTTCCAACCCAGTACATCCTGGTTCTTCTATATTTCCTTGAAATTCTGCTTGCAGACTGAACAGTTCTCTCTGTAGCTAATCTCTTTCTTCCTTCTGTAACACAGCCAGTAGCACTGTCAACATTCTGCCTGGAAGTGTCCTCAGTAAGATGTGCGGGTCTATTTTCTATCTTTCAAATTAATATAGGCAATTGTTTTGCAAGGTGATTTTATGAAAACCAGGGCCATTATCTTTCTAACCTCCAATGGCAGTATCTTCATGGTGGTAAACAGAGCAGTGACCCATTAAGATGCCCGTGTTTTTTTTTCCCTTTAAATTTTTCAATGTTTATTTATTTTTGAGAGAGAGAGAGACAAAGTGTGAGCAGGGGAGGGGCAGAGAGAGAGGAAGACGCAGAATCCGAAGTAGGCTCCGGGCTCTGAGCTGTTTGCACAGAGCCAGATGCGGGGCTCAACCCCACAAACCCTGAGATCATGACCTGAGCCGAAGTTGGATGCTTAACTTACTGAGCCACCCAGGTGCCCCTAAGGTGCCCATGTTCTAATTCTCAAAAACCGAATATCTTCTTTTACATGACAAAAAGGACTTTTCAGACGTGATTAAGTTAAACCTTACGAGATAGGGAGAGTGTCCAGGTTATCTGACAGGCCCAATGCAATCACAAGAGACCTTATAAGGTGAAGGGAAGAGGGAGGCAGGTAGGCAGAGGAAAGGAGATGTGATAATGCAGTCAGAGGAGAGAGAGACTTAAAGACAATACCCTGATGGATTTGAAAATGGAAGAAGGGGCCACGAGTCAAGGAATACAGGCAAGAACATGTTGGACGAAGCAAGAAAATGCCTTCCCTGTACCTCCCTGCAGCTCTGTTAACACCTTGGCTTTAGCTCTGTGAGCCCCTTATGGACTTCTGCCATTCAGAACTGTAAGATCATAAATCTGTGTTAAGTCACTAAGGTGATTTGTGACAATAGGTGATTAGACCCATCCCATGTAACGAGTTCAAGTCGACAGAAGTATGCGCTGAGAGATTCCCAAGAGAATCTAGACTCAGAGAAATAAAAGAGGAATTGTTGTTTTCTTTTCTTTGCTTTTTTTTTTTTTTTTTTTAATTTTTGAGCCCAGGCCTCCAGTTGGGGTTTCTGAGTTTTTATGAGAATGGGCAGTTGGCAAAGAAAGTGGTTTGGTATTCTGTTAAAGCTTCTGTGAGCTATTGGCCATTACTAGAATATTTTAAGCATTTTCTACATATCTTGGTCCCTCTTCAATTCTTCTTTTCCACTAACAGAAAATAAAAGGCTCAGAAAAGATACTGTTTGGTAAGGCAGCCTGGCAGACAGAGTATTAAGATCCATGTAAGTTAGCCTAGCTAAAATTTGTATTATCTTAACCATGAAATTTTAATGAATCAATGAACAAACGAGATTGGTGTGATAGAGCCATAACCTGCAAATCTTTTGTCTGTCAGTTTCATGCTTGGGAGATTATTAATGATGGCTATTTAATGCATTTATGTGGAAAGATACCGGTTCATAGCAGAGAAGTAACGGCTCTCACGGAGAATCGAACTCTGGGGTGTGTGAGCCAGTCAAATCACCTGACCGCTACTTGGTCACTGGGGCTGGACATCAATGATGCAGGTTTATATAAGAAAATCCCAGCTCTTCTGAACACTGTAGTTTGACAAAGGGACATCTGAGTAATTTAAAATAAGCTGCCCAAGAGTTTCCTAATTTAATTTCTTATTTTAACTACTGTGAGAGTTCAAGGTGTCAAATTGTCTGGGGAATATTAAAATGAAAATGAGGATCGTAAGTAGAATTTCCATCTTTTCTTAGGGTGGAAGAAAATGCCTATCATTTGTGAGTCTAAGATTTGTCTTTTATTAATGAGAGAAGAGGTACTTCTAGAATGTTCCAACGAGTGTGTGTGTGCACACTAACGGTGCTCGGTCAGTAGGGGTGAATTACTGGGCCATGGGCAAGGGCATGAAGCAGTGAGGTGTTGGTAAACGTTGAAGAATCGGCTCTCAGGAAAAAAAAAAAGCCCGATTGGTAACGTTTGCCGTTTTCTGTGATGTAAAAACTCCTACTGTGACCAATTTCAAACTCCCCGGCTGAATATGACTGAATACGGATTTAGGAAGAGATGTGCCCCGTTGGCGCTCATCAGCTGGTACAGTGTGGCACCAACAGTCACATCACTGCAAAGAGATTTCAGGGGCAGAAGCCACACAGAAGTCACTTCCATCTGGGGCTCTTCTAAATACCTGCATTTGGACTTTAAAACATTGTAAAGACAAGGGCACTTGGGTGACTTAGTCACTTCAGCTTCCACCTTTGACTCAGGTCATGGTTTCACAGGTCATGAGTTCAAATCCTGCACCAGGCTCTGGGCTGACAGCTCAAAGCCTAGAGCCTATTTGGATCCTGTGTCTCCCTCTCTCTCTGTGCCGCACCCTCCCCCCCCCCCCCCCAAATAAATAAACATTAAAAAAAACCATTGTCAAGACAATGAAAGAGAGCAGTTTAAGGATTTACCTTCCATCAGTTTTGTTTATGTCTTTTGTTTTTTACTGTCCAGATAAAAAATTATTTAAAATTGCACTGATCACAGGAAGGACAGTGGCATTTATATCCTCCTAGAAATGTCTAACATTAAAGACCACTGAGCCCAAGTCCTGAGGTGCCTTGAGTGTCCAGGTGACTAACCAAGCAGCCATGCCAATGGGCAAATTCATGTGATTGGAACGCTGGCTGGATTTATTTATTGATATTTTTTATTGAACTGTGATTCCAGGCTTAATTTTTCAGAGACATGTTATATGAGAGATTAAAGGACTTTTTTTCAGTGATTCATTTGAATCAATTATGAATAAGTTGACATCCCTGGGAAGCCTTTGAATATTTTATTATGTTCACTGATGGCACTTCTAATTGGAGATAGCTACACTTACCTACTCCAAATCACTCTTTCCCCAGTGCAGCCTCCCAACCCAATCAATCTTAAGCTGCTCTATTTAAAAATTATTCTAAAATTATTCAAACCAGACTGGGGATAAGAGAACCATATGATGATACGGTCTCATTGTTCTGAATTCCTTAAGGTCAATGCTGCAAGCGTCAGTCCTGACCTACATTCACGATAGGTTGGAGTGGAGTTCGTCTGAGGAGGGGCCCCTGGGGCTGTGCTTAGTCGGGTGGACCCAGCTCTGTCTGGGAAGCATGTGCTGTACGTGTTCCCTGCAAGGCAACTGTTCACTCATAATTTCAGCAGGATGATAGCATCCGAGCATCTGAGGATGCCTGGAGTGACCCGGCTCCTGAAGGGTGAGTTATCCGGTTAAGTGTGTGGTGCTGGGTTTTCTTTTACTCCAGACGACAGCATTAGGCCTGCATCATC
Source organism: Neofelis nebulosa (assembly GCF_028018385.1). Taxonomy (NCBI): domain Eukaryota; kingdom Metazoa; phylum Chordata; class Mammalia; order Carnivora; family Felidae; genus Neofelis; species Neofelis nebulosa. Next base: position 185,198,479 of record NC_080784.1, on the reverse strand, counting down.
TGTCATAATCCAGGCAGCGAAACTAGGGGCCGGGGTGGGAGGGCTGATTAGGTCACAAGCCCACTAGGATGTTTAGAACAATGTGTAATAATGTGTGTTCAAGAATGCTCTTTGCCGCTGCTGATAATAGCTAAAAATGCGGAAACAGTGTAAATGTCCTCAAATAGGAAACTAAAAGAAATTAAATAATGGCTCAGTCGTCCAATGGGGTTTTATGCAATCACTGGAGATATTAATGCAGATGTAGATTTTTGTGTTAGTTGGGGTTCTCTGGAAAACTGTAGTTACTACATATCTATACGCTGAGAAAGAGAGAGACAGAGAGAGGGAGAGAGATTAGACGTTGGTTTATATGATTATGGAGGTTGAGAAGTCCCAAGATCTGCTGTCTGTAAGCTGGAGGCTCAGGAAGCCAGTGGTAGAACTCTGGCCCACTTCTGAAGGCCCGAAGACCAGAGGGGCCAGGCCAGTGGTGTAAGTTCCAGACCTAGTGCCAGACGAGACCGACCTCCCAGCTGGAGCAGTCAAGCGGAGACAGTGGATTCTTCCTTTCTCCTTCTTTGGCTCTAGTCAGACCCTCAAAGGATTGGGGATTGGATGATGCCCACCCACAATGGAAGGGCAATCGGCTTTACTCACTCTACTGAGTCAAATGCTCATCTCCTCTGGAGATGCCCTCCCTCACGCTAGAAATAATGTTTAGTCAAATGTAGGCACCCTGTAGACAGTCAAGCTGACATATACAATTAACCGTCACAATTTATTAGCCCCAAATAAGTGAACGATGTATATAATTACGTTAAAATCATTTATAGTGTATCTCATGTGCATAAAAGACGCACGTGCACACGTATAGATGACTGGAAGGGTTTGGGGAGCTGGGGTTATGGATATTTTTTCTTCTATTTTGTCTCTCTGCATTTCTCCATGGAACGGACACCATGTGCTAATGAAATAATAGCGAAAGATAAAAAATGAAAAAAAGCACAATTGTTATAAAGTTTAGGAGAGACGTTTACGAGGTTCTGGCCACGGCCCTGTCTCCCCGGACTTACTCCACTGTCCCCCTTTCCCGAAACATCTCCCATTTCCCCCATCCCTTGAATTCTCCCTTATGGGAATGCGACATGAACCCCATGGAGTAGATTGAATGGTTTTACTTCCTACACCTAAAGATTCTCCTCAGGACCACACGGGGAAGGTAAAGCCTAGGATACCAGAGTTTTCTCATGAAGGTCAGGGAGGCAGGAGCTATTTTAAACATTCTAGCGGGAAAGAGGGCCACTGCCAAAATCCAGTGGCTGCCATACAGCGGATGGGCCATCCTGGCTGCCATCGTCACCGGCTCTGACACCCCGGCCTTGTTCTCAGTTTCCCTTGGCTTCTCTTCCATCCCTTCCACTGATGCGCTCCCGCCACGAGAGCCCGCAGAGCCTGGCGGGATCCTCAAGTAGCTAATCAGGATGCAGCTACCCTCTCGGCTCAATCCTACTTAATGTCTATGTCAGCATATCTCTCCCCTCCTAGGTCTCCATCTTCAGAGCTGCAGTTTTGAGCTTTCCTGAATGGAAGCCCGTCTCAAGAGGAGGATTAGCCACTTGGCTAAAGAACAAAGAATCAATTTAGTTTAAAATAGTTCCTGTAATGGTGGTATTTTGCATCTGCACTAACTTTCCGAGGCACCTCGTGCTTTTGTTTGAGATCCTCAGGGAGCCTAGAGAGGGTTGCTTTCCACCATTAGGCAGGGAGAGACAGCAGTGGACCCAGCTTTCTGTGGGGGTGGAAACCAGAGAGGGGTATCATTTTTCAACCATCTGAAATGTGATGGTGACTGCGTAGGGTGTTTCTTGGGTGTTTTTTCCTTAATAAAAAGAAGAAAGAAAATCATCAAAACCTAGAGGGAGAGGGAGAGGGAGGATAGCTAAAGAATTTACAGTCTTGCCTAGCCACCGACTCATTGATTATAAGAAATGATCTAACAAGGTCCCCAGGCACTGAAATATAGCCCTAGCAATGTAGGGACTTACAACTGATGTTTTCAAGGAAAAAGTCTCTCATTGCACGGTTAGCCAAATAATTAGGTCATGTATTTCGTTCGAAGTAGAAATCCGGAAAAAAAAAAAAGAAAATGAAGTCGAAATCCGAATTTAGGCAACACTATCTAACAACCGAAATCAGGAATAAGGCCAAACTTTGAGGTACATCAGGAAACTGCTGGTTAGATGTCCTGACAAAATTTCCCTTCCCCACGGGATTAAAGGACACGTGCAATTCTGGCATTTTTTTGGTTTGTTTTTCTCTTCAAGAGTTTAAAATGTAAAGCAATAAACACACTGATGAAGATGGAAAAATACACAAATTTCTGAGCAGCTGCTAAGGGCCAAGCACCAGGTATTTAGAGTTATTTTTTTTTCCCATACAATCATTGTGAAATATAGACATGATTCGTATTCCCACTTATCAGATCCAAACACTGAGGCCAAGGAGTTTCCTCTTATGCAAGACCTTCCAGCCAGGCAATCGTTGAGCCAAGTTTTGAGCTTTGCTGCTTTCAGGGTGCCTGGCTTCCAATGAGCCCCATGACCTTCCAGATATGTAAACCACATCCATGTATGAAGAGACCGTTGTATTTTAGAAACCTTAGAGATGAGAGTGAAATTATCTAAGAAGGATTTGTTTGGCAAACAAATGTCAGGTGCATCAAGTGTGTAGGTGGGGGGCCAGGAAGTGCCATAATGGAGTCTATGCAGAACCCGGCCAGATGCTAAGGCATTTGACAACTTATGGCAAATGGCAAGGTTTGATGGTGAGCAGAAAGGTTAGGGTGAGAACAAAGACGGGAGGGGGGGGTTAGCTATAAGTTCTTTGGAGGACCTGGAACTGCCAGACTATTTCCTTAGTGCCCCACACAGAGACTTCCATGTATATTCTCTGTTTCTCTAAATATCTCTCAAAGGAGGGAACAGAGTACTTCAGGGCATGGATGCTGACGACCTACGGTGAGGCTGAAATGACCAGAATAGAGTCGAGCTCTTCCTGTCCCATGTAGCTCCCAAACTACTTAATAGGGGTCTTATCAAAACAGATTTGGTTCTGGGGTTATAGAAGGGAGGTGATGTACATCTTTAGACTCTCAGGTTTAGATCATCTTTTCATCTAGGGAATAAATACACAAATACTTAAGCTAAAACTCTGAAGCTGTACTCAAAGCTTTTGCACATGTGTGGGTGCATACATACATGTATATGAGGTGCATTATATGTGTATATGTGTATATATCATGTGTCTTGCAGCTACAAATATATATAAGGCTTGTTCCCATACAACTCCCCTCCCCACTCCGTGCAGACCATCATTTCATAAAGCTAAGGTTGTAGCAATCCCAGGGAAGGCTGCATGTTATGTATTTTTCAGAATAAAAATTTACCCTCTTGGAGGCAGAGCCCCAGGGCCTTCTGGGGAGACTTCATTTTTTTAAACAACTGATTTTAGAATAAATGATTACGAAAGTAATGAATGTTCGCGTCAGGAAATCTGAAAAAAAGGGTATAAAAGGCCAAACGAGAAAATGAAAATCACCTGCAAGGAGACCTTTTGGAGAGGAAAGGGATCCCTTTGCTCTTTCAATATAAACTCCTTTGCATTCAATTCAATTGGAAAGGCATTCTCCATGCCCTGCAGACCTCAGTGCATGGCATCAGCGGTGGGGGGGGGGGGGATGCATATTGGAACAGCACCCAGCTCTCTTCAAGGACCTGGTAATCAAGTGAAGGCTATGAGGACTCTCCTTGTATGAAAATACTGAGTTACCTCAATGACTGTGTAATGAGGTCCAGCCTAATCCCACTTGTCACACGTACCAAGCCACTGAGGGCTGTGGCGAAGAAATGAGGCCTTTGCCACTCCAAACACAAGCTAAATAAAATGTGAGAGCTGCCTTTGATCCTTTGTTTCTATCATCAGGCTCCAAATGACGAAGTTCAGGAGGCGAGACAGGACTGCATTGCGGTAAACGTCTGATGGCAAGGTGCACTAACTTGCCTTTTCATTTGAGTGACTTGGGGAGGAGGCCACTGCCAGAAAGATCCGATGCAGATCGGGGCAGACTATTAACCAGCTGGCTGTACCCCACGTGCGAGCTGAAATCACCCTTACCAAATTGCCTGAGACAGGTTGTGCAGAAGCTATCAGCTGCTACTAGCTTCTGACTTGCCACTGGTTTTTTCTAGTCATTTCTTATTATTGTCTTTGTGCACAAACATGTCTGTACAGATGACTGCATGTATTCTTTGGGTAATATGTACTCGGGAGGAACTTATATTTTCGGGGGACGATGTGGGGTAGGACACAAGGCGGTGGTGGGCAGTGGGGAGACCACAAATGAGTTTAACTGTTATAGGTGCACACAAGGCAGCCATGTTTACAAACGATTCCAGGAACCCATCTGTGCCTCCTGGAGGTTGTTTTACTGACTCTGCAGGGGGATCTTTGCTCAGAGGTGGTGATGCTAGAGGTGAGACAGGTGCGGTGCAAATGTCACCACGTATCCTTCCAGCCCACAAGCTCCCGCAGAACCTCCATCAGGCTCGAGCAGAGCAGTCAGAAAAGGGAAAAGACATAACACGACACAACAAAACAAAGCACTTGCACACAGGTCATGGGGAAAATGCACGGGCTGGGGAGGATTAGCGGGGTTTGGGGCCAGCCCGGTGTTTTAAATTAAGATCTGAAAAGAAATTGCCATCACTTAGGAAGAACTAAGTAGCTCCTTGTGGATTGTCCACAGCTGCTCAGATGCTGATTGTCTTTCTTTTCTGCAGGCATTTTGGGGCAATAAGCGAGGAAATGAAATAAACCCCACTGTTCAGAAGCTTCTGTTCATACATCCCACCTTGTCTGAAGGGCACGGTCACCTCAGGCAGCTTGCTGTTTACGGCAGCCATTTTGTCGCGTATAGGTTGAAGGCTGGGAACTTCAAAAGACCAAGAGCATCTTTCTCCGTTACAGATTCAGGGTAAGAAGAGCCCACAGGTGGCCACGTTCCCTTTGGCCACAGGGGTACGTTTGATCCAGTCGTGATGTTCTGTGGCCTCGGTTCTAATGAGGCCACTCTGAAATTCACATCTTACGCGGGCACCTATTCCAGAGTTAAGTCCTCCTGGCTTTTTAAGGAGTTTGTCCTTCCCTGCTTCTTTTGGGGTCACTGACTTTGGACTAAGTTGTGACAGAGCGGTTTTTGTCACAGCCCTTGTCCTTTGTCTCTCCCCTCCACCGCACAGCTTCCCAGTCTTGGTTCCTCCAGAATATACCCTTGTACTGACAGTGTCTTGGTTGTTGATAGTGAGCCTTCAGAAGTCAGCAGTTAGGAAGGAGCAGTGCTCCAGGAGTCAGAACAGAATTGGGCTCTAGTCACTAGTATATGGCACCCTATCACCTTGGACAACCTCTTTAAATTCAAAGCCTTAAACAAAGAAACACTTATCCGTACCATGGGGCTAATTATCTCCATCATAGGGTTGTGAGGATCAAGAATAGCAATGAATTATTTAATAAACCTGTAGAGATAGGGGCGCCTGGGTGGCCCAGTCGTTTGAGCATCTAACTCTTCTTCTTTTTTTTTAACGTTTTTATTTATTTTTGAGACAGAGAGAGACAGAGCATGAGCAGCGGAGGGGCAGAGAGAGAGGGAGACACAGAATCCAAAGCGGGCTCCAGGCTCTGAGCTGTCAGCACAGAGCCCGACGCGGGGCTCGAACTCACGGAGTGTGAGATCATGACCTGAACCGAAGTCGGACGCTTAACCGACTGAGCCACCCAGGCGCCCTGAGCATCTAACTTGATTTTGACTCAGCTCATGACCTCAATTGTCAGATGGAGCCCTGCCTCAGGCTCTGTGCTGATAGCACGGAGCCTGCTTGGGATTCTCTCTCTCTCTCTCTCTCTCTCCCTCTCTCTCTCTCTCTCTCTCTCTCTCTCTGCCTGCCTCCACATGCGCGCAGGCACACACTCTCTAAGTAAATAAATAAACTTGAAAAAAAAAACCCATGAATATAGAAATCTGTGTAATTGAAGGAATATGTCTCCATTGCCTCTGTTTGGATTCAGTTTGGTATTAGAAAAAAGGTGGATTTCTCTTACAAACAGATCTGCGTTGCTAGGGTTTTGGCCTCTAGCTTCAGGTCTGAGCTCAGTCAAAGTGGAGGCTGCCCTTCACCACAAGGCTCCAGATAACTCCCTTGGGTGGGTATTTCTGCGGTATCCTCCCATTTTCTCCCATTATTTGACCCTGGTACAAAGAAAGTTATAGGCTGAGGGTACTTTTTTCTAGAGTGTACTTCAGACAACCCCAAATCAACAGTCTTGTTTGTTGAAGGCACTCAGGAAATTAGAACACAAGGAATCGTAGGGCTTTACTATTGCTTTTTGAGGTTGATGGTAAAGTCTATGGTGTCCTTATAAAATGCCTGGTTGAGTACAAGTGAAATTGTATTTCATTATAGTTTATCATTGTCTGATGGTGGGTAACACCGCATTTTGTGCCACTTGACATTTGGTATATATGTGGTCCAAGAACTGAACTCTGTTTCTCTCATCCTAGGAGCTTAGGATTTATAAGGCAGCTAGAGGACCTGAGGGATAGGATTGATGAAGGGGTGAGACCATGGGAAGGCAGCTATGGCTTTTCAGAGACCCAAGCAATCCAGAAAAAAGAAAAAATGTTTTGAATGATAATCCCCCCCACCCCCTTGCTTAGAATGCACTCCACAGAGAGATGAATAGTGTAATACATAGTAATGGTAGCAGTAATAGTAATAATAATAATAACTAATATATATTTATGGGGGGCACTTAGAATAGCTTTGAGGTTATCATTTTATGGGCTTTATCTTATCTGAACCTCACCTCACAACCTCCCGAGCCCGAGTGGAGAAGAGAGGCAGTGTTGAGAAGTACTTAGAAGACAAAATCTCTAGTACTTGGTGTGATGAAGTGGAAGGATCTAGAGAGAGTGGCTCCTGGTTGATTTGCAGGCTTTTAGCATTTCCCAGTCACTAGACATTCAGCAGAGAAGCTCCTTTTCTCCAAGCCTGTGTGTTGAGTTGTCTGCCAGCCGATGGCCCCACGGCCACCCTGGGGGAGCAACTCACCCTCTGCGGTCTCGGCAGGGGGCCTTTCTGCAGCCCCCTGGCACCTCGCTGCTATGCTCAGCAACCACTGGGCTCACTCAGTCAAGGGGCTGCACAGCTACCTTAGAAATGCAGACTAGTGCTAAGAAAATAACAAAGAGCACAGTAAATTGACGTTTAGAGTAGAAAGTTAGCAAGAGCTTGGCTTCGGGACAAGGAAACTACTTTGGCCCTTGCTTTATCTTCCCAGGGCCTCCACATGGAAAAGAAAACCCCGAGGATCTCCTCTCTCCAGACTCTGTCACATCCCCAGGCGCCTGCCACAGTAACATTTCCATCCATGAGTTGGGGAAAGTTGTTTCTTCTCAGACTTCTAAGTGTCTGCACGAGGATCGATTCCCACCATCGTCTGCTGGGACTAAGGAGCACTTACTTCATGCCGGCCTTTGGACTTACCATTTTTCACACGTGGGCGCATCTGAACTTCATCTCACCCTCTTCTTTTGAGGCCAGGATGACCACAGGCAATTGGAATCACAAACAGCGTAATGCTTAAAGCAGTTAAAGATTTTCTTTACCTGACTATGAGCTCCTTGAGGTCAGGGACTGTATTTATTATTCACTTTCACATCCAACATAGTTTCTGGCCAAGATTCGATGTCTCAGGAATGTTCGTACGATCAGTGAGGGGATCGGTTCCTTGAGGGAAAATGAGGCGAAGGGTAGGAAGAGAATTCAGAGTCGGTAGCCAGTTGCCTAAAATCATCTTAAGCATTCAAGGGTGGAGAAACCAAAGAGCTCTCTTCCCAAATTTCTGTATTTTCCAATATTTGACCAAAGAACTACTGTAATCCATCACATTCTTTGTTTTAGATAAAGTAGCACATTTGCACAGGAAAGTACTGTTGAAAGATCTAGTTCAGTGAGGTAAAAAAAAAAAATATATATATATATATATGTATATATATGTATATGTGTATATATATATATATATATATATATATATACTCAAGTGCGACGAAAACTGAATAGGAATTGCTAAAAGTTATGTATCTTGTTACATGACCAAATTAGATCAGAAGCTTGTGTTATTGGGGCATTATTTATTTGCTATGGGCTGTGACTGGAGCCTGTCCTGATTCATTCTCGTATGTTTTATGGATCTGAGTCTGTATGGCAGACCTTCTGTATGAGTTCAATCAGTTGTTTAATAAAAAAAATATATATTGAGTGCCTATTGTATTTATAGAAATATGTTAAAAGGGAATTAGAGAAGCAAGTCAAATCCCGTGTGGATACTGGCCTTGAGAAATACACATTTGGGTTGGGATTTTAAAGGATTCGAAGCATTTACTTAAATAAGGATGTCTCTTAATTTGTCTTTTATTTTGCAATAACTTTAAGGGGCAATTCACATATTTTATGGGTGCTTATTTTGCTACATCACGAAATCATATAGACACAGAGATCAAGATACTTTAAAACATACCAGTGAGGAGATGGAGACATGGAGAAAATTGGTGATTGATCCAAACTATGTGTTAGAGCAGAGGCCAGGACTTCTTTTGTTCAAATCTAGATTTTCCTCAACGTCCTCGCAGGTAGACCCTGACTAGTGTTGAAAGCGATGGGCCGTCCGCTGGAGCCTGATGAAATGTTTGTAATCCAGAAGTGCATATTACCATCATGCTTCTTGTATTATTGTTAGTCTTTGCCCAGTCTTAGAAGCGAAAACAAAAAAAATGTATTTTTACTAAATTCAGCTTATTTCTGACTTAACAGAAGCACATGTTTTAGTGTTCACAGCCATTGTGAGGTTATACCCTACTCTGAAGTCCGAAAACATAACAACAACAACAACAACAACAACAACAACAACGATCATAGAAACCCTCCGCTATTGGAGCTGAAACAAAACAAAACAGAAGAAAAACCAATGTGAGAGTAAATCACTATGACTTTTGCCAATTGTAGATTTTTCCTCTGGATACATGTAATTTCAGTGGGAGTAATCGCATCGACTTGTACCTAAATGCAAATATAGCTCTGGTTATATCTTTGAAAGATGCAAATTAATCAGCAGGACAAGTTTCAAATGAGAACTTTCTGTAAATGCACTTGGTTGCAAAGGTGTAAATTACTAATTTGAGGTCAGTTTCGATTGACTGGAATGATAATAAGACCAGGGAGAAAATCGACCAAAAGAAAATGTTGCAGGTGAATTAGTTGATACATTTGCTGGTCTAACAGGGAAACTCCAGGCCCTGGAAATGAAAATTCCCTCCTTGCCCGGGAAATTGGTAACAGAGTTATACCCCAGGTGCAACCCGTCACAGGGACAGCACCACTCCCTACTTTCTAATGATCTCAAACTTAATTTTTCTCTTTCCAAAGGAGCAGCAGCCCGTGAAGAATTTAAGCGTGATTAGTGTAAAATCAGTTGCTGTTTGTGCCTTTGAAGAAACATTCTTTAGGTCTCAGTGACTTGCATAAAGTCTGCAGTTAGAGGAAGGCTTAAAGGGGCCAAGAGAAGGTAAGAAGGAGGAGAAGTTGTGGGGGAGCTGGAAACCTCATACTTTTATAAGTAAAAAGGAGAAGGTGTCTCGAATGGTAGAGGGGCAATTAACTCCTACTAGAGCATCAGCAAGACACTGTGGGGCTTTTAGGTTTATAGGGGTCATGGTCCACTATAACTGAAGGGTCATGATACCATGTCATATTCTTGTGTGGTTCTGTGGTTAGTATGGACCCCAGTCCACATCATTAGGACTATATTTTCTCAATCATTCTCTTCCCCTGTCAACTTCTCATCTTACCTTTCTATCAATCCATCCTCATAGCTAGCATGGGTGGTCTTTCTAAAAACGTACATTTGAGGGGCACCTGGGTGGCCCAGTCAGTTTAGCATCTGACTCTTGATTCTGGCGTAGGTCATGATCCCAGGGTTGTGGGATCAAGCCCCATGTCGGGCTCCACACTGACTGTGGAGCTTGCTTAGGATTCTCTCTCCGTCTCTCTCTCTCTCTTCCCCTCTCCCCCACTCGTGCGTGCTCTCTCTCTCAAATAAACAAAAAATGTACATTTGAGCACACTGCATTCCTACACAATATACTTCAGCATCAGATTCCCTGGTGTGGTAAAGGAAGTTCTTCACAAAACGATCCCTGCTTACTTTCCTGGTCTCATCGTTCACCATTTTCTTCCTCTCACACAGGATCCCGCTGTTCCAACTACCTCTATGTTTAGCATTCTGTCAATGCTGGTCCTGACAGTCGTCATTGTCCTCCCGTGCACTCAGAACTTTGCCCTTTCCCGGGAAGCTTTCCAAGCAGAGGTGAACACTTCTCACAGGTCTTACCACACCACACCTCTCTGGGTTGGGAGTGGCCTCACAAAAGAGTCCCAGGCCTCCCGCCCTGTGCTCAAGTCCAAGCCATCCCAAGGGACAAATGAGACCTTTCCATGGTGTTGTATGGTGACAGGTGGTATCTACATTTGTGATGAGCCCCGCATAACGTATAGAGAAATTGAACCACTATGTTGTATACCTGAAACGAGGGGAATATTGTGTGTCAACTATATTTGAGTGAAAAAAAAAAAATTAAGGCAAAAATTGAAAACCACAACAGCACGAAGGGACAAATTAGAAAAGTTACCCGTCGGGGGAACCAGAGCTTTCATGGTTTCGCATGGAAAAAAATCTACCCATATGACCAGTAAGTGCTAAGTAAGGCCCTCTATCATCATCATCACTGCCATCATCATCGTGAGGATGATCATTCCACCACTTGCTTGCTCGTGATGAGGCACTGAGCTGAACGTTTTTACGTGGACCATCTCCATTAATTTTCGCAATACCGGAATTATCTCATTAGTATTACCTCTATTTTATACATGATGGAAGTGGGGTTTGGAGAACTTACATGACTTGTCCAAGGTTACATGGTAGGTAGGAAGCAGGAGTTGACCTCTCGCTGTCCAACTATCCTATTGATATCATGTAATATAGCTTTTTACTTGGGTCTATCTACGGGAAGGGAAGAACAGGTTAATATCTTATAAAGATTTATAAGATCTTATAAAGATAATATCTTATAAAGGTTCTGAAGGTTATAAAGGTTGATAACTATCTTTCCTACTTACATTGAGAGATTATATCTCTCTCATACTTGGATCCCCAGCACCTATCACTGTCCCTAGCATATATGAGTAAACATTATGAATGAAGATTGGCTAACCTGGCCGTTCTGCTCTTTCAGAGTGGGTGGGGATTACGGATATGTAGCTCAGGTCTCTTAAACATAAAAGGTTTTCTATCTGAAGACAAGAAACCTGGACAAAGTGATGTAGAGCCCAGAGGGCGGGCTTATTTATTTATTTTTGTGATCCTATTTTGGTTTTGGGCTTCATTTTTGTCTCGAGACTTATCAAAAGAATCAACGTCCAAACAAACTCAACGTTCACAGGTGTCCTCCATATACACCAAGAACTTTTAGGAATGATAATTTTTTTTCTTTTTTCTTGAAAGGCCTAAGATTTTTACTTTACTTTTAGTATTTCACTTAAGATTGTGTCTAAACTTACTGGAGTGATTCCATCAAGGAAATGTCACGCTGTGGTTCCATCTACTGAATTGCTTGCGAACATCGCAGCTCAGTTAACGCTGTGGACATGGTGGGGAGAAAAAGCTTCACCGAGATCCGAAAGCTCTTCAGTGGCAGGAGCACTTCTTTGAGGAGACTGGCTTTGAGTGCTCTGTCCTGTAATATAAAATATCACTCGGCAAGCTGCCCTCTCTGATAATTTTTATAGCAAAACGTAACATGCTTTTCCAGCAAGGTCAGAAATGTCAATAAAAAGGTACAAATGGACTTGCCTGTGCTTCTCAATTCGGAAAACAGTCTGACCTCTTTAGTGCATTGGTGCTGAGGCTTAAAAAGCAAGAATATTTTCAAAGTGACTCTTAAGGCTGCCCTAGTCTTTTAACCAGGGAGCCTGTCTGTGTGGGCAGGCTGTCCTTTAGGGGGTGAGTAGTATTTTGACCTTGGGTTGGGTTATGTGGGCACATAGGAAAGAGCGGGTTGCATGGCTGCCTCTGGTTTTACTTTTGTTGTGGGTTTGACAGTGGTAAAAAGAGGTTTGGGGTAAAAAAAGAAACGTTCCCCCCCGCCCCCGCCCCCCTTACCAAAGGCCTGAGTTCGTTTTCTCCTGATACATACACAACAAGTTACCACACACGGAGTGGCTTAAAACAACACTCATTTATCATCTCACAGTTCTGTAGGTCAGAAGTTGGGGCCGGCTTGGCCAACTTCTTTGCTTAGAGTCTTATAAGGCTGAAATCAAGATGCTGGCCAAGCTGTGCTCTCATGTGTAGGATGTGGAGACGAATCCACTTCGAAGCTCCTTTTGGTTACTGGAAGTTTCTGGTTCCATGGAGTGTAGGTTCCTGGGGAGCTGGAAATCATTTCTTGCTAGTTGTCAGGTGGGAGTCCACTTTGGCACCTGGTGGCAGTTCTCAGGTCTTCCCATGTGGCCTCCTCCTTCTTGAAGGATATCGCCTGCGTGCTGAAACCTTCTCACATTTGGATTCTCTCTTTCTTTTCTTCGACCAGCAGAGAACATTTTCCACTTTGTAAAGGGCCTGTGTGATTAGATTAGGCCCATTCAGATATCTCTGTGTTTTAAGGTCAACTGATTTGGGACTTTAATTACATCTGCAAAATCCCTTTACAGCAGTACTTGGATTTGCGTTTGATTGAATAACCGGGTTTAGAAACCTTCAAAGGCCATTTTAGAATTCTGTCTACCATAGGACCAATGTGAATCATTTGCTCCAACTACACTATTCAATGTAAACCTTTCAACAATCTGTGACATAACTTAGTTGCCTGATTCACTCTCCCAGGAAGTGATGAAGCTGACTTTTGATCTCAGCCTATTCTGACTCTAAAATTGGTGCTTTTCCATAGTAATAATAATATTAGTGAGACGAACACTCTCGATGTGCCAGGAACTACTGCTTTTCTTGTAGTAACTCATTTAATCCTCACAAGAACCCTGTAAGTAGGTACTATTATTGGTCTCATTTTGTAGGTGAAGAATTCATAGAGGAGTCAGCTGGTTATCAACGAGGCCCTGATTAGTAGCAATTAACCAATCTAGTTAATCTCAACCTGTCTTTTTCTGTAGTAATTCAGAGGATGCAAATACTCTACCAACACCTACGGTAGGGGCACATGGAGCTCCCAGTTTGGTTACTTCTCTTTAAGTTGTTTTCCTGTCCAATAGAATTTTAAGACTTTTATTGTGTTAAGTAAAACTTACACTGGTCCAAGTTTTAACAGGTAAGGAAGGCTTTATTCCCGACTATTGCAAAAGGAAAGAGAGGTCAGAACTCAGTGTGAACTCATTCCTGCTGAAACAAAGACCTGGAGAGTTTTTACGAGTTGGGATGGGGCGGGGGGGGGGGGGGGGGGGATTACAGATCATCTATTTGCTAACTGGGTTCACCTAAAGGAAAAATAAACTTTCTCATATCTTCATGACGAGACGTTAGACTGTAAAGTTAAGCTCCCTCCCTTCCACGGAAACTGAGAAATTTCCTTCCTCCATGATTACATTTCCAATGGATGGCTTCCAGGTTCTTGAGGAATTCTTGGGCTGTAAAACTGGTGAGAAGCTTTTAAAAATTTATATTTTTAGATAAAATAAAATATTTTTAAATAAAAGCTCTTATAAAAGAAGCTTTTAATAATTTATATTTCAAAGGGGGAAGAGAGAGAATTTACAATTAAAAGTTCACTGAAGCAAATGCTTTTAGGAAAAGGAGGTCGGAACCTAGAGTCAGGAAGATATCTGTCTCAAGTTTAGGCAACTAAAGGGAATGGTAAGACCATCTCAGTCAACTCTGAAGACTAAACAGTGTAAATATAAGCTATCACGCCTCGTAATCTGAAAAGTAAGATTCAGGTATTGCTTCCTCCAGGAAGCTCTTCTTGACCCTGTAAGTCTAGATTCTCAGCTCTTCCTCTCTGATTCCAGAGCTCTTGATTCTTCCTCCATCATATGTAATAGTCTTTAAAGCTGCCAGTGGCCTAAGTGCCCATCAACAGCACTATAAACAGATATGTAAAAACATAAATAGCATATGTGTATACTCTAAATAGCAGCATAAACAGGTGGTACTTTATTTGCGCAAATATTACAGATTATGCTGCAGAAGAAATTTAATAACTTGGAAAAATGTTTATAGTCCATTGTTATGTTAAATTAAAAAAAAATCCTAAACCACTATAAAAAGCATGATCCCAATTAAGTAATACAACAAACATACGAGCCCCGCTGGAAAGATATATACCACATTGATAGGATTTTGTTTTTGAAATTTATTTATTTTGAGAGAGAGAGAGAGAGAGAGAGAGAGAATCCTAAGCAGGCTCCATGCTCAGTGAAGAGTCTGACACGGTGCTCGATCTCATGACTGTGAGATCACTACCTGAGCCAATGTCCAGAGTTGGACGCTTAACCGACTGAGCCACCCAGGCACCCCCAGATTGATAGTATTTATCTGTGAATGGTGGGGTTATAAATGACTTTTGGATTTCCCACAATGAAAATATATTACTTCTGTCACCAGGATTCAAAACACAATTTTATATAAGGAACTATGGACAAAAAAAAACTACAAAGGCATTGTTTTATGATTCCCCAGCTATAATCCAATGGAGGCAGACATAGAGCTTTGTAATATTTCCTGAGTAATTTCTTGTCTTTGTTTTGATGCCGTCCTTTTGGTGGTCCAAATCTTTTTTTTTTTTTTTAACGTTTTATTTATTTTTGAGAGAGAGCATGAGTGAGGGAGAGGCAGAGAGGGAGACACAGAATCTGAAGCGGGCTCCAGGCTCTGAGCTGTCAGCACAGAGTCCAATGTGGGGCTTGAACCCACGAACCGCAAGATCATGACCTGAGCCGAAGTTGGACGCTCAACTGACTGAGCCACCCAGGTGCCCCAACGGTGATCCAAATCTAAACAGAGATCAAGGTGACAAAAAAAGATTCTACTTCTCTTGATCCAGAAGTGTGTGCGTGGGTTGCCAAACTTTAGGGAAGAGGGTTTTGGGGAAGGATTGTGTTTAGCCTTTCTTGCTTTGGACAAATCTGCATCCTCAGCCTTGACTTAATGTCATTAATTGATTAATTGATAGAAACACTTATTTCCATCTCTGTACCTGGAGGGGAGAGCAATTTAGAAATGGCCTGAGCTACACTGTGAGATAATGAGTTTGCCGTCATAGGAGGTATTCAAGCAAAGTCTTAATGTGATGGAGAGACTTTCAGCCTCATATAAACTGGCAGGTTACCTTTGTTAGTTGTTAGACTTCCCCACGAACCCTCTCAAGGAGAGGGGGCTTTATCAGCAGGATACTGGTCCCTGAACAGAATAGGAACCAGGGCGAAGCTTCTAGGAGTTGGGTTGGCAGTGCTGGCCCAATCATCAGTCAGGCAGTCACTCTATCTCTCAGGGATTGCAAAGTTTCTCTGTTCTCTCCCCTTTATTCCACACTTGCATCCCGTCTGATCTTTTTGCTCGTCCCCTCTTTGAGGCACAAATCTGTCTTCCAGGAAACTACCAGGGGCAGTGCACCTAGGTAAAAAGAGAAGGAGAGAGAGAGAGAGAGAGAGAGAGAGAGAGAGAGAGAGATTGATTCCCGGTGGGTCATGCACCTGTGGTGGGGGGGGAGGGGGGACGGATGGACGTGCGCATTATCATAACAATTTAATGAGAAACATATTGACTGATAAATACGCTCAACTCTTCCAAAAGGATCCACTTCTATACGGGGCACATTTTCATGCCAGTTACCATTTACCAAAATCTACTTCACGCCCTGTCCTCTTCTTGATCGGATTGTTTTACATCGCGGTGATAACTTGAGAATTCTATCCAGGCCCCCCCCCCCCCCCCCCCCCCCCCCCCCCCGCGCCTAGCTGATCTGGAAAGTTCTGAAAGTCCTGAAGTTGTCACTCGGGATTGTTATTCCAAATAGGCTATCTGGAGTCCGGAGGACCTATCTGAATATTTCAGCTCAACTATTTGGATGCTAGGTGTAAAAGTTGTGTTTTTATGTTCATCGGAAGCCATTTCCTATCTTCATTCAGTGGACAGAGCCAGCGAACAAGGGAATCAAAAGCATCTTTGAAAACAGAGAAACCAGTAACAAATATAGGAAACGCTGGGAGTAAAATTCCTCTCCTTTGTGTCACCGTGAGGCCTCCGGTTACAGCTGCCGGTTCTCTCCTTAGCCTTTTGACAACATCCAGCCTCCTTCATCGGTTGCCTTTGCCTGGAGCAGCTAGCATTTCCTTAATGATTTATGCCACCTTTTTCATTTCCGTTCACTTCATCACTTAATCAGCAGATTTGTAATTCCTGTTCCCCCAATACATCTTCATTTTCGAGCCGTTCCCTTTATGGGCTCCGAAGGCTCCCCCGTTCTTGGCCTGGCATGTGACGTTTCTGTTCTCCCGGCCCTCTCCTGGGTCTCTGGCAATCTGCTCCCTGCTAATTGGTGCAGATGGGAGTAAGGAAGGTGAACAGAGCATAAGAGGGAGGAAGCAGATACTCCTGGAAGGTAAGGGGCCCCCGGGGACCGAGCACTTTGGGGAAGCTGCTTTAACACCGCCAGGTAGAGTGAAAAAGCCATTTACGGAGTTCTGTTCCATGACGTTTTTCTTATCCTTCAAAGGGGTATGTCCAAAGGCTCTCCTGGTGTTCGCTCACCCTCTTGAGGCCTACCCCTAAGTAAGCGAGTGTAATAATAGTAAATATCCCTTATTGACCCTTACATAATGCTAAGTGCTTTGTACATAGTAATTCTTTACTCATCACGAGCTGCGTGTTATTATTCCTGCCTCACAGATGAAGAAACTGAGCCTCAGACACAGTAAAGAATTAGCCATGGGCCTTAGTCTACTTGGGCTGTTAGCATGCCATGGACTGGGTGGCTCATGAACAACAGGAAGTTATTTCTCACAGTTCTGGAGGCTGAAAAATGTAAGACCAGTGAGCTGGCAGTTTCACTCTGTGGTGAAGGCCCACTTCCGGGTTGACAGGTGGCTGTATTCTTGCTTTGTTCTCTCATGGTGGGAGGGACAAGGGAGTTTCCTGGGGTCTCTCTCTCTCTTTTTTAAATGTTTCTGTATTTATTTGGAGAGAGAGAGGGAGAGAGGGAGAGAGGGAGAGAGAGGAGAGGATTGAGAGAGAGAGAGAGAACGAGTTGGGGAGGGGCAGAGAGAATCCCAACCAGGCTCCATGCTCTGAGTGTGGAGCCCTGCGGTCTCTTTTTTAAGGTACTAATCCCATTTACCAAAGCTCTATCATCATGACCTCATCATCTGCCAGAGGCCCTACCTCCAGATTTTTGGGGAGGACACAAACCTTCGGTTTATAGCACCAACCTAGGAAGTGGCCTGAATCAAGATGAGACCCAAGTCTATCTGGCTTCAAGGAAAGGGATCCTAGATGTTCACACCACTGCCCCGAGTAGGTGGGGTTTGTCTTTAGAGCTTTCTTCCATCCCTTTCTGTGCCCCCTTTTCTCATTTCTGGTACCCCTTGTCTCCATCGACTTTCTAAGGACTTGTGCTATATGACATAATTCCTGGTAAATGGTTATCTTGGAAAGAATCTGGTGAACCGATCCTTATTAGAATGGTGGGATGGTACCCCTAATGTGTATATTCAACCAGCATTCACTTTTGAGAACCAAAAGCCAATGACACAATTTTTCCATCACCACTTCTGGAAGCAGAGGAAATAGTTTGGGGCAGGAAGCTTGGCCAGTCATTCTGTATCATATCGGTTGTTAGTGTCTGTTTTGCTTATATAATGACAAGCACATTGAAGGTGCTTGGTAAATGTTTATTGACTTGACTTTCAGTGAAATCTCAAGTCTTGGAAACACTTCACCATTTGGTATGCGTGAAATCAAGTGCATTGTGGTAGTTTTGGACACCTGGGTTTCAGATCATCAGAGTAATGGCAAGTTCCAGAGCTCCTAAGATTTTGGTTTGAGACCCAGTCAGACCAGGCTCAGGACATTCTTCAAAAGATCCAATCGGCTTTACTGACCCAGGGGTTCTGTTGGGTGTATGTATGCACCAGTCGGGGCTTAGGGTGATAGGAGAAGGGCAAAATAAAAGTTGGTAAGAAGGACGTAGGAATCTGGGTTCAAATTCACACATTCAAGCGTCGATTCTACAAATATTTATTAAGAGCCTAATAATGATTAGATACTGTTCTGGCCATTGGAATTAAAGCAGCAATTCAAACAGGAAAGGCCACTGCCCACCATGGATTTTACATTCTGGTGTGGGAGATGGGTCATAAACAACTAAACAAATAAGCATGATGTTTTCGGATATCGTTAAGTGCTGTGGAGGTAAACAGGGGATGTGCCAAGACCAGATTGGTGTGGGCACCTGCTGCTTCTGAGAGGGCGGTCAGGCAGGGCTTTCAGAGGAGGTGCTAAGAGCTGAAAACTGAGTGACTGACACGTGCCTCCAAGTAGGGCAGGCCCCGCAGGTGCTCTGGTATTAGTCAGACCATGGCTCTTCAAATTCAATCACCACACAATAAAATTTGTAATGGGACCTCAGCATGGGCAGTCTGCCATATGGGGGTCACTTTTTCCATCCACGAGAGGCTTACCCATGGCTAGGTTCAGTAGAGCCCATAGGAGGTAAACAGAAGGAGGTCGAAAGAGCTGGGTTTGGAAACTGGAATAAGGCAAAACCAACTCACTGAGGAATCTTGGGCGCATTATTTCGCTTTGAAGTGTCCCAGTTCTCACACGTGTTAGTGGGTAGGGTGGGCTGGGAGGGGTGCGGGCACTGGAAGGAAAACCTGCTACTTCATCTCTGTGGTATATCTGTTGGTTCTCCCCTTCGATTTACCCATTAAAGATATCCCATAGCTGTTGGGATTTGTAAAAACAACCAAAGCTGACATTCGGGAACCTCTAGACCATATACATTTTATGTGGCCTCTTAACTCTCACAACTGTACAGAGTAGCTACATTTATTGTCTCCATTGTATAGATAAGGAAACTGAGGCCCAGAGAGATTAGGAAACAGAAAGGGACCCAACAGTTAAGGTAGTATTTGGTGACTCGAAGGCATACTCTTGTTTCATAATCACATCGGCTGCCTCCTGAATGTCCTAAAGCCTCTTGACCAATAGGGAAACGGAGGCTTAGTGACCTTCTATGATTAGCTCAAAGGAAGCAAAGAAGAGGCCAGAGCCCAGGTTTGACCGCGGCATTGTGCTGCTACACGTGTCCCTTCTGTCCCCACACATCGCGTGTAGCTAGCAGATGGGTGATGTGCCTTTACCAACAGGGAAGACTGTGGACTCTTCTCTGCCCTAGTCAATACATCATTCCTAGAGGACTCTTGACATATTTCCAATTCTAATGCTGGACTTTGTAACTGTCACATGAGTTATGGGACTGCCGTGTCTAATTGCACCCATCAATATCACCAGTGAGGAAATAGTACCAACCTCATAGATTTTTTTGTGTGTGTGAAGATTGACACGATAGCTTTAAAATACCTCGTCCGTGGACATCAGGTAAGAAAGTAACTGCTAAGTGGTCTTCATCGTCATTATTGGGAAATATGGCTTTTTTTCTGTTGTCTTCAGGCCCGAGCTCAGCAGTATACGCTGCATCCAATGCAAAATTATGCTTCTTGAATAAATAAGTGAAGGAAGGAAAGCCACCATAAGTTAACTTCTTGGAGTTTGGGGACCTGAGTTGCTGTCCAACTCTGCTCTGCTCTGCTGTCATGACTGAGAGACTGCTCAGAAGTCACTTAACCATTTCTGGACCCAAAGTTTCCAACCTTGTCTCACGGGGGAGTGGTCTCAAATGGTCTCTGCCACCCTTTCTGACTAGGGATTGATTCTTAAATTATTTAATCGGGAACAAATAAAACCTGAGTTTATTCCCTAACTGTTGTCACTCCTTAGAGACCCTATCTGATGCTCCGTTTGACCCTGCTTTCTTGCTATCTGTGTGGGCTTCTTGTGTGTAGACTGAGTTGCACATTGGGGTATTTAGGACAGGAGGGGGTATGCCTCCTTTCACTTTGTTTTATGGTGCCGGTTCGCAATTGGGGCTGCTCACGAAACATTTGACAATGTCTGGGGACACTTTTCGTTGTCACACCTGGGGATGGGGTGCTACTGGCATTGAATGGGCAGAGGACAGAGATGCCGCCAAATATTCTAGAATGCACAGGAGAGTCCCCACCTCCCTCCCCCACAACTCGAAATGTCAATAGTGGGGATCAAAAGCACTGTTCTCTGTGGGAAATACATTTGCAAGGGATGAGACTCTCCTAACACTGAGTTTGAGAGAGCATCGTTTCCTGTCATCTGCTCTGGAAGCAGGATGCTGGCAAGTGGAAGTTTGGGCTTAGTGATTAAATATACACATAAAAATCCCCTGGTGTTTCGCAGGATTCAAAGGCACAATGAGGGAGGCCATTACTGTGCATCAGACTCCCTTACAGAGCAAACACATTACCTACCTGTAATGAAGGATTTCTAAGCAGATACGGGCTGTAGCCTCTACAGGGGAATGTCTTAGCTGGGGGCATGTGGATTTTAGCTGCATGAATAATATCAGCATTAATGGGAATCATTATGCTGCCCTGCACTGGAAATTTACCCCTGAATGGGTAGCAATGTCCCACAGACAGAGGCCATTGAAAATCTGTTTCCCTGGCAGGACGCACGGAGAAGGATTATGTGGGAGGCAGCATTGGTTGCCAGCTCATGAGTGGCCTTGGGCTGATTGATCTGGGTAGGGACAGAGTAGGGCAAGTAGGGCAGTGTTATCTAGTGACCAGCAGGAGCCTGGGGTGACACTGAGACAGGCCAGGGCTCTCTGGAGCATCCCTCCTCCCCTTTTGGAGACTTCTGCTCATGTCATAGTACTCTGGCTCTGGCTCTTCTCACTTCCTTAGGTCCGTAGCCAACCAGTCACCCTCAGGATGGTGGGCTAATAACCTCCTTCTGTCTAAGGTGTCAAGGACTCAGGTGTTACCTTCTTCAGGATAATTTGATTGAAAGGAATGCAATCAATGAGGTGCTGGGGCATCGATCTTTGTTTTTCTGGAGTGTCGTTAGGGATGTACCCAGAGACAGAATCTGCTATGGAGTCATTTTTTGAACACCACGATTTCTGGAAGCTCATCATGTAGAGCAGTGAAGATGTGGGGGTGCTATGTTGGAAGTCAGGTGAGGGGTGGGGCATCTGGCAGCCAGGCCCCTGGGTTTCCCCCTCACCTCCTACCACTGGCTCCTGAGTCACCTCTCTGGAATCACTCGGGCTCTGTGGAGTGGTGCTCCTCAAGCTTTTCTTCATCATGGCCCACATAGAAAGGGATACTGTTTATTTGGAATCGGAGGACCCAGGGAATCCTGCCCTAGACGGGAGGTGAAGGCCCAGCCTCCTTAGAGGCTGAGCAGATCAGTAGTTGCGCACCGGCTGGCATGGGAAGCCGTGCCAGGGAGCACGGCATGAAAATCACTGCCTTCGGGTGACCTTGACAAAGCCTGGCCACTCTAAAGCCTTGAGACCGAAGGAATAGAGGGATTTCAACCACAGTGTTAACCTGTAAGAGTCAGTGGGATTGAATTCATTCTTAAATGCATTAAGTAAATATTCATGGAGCACCTACTACGTGCCAGGCACTCCTCTTGCTCCTGGGAAGACAGGGATTTATTCATCCCTGTTTTCAAGGAGTTTATATTCCATGGGGATGAGGGTGGGTAACAAGTAACCCACAAATAAGTAAAATATATAATGAACGGATTTCATAAAATATTGCAGGGTAAAGATGTGTGTGTGTGTGTGTGTGTGTGTGTGTGCAGTTAATTAAAATAGAGTGATCAGAAGAGATCCTTCTAAGGAAGTGGTCTTTGAGTGGAAACAAACCAGGTGAGGTGCTGGTGGAAAAGAATTCCAGACACAGAGCACAGTTGGATCAAAGTCTGATGTGCGAACATGACTACCATGCTCAAGAAACAGCGAGAAGCCTAATTTTTATCTTTGAAAAATTTTTAACCACCTCTGCCAATTTTTCACCGGTTTTAGCAATTTCAATATATATATATATATATATATATATATATATGTGTGTGTGTGTGTGTGTGTGTGTGTGTGTGTGTATGGCCAATTTTT
This sequence comes from Neofelis nebulosa, assembly GCF_028018385.1. Taxonomy (NCBI): domain Eukaryota; kingdom Metazoa; phylum Chordata; class Mammalia; order Carnivora; family Felidae; genus Neofelis; species Neofelis nebulosa. The sequence goes on along the minus strand of NC_080784.1, from coordinate 185,176,098 downwards.
CACCGGTTTTAGCAATTTCCATATATATATATGTGTGTGTGTGTGTGTGTGTATGTATATGTATTTTGCATTTGATCCTCACCTGAAGCCTGTGAGGCTGATTCTAATCTGTCATTAGCTATTTTTGCACACATGGAAATGAGGCTTGGGGAAGTGAAATAACTTGGCCGTGCCATGGTGCTGGAGAGTGTGGAAGCAGCAGGGCTAACTATAGAATTTGCTGGAGGGTTTCTTAACTCCTCTTTACCTAGAAACCAAAGAGTCTATGAGGACTGAGAGGCAGATAGCAGTTTGACTTATAGTCAAGATTTTAAAGGAAGGATTTCATTTATTCATCTCATCCCTATGTGGGAAGTATTATTCTGATTCCCATTTTATAGAGGAGGACACTGAGGCACACAAAAAAGCTAAGGTCTTGGGTGAAAGTTATGACTAGCAAATAGCAGAGGTGGAGTTGGGACCCCAGGCAGTCCTAGCCCCACATGCTGCAGATGGTCAGGATCTCCAGGCTCTGTGTTCATGGTACTTAAGGACGGGATGGCATATTGTGGCCTCTCCTCACCGGGAAGTCACAGACTTCACGGGTGCCACCAGTGGTCTCGTTTCATTCTGGCTGGGATCTGTCACAGTCTCCAGGATGCAGTGCGTTTTGTATTCAAGCCCAAGGATCGATGTCTATTTTCCCTGCGAGGAAGGCTCTTCCGCCAGCTGGTAGGGAAGTCCCAGTCGTCCCTACTTGGAATGTCACTGAAGCCATTCTCTACCCATCGTGGCTATTTATTGAGATGAGGGAACAACAGAGGAGAGGACTTGAGTTTTTAAGACATTGGGCTCCTCCAACCTCCTTCGAGTGTGACCCACCGGGCCTCTTGTACAAATAAGGGGCATTTTGTGAATGCAGAAGTGACCATCTCATATTCTGCAATGACCTTTCGTTATCGTTCCTTCAATGTTTAGGACTGTAACAGATCCCAGCCCTGTGATGTCCAGCCACCAGTTCAGAAAAGTTGCAGATTTCTCAAGTCTTGGTGTGCTGGGGCATAAGAGAAGAAACTTCTCTCACCCTGCATCACCTCTCACTTGTTGTGGGTATTCTGAGATGGAGTTCAGACCAAGTTTCCCGGATCTCTTGTGGTTGAACTCTGTGAAGGGCCCCGGGTTGGTAGTGTTGAATAAATACACCATTATGGCAACATCGATATCAAGACAGACAGTAATATCTGAGAAAGGGTTCACTTGGGAGAACCAGAATACTTTTTCTGAAGAGACAGCATAAGAAAGTGGTCTCCTAAATTAAGTGAATTCACTTAACAATTCAACCTTGCTAACAGCAACTCCAGAGAAGAAGCCTTAAGGTAACTGTCTCTCCTTGGGTAGTTTCTACCAGCTGATAGTGATGCTGACACATGCTTGGGTACCACTCTGTAGCTCTTATCAAAGCATAGAGAGACTCCATCATCTACAATGCGGTCACCTGTGTACTGTCTCCTAAAGCTACAGGACCTTGGGAAGGTGACTGGATATCTTGGAGCCTCAATTTCCTTGGCTGTACAGTAGGAATAATAATATTCATGCCACAGGAAAGATGGCTGTGAGGTGTATCAGTCAGGATTTAGAGTTGCAAGCAACAGAAATCAATTCTGGCTGAGTTATGCAGGACAGGACTGATGCAAAGAATCACTTGACATGATGGAGAGCCAGATGTGGATCCTGAAAGAACCACGGCCAAAGTCAAGACGCCGGCTGGTGTGGAAGGGACATCAGCCCAGAGAGTGGTGGTATTGCCGCTTCTTTCTCTCATTGGTTCCTTGTTCCAACTCTCGGGCCAGGCACAGCTAGATGCCTGTACCTGGAGCTTGTTCTCGACTTTGTAAGGGATGCAGCTACCAAGATAAGAGGCGGGCTCAGCCTCGTAGCAAGATTCATTAGGGAGAGAATTACTTAAACATGGGATTGGGAATCAAATGACGGAAAGGCAGCAATAAATACAAATGTTCACTCTCTGAAGATTCAATGATATTATATTGCCCAACAGTAACCAGCCAACTGTTGGCTGTGAACAAATGTGAATTCCGGTTTTACCTCTTTTGGGTCAATATCTTTACTGTTGATGGTAGTATTAATGGAATTTATAACACACGTTCAAGTGATTTGTAGCACTTACTTGCTCATTTTTTATTTCTTTCCTTTTTTTCACAGCCAGGAGAACTGTGCCTCAGGCCCCTAAAACAGTAAATATTTGAAAGACTATAAAAGCAGGTTCATGCAAAACTCAAAAAAAAAATTAGTTTATTTCGTGTACATGTTTTGTAGACTTTGGTGACTGCAGAAACTCTCCTTATTCTTTTCTGTTTGCTATGTAAAAACCCAAATTTATGCTTTCAACACTTTAAATATGACAGGGCTTTAAATATGAGCCATATGAGTGCTGATCAGTGGGCAAGGATACTTTGGAACATGATTTGTGTGTCTAGAACTATTCCGCTTGTTTTCTTCCTTAATGACTAAGTCACTCCCTGGAAATAAATGAGTCATTTACAGAGACACATGTGGACTCGTAGGCCCTCGGGGTACTCTTTTAGCGACTGGAGAAAAAAAATAGATTAAATGCGTTGGTGCTGAGTCCGGTTCAATTCATCTGCTTTGAGTTTCCCTTTGGCTATTCAAGTTGCGAAGGAGGATAATTTATTATTACAAGAGCAGAACTGAGTTTAAACTCTTTTTTATCACTCTCTAGCTGTGTGACCTCAGGCAAGTTATTTAACCTCTCTGAACCTCAGTTCTCTTATCAGAGGGTAAGTCCAGGGATTTTGTAAAACACTGTCTGTAAAGTGGTCAGTAGAATGCCTGGTTCATAATTTATTCTCAACCAATGGATGATGCAGAGACTATTGAGGATAAATTTATGTCTTGTTCTATTAAATCTGTTGTATTTCCTTTCCACTAAAGACGCAGAGTAACAGCATAATAATGACGAAAACCAAACCCTTTGAGGGCAGGGACAGTGGGATAGTGTTTAATTAATTTGTCCTCCTAAGATTTGCAGAGTGCACAGAAAACAAAATCTGCGCCCCTTTAATGACAGATGATGTGACCAGAATTCATGGATGTGTCTTCAGGATTGATTGAAAGAAAAATTCTTAAGACAGGCATTTGTGCAACAGGCTTCAGACACATTCCACAATATCACAGGGTAGAGTGAAGGGACAGGCTTTACTTGGGAGATTTACAAAACAAGGGTTAGCAAGAAAAGAAAGTACGGTCCCGAAATCTCTCATTATCCCCAAGGGGAGGCAATCTGGGGACAAGCTACTTTGCTGAACAAACCGTGGGGATAAATTTCAGGGCAGGAAACATGTCTATTAGTACTCAGTTTCCTTAGGTGCTATGTCCAAATGTCTGTGCAGCCGCCTCCCTGCCCCGCGCCCAAATTTGTATATTGAAATCCTAGTGCCCAGTGTGATGACGCTAGGAGGTAGGACTTTAGTTGATGAGGGTCATGAGATCATGAGGGTGGAACCCTTGTGAATGGGATTAGTGCCTTACAAAGAGACCCCAGAGAGACCCCATCACCCCTTCTACTGTGTGAGGACACATGTACCGGGCTTACACCAGCACCAGACCTTGCTGGTGCCTTGAGTTTGGACTTCTAGCCTCTGCAACTGTAAGAAATAAATTTCTATTGTTTGTAAGTTACCAAGTCTGCGGTATTTTGTTATAGCGGCCCAAGCAGATGAAGACAGAAGATCTAACGCGGGAAAGTCGCCTTGTCAAGTGCATATGGTGTGGAGGGAAAAGACAGATATGCTGCTTGGAATTCAGACACTCTGGATTTTGGTGCTGCTGTTTACAGCGGCTGTTTAAGAAAATTAGCTTCCTAGTACCTATAGACTTTGGGACCTGTATGCCATTGCAGGCCTCCTACTGAGGAAGGAAGGCTCTAGACCCATGGGCAGCTGGGTTACGGGGAAGCTTCTTGCTTGGGGAAGGAGCAAGCCCCAGTGCTGGCTAGCTCATTGCTCAGACAATTCAGAGAGAACCCCTAGAGTCATTTTTAGACAATTTTGTTTATAATACTACATAGAACTACCTATAGATGCCACGTTTTGATTTCACTGATGAGAGTTTTATAATAATACCAGTATTATTGTTGCTTTGATAATATTAATACTTTATGTTTCCTCTTGAGTGCTTCTGTTTCTTAAGTTTTTCTGTCATTTCCTCTAAAATTTTTAGCAATAGCTACTATTTCCCAAGCTCCTCCTTTATAGCATCCAGCTGACATAGCCTTCTCCCAAGAACCCTAGAAGTTAGACATTATTAAGTCCACTCTGAACATGATGAAATGAGTAGTGCAGAATGGAAGTGATTTTCTGAAGTCGTCGGAGTTATTTCCTGGTCAGGCTGGGACTGTAACCTAGATCTCTGCTCCCTGAGCCCGAGCTCTGGCTTCTAGATGCTTCCCTAGAGATACGGATGGGATGGGAAGGATTGTGCCTTTTTTGGCTTTTCCTTTCATCAGGGAAAGCAACAGAACGTGGTGGTTTTCTCTTACATCTGTAAGGCTCAGCAGAGTGGAGATCCTCTACCCATGGGGCAGTCAGCACCAGGAACGCTTGTTAGCTGGGATGCCCAAAGAAGAGGCAATTATGTCCATCTATTCTGTCCTCAGGCCACACAGACTAGCAAGAGTCATGGATTGGAATATTACGGATATCTGCCCAAACTAGTCATGCATATCTACAGGTCTGCTAGTAATTCACTAACAGTCAATTGGATTCCGTTGGTCAACCAAATTAATCTGAGCATGGTCTCTGCCACGTTGGCTTTTTCAGTCATTAATGAGAAAAACTGACAAAACTTGGATACCCAGAAAGCGTGCCAAAAAATGTGAGCATAGCCATTTTAACTTAGCACCAATGTTGTCATAAAGAATGCCCACTGTTTTAGCTCAATCTATTTCCCCTGTGGAACTTCGAACTGTATCCTTAACTGGACATTTATCATGTCTTAAGATATTGGACATCCTACCTGAAATCTTGAGATTGTTGCAAAGCCTCAGCCTGTTATTAAAAAGGGCCTGTCACTTAAATGAGAACCTTTTGCTGATGTTGAGGGGAAAAGCAAGGTGACCAAAGGACACATTTTGGGCTTAGAAAAAATTACACATTGGCAAAAATCTGTTCTGTTCCAAGTAATTATTGTGATACAGAGGAGGGGGAGAGAGAGGGGGGAGAAAGAGAGGGAGAGGGAGAGAGAAAGAGAGGGGGGAAAGGGAGGAAGGGAGAAAGAGAGAGAGAGATGTAGTTTCATTGATACTTCTGAAACACTTGAACATGCAAAGGCATAGATAAGAAACTCTTAGTCTCTCGGTCAGTAACTTATTGATTGCATGAGCTGATCACTAATGAGCCAACTGCAAGAGGCCAGTTCCAGAAAGTTTCTATCCCCAAATGTGCTGACATGTTTAAAATGGAATGTGTGTTTGCAAGAACACCCACCCGTGTGTGAAACTGGGGATAAACCTCTTTGGAACCTTTGACTTCTTTCTTAGGCTCACAGCCATATATTATTCATGGTGATAATTAATTGTAAGGTCTATTCACATCACAAACACAAAAGAGGCAGAGTTCAAAAGAAAGATGGAAGTTCATTGCCGCAAGCATTTTTCTTAGGGGAGAAGTTTGTTACTTGTTTTTTCTGACTTGTGCTCTGCCTGGGAATGAGATGGGCAAGGGATTTCCCTTAAAAACGAAGGGCTCGACAAGATCATTGTGGTAGACATTTTGAGAGAAACAGGTCACCACCTTTTTCGGACCATGGACTGAAGAACTGAGTTAGTTTATTATGATGGTAGCTGCCATAGCATAAAATAACATCTTGGTTCCCCTTGGATGTAAACAGCAAAGCTTCAATGTGCACAGAAATACACACATATTAAAGAGGCGCTCACACAGCGGGGCAAACTTCTGGAATCTATATGGAATGCTCAGCCCACTTTTTAGACTTTGCAACTCTCGTTCCAGAACCTCATACTTGTCCTGCCATCACTGCCTTCCAAGCAGCATGAAAACTGCATCACTGAATTAAGCCTTTTACTGCTCTCAAGACAAAGAGATATTACCCAAATTAAGCAGAAACGGGATTTTTTTAAGCCTTCCATGCATAAACTGAGCCAAGTCTTGCTCTAGACTCATCTGTTTCTTTCTTTAATGTTTTTTATTTATTTTTGAAGGAGAGAGAGACAGAGCATGAGCGGGGGAGGAGCAGAGAGAGAGGGACACACAGAATCTGAAGCAGGCTCCAGGCTCTAAGCGGTCAGCACAGAGCCCGACGCGGGGCTCGAACCCACGAACCGTGAGATCATGACCCGAGCCGAGGTCGGCTGCTTAGCTGACTGAGCCACCCAGGCGCCCCTAGACTCATCTGTTTCTAGACGCCCCAAAGAAGTTGTCAGGATGCTGTTTCCAGCCCTGAGAGCCACCTTCCTCTGTGTTGGCTTCACTGTCAGGCAGGTTGTTTCTCGTAGGTGATGGATAATATCCTGCATTCTACCAGCTGAGCAAGGCTGACAGAGTTGCTGCAAATTCAAGTTGCCTCAGTAGCCCTTCCCCCCACAATTTCAGCTGAAATAGACATAGGAGCCTAAGATTGGAAGGCTTGTGGAGCTTGATGTATTCTGAAAGTTCATTTGCAGCAATCCCTTTAAATTCAACCCTTTTATTTGCTGCTGGCGGACATTAAGACAGGAAGGAGGTTTGGTAGAGTGGAAACTAAACGTGGATGTGGGGCACAGAATAGTTTTAAGCCTCATTTTTACAGATGTAACTTTGGAGATGTCCTGCTATATAAATGGAGTCCTAAGACATGGGTCATACTGGATGATCCCTCAGGTCCTGTGCAGCTTTCAGGGTCCATGACTCTACACAAGATGACACATCTTAGAAGACTATGGATATTTAATGAAAACATTTAAGCTGTCACCCAGAACTCTTGGCTCCCAATCCCATGTGAGATACAGAATCCCAGGCACTCTTTCCAGTTAAGAATAACCAAAACGGTACTGGTGGGTTTTAGTCGGGGCGAAAGCCAGGAGATTTCTCTCGAGGGTTGAAGGAAAGTATTAGGAGTCAGTCTGGAGGAGAGGTGAAGAAAAAGCAACAAAATGACTAGACATTAGGATCTCAGTCTAATTTGTTACCTTGACTACTTCTTGCCTAAAGGCAGAGTCCTCTGTTATCTGATGGATTCTTCTCCTGGGACTAAAGCAGGGTTGGGGATTATCCTGGAGGCTGCACAGATGTAAGGGGTCTCGATCATCATTGTATACTGGAGATCTCAACTGGGGGAGGGGGAGGTAAGAATAATCTAAGCCGTGTGGTCGGACTGAAGCTGCGGAAATCAACTGGAAGGGGTTGGCGGACATGGGGACTGAGGTATGATGGAGGTGGAGAGACAGTGGGAAATCAATGATGCCGGCGGTGGGGGGGTGGGGGTGGAGAGGGAGGCACACTATGACAGGGGGAAAATGGAAAAGCATCGTTAGGCGTCCAGGCCTAAACTACTCAGGTATATTTTACTATTTTTCCAGTTGTTTCTGTAAACTAAATTCGGATCATCTACATTAGACAAACTCACAAGCGAGAAACTGGCTTGCCAATTTGAGTGACTTAACGAGATAAATCTAACCACCAATATAACTAGACTAGAATGCTGGCGAATATATTCTGGAAATGAATTGAAAATTGGAAGGTTGCCTGATGAACACAGAACTAGAACCAAGGAAGTCAGTTTCAGGACATAAATGTTTAATGACAGTGGGCTAAGATAGCCCAGGGTATCTTTCCACAAGAAGGACACAAAGGGATTAGAGGGCTCAAGGCCGTGAGCCAGGGCCCCTCTTTTCTGGCAACACTAGGTTCTGTGAGTCTGCTTTCCTAGGCTCCAACGGGCCCCTTCTTTATCCTGTCGCCTCGGCTCCCTCATTCTTCAGATAAGCTAGTAACTTCTATTGCGTAACATCAATTTTGATTGGCTTGCTGGTTTACCCCAAGTCATATATATATATATATATATATATATATATATATATATTTTTTTTTTTTTTTTTTTTATCTCTAAGGCATCTTTTACATACCTTGGATCTTTTACTTTGTTGACTCAATGACTTAATTCTCTCAGAATTCAGGCCATATGTCGCTGTCATCTCTGTTTCTATCTGTCATCTGTAAAGAAATGTTGGTTAACCAGTTTCCTCTAAGAGTTTATGGTTGATCCGTGGAAAGAAAAAAAAAAAAAATTAACCTCCATGAGTTTTAGCACTGTCCTTCCCCGTCACCACCTTGCTAAAGAGAATTTTACTTCCCGCGTTTAATCCCTGCTCTTCGAGGCGGGTTCTGTTATTGCCAGACTTACTCCTTAGTTGGCTATGGTGCTAAAATCACCTTGGGACCCATGGACATCCTTGCTGGACCTTCCTTCTTGGTCGGTAAAGTGACAACGGGGAGCTGAGGGATCTGAGACGTTTTTTCTTTTAGTTTCCGCGGTTCCTTTTCTTGGGCTGGGTGCAAAGACATCATGGGGATTGGACTTTGTAACTGGAGGTGTAGGGTGATTTTTTTTTTTTTTTTTGAATGGGTCATGAAGAGAATGAGAGACACTCATTCTCATAATTAGTTACAGATACATGCTCTTCTAAAAATGTCTGGAGCTAGGGCGCCAGGGTGGCTCAGTCGGCTGAGCGTCCGACTTCGGTTCAGGTCTGATCTAGCAGTTTGTGAGTTCGAGCCCCGCGTCGAGCTGACAGCTCAGAGCCTGGACCCTGCTTCGGATTCTGTCTCCCTCTCTCTCTCTGCCCCTCCCCCGCTCATGCTCTGTCTCTCTCTGTCAAAAATAAATAAACATTAATAAAAAAAAAATTAAAAAAAAAAAAAGAAAATTAGCAAGACTTACAAGAACACATGGAAAACCTACGGTAACATATGCCCACAAAGTCATTATAAACGCACTATTTTAAAATGATGCTGGAAGAATTTTAGGTTAATTCCATACTGGCTGTAGTATCCTCTTCCTGGAAGAAGAAATGTCAACTCCAAAAATTATTGCTGCTGATTACAACACGGAGGAAAGTTATTTAAGCGGTCAGTGACAGGAAAGCAAACAGCGAAGGATGATATTGAAAAGTAAACTTCGACGGCAATACAAAAAAGTACATTCATTCAAAGGAACACATACAGCTTTTTTCCTGCGTTCATAACCTAGAAGTTGGAGAACTCAAGGTCAGATCCAAGAGCCACCGAGGCAGTCTGAGTTTAGTGAAGGGCCAGGTATGCTCAGTCTCCCTATTTCTCCATGAGCCTCTGTGCAGTGGCCAAAAAGCATCCGACAAGTGGCTTCCTCTCCTTGTTCTTCAATTTCCCCATTTATAGCACTGGACCCAAGCAGTCCTCTCCTTGTATTGAGAACCTGAGTCTTACTTGATCTTTCCAGAACCCCATGGCATCCTTAGATGCAAGCCAGTGTCACCAGTAGTCAGTATTATCACTTCAGGCGTGCATCTTGAATGGCCCTGAAACTCCGGAGGCTTGATAGAGTTGTGTGTTGACAGGTAGCCTTTTCCTGCTACGGGAGCAAGTCAGGTACAAAGCGGTTTGGGAGACGCCAGAATGAGGTAGGATACATTCAGTTTTTATCCTCTGTCTGCAGCTCTTAGACTGCTTTTAAGAGGCCCCATTAGGTAACGACATTTACCTAATCTTGCCATTAGGTAAATATTCTGAAGATTTACTATTGTTGCTTGAAACTTTTTGGTGAGAAGCGGGCACAGTTCTTAATGATACTCACCTCATATCTCGCTAGTTCATGAAGCGGTGGGGGATTTGCAGTCTGCAGAGACCTATTAAGGGAAATAATTTTATTAAAACCCTGATTATTATTTTAAGACATATAAATTAATATTCTTATTTGTGAAGTGTTCCCTCTCCCTGTTGAGGATGCTGCATCTACAATTAAAATATAATAAAGATGATTAATAATGAAGAAACATAAAATTAAAATATCATAAAATACGCAATTAAAAAACACTAAAAAGCCTAGCTGAGCAGAATCATGAGAAAAGGCTAATCACAACTGGAAGGGAAGTGCTTCTGGAAGATGATGTTGCTAAGCATTATTTAACCAGGGAGAGCTCTTAAAAACGCCTAATTCATGGCTTTTCAGTGATAATGATGTGAATCTCGAGGCTGCCAATGAGCAAACTGCAATGGTCCTGGGTCATACTCTGATACAAACTTCCAGTTGCTTCTGTGTCATAAAAGGGCCCATCTCAAACCTGAAGGAAAGCGGCCAGCTGTGTCGTCAAGCATGCGCCCCTGGTCATCCTAAATGTCACTGTCATTTTATTACATTTCATAGCATTTCTGTGAGCATTGACATGCACACATGATTCAGGAGAGCTCTCTCAGAACTGGACTAGATGTCGTCTAACGTCGTTTGCTGCTTCAAAATGCTACCCCGTACTGGAAAGTACTGTCCAACTGTGGTGAGACAGAGGAGGATTGGACAAGACACCTGGCTGGGTCTGATGGCTTCGTTTTTCAGGGCCTCGGTTTTCTTCTCTGTTCACCAGGGAGTGTAATCGCCTCATTGGATTCCGGGTGCTGGGAGAAACGCAGAAAAAAATGTAGGTGGAGTATAAAAAGTATAAATCCCTAGAAACACTACAAATACTTCTGCCGTAGCAAATGCAATAGTGAGCTCCAGGTCTGAGATTTGGGCCCCTTAGGTCTGGATGACCTTTGGGGAGAGTGAGTTGATTCCATTTCCTTCACGATTTGTGATTTTCTCTTTCTTTTCCTTAATTGATCTCACATTGTCTGTTGCCTTTGTTTCGCGGCAACCCCGCATCCTCTCTGAAAAGAGCTGAGACAGAAATAAAGAGTTCAAGTGTTACTTTCACTGGATTAGAGAAAGGATTGGACCCATGAAATATCTTAATCAGGATAATAACCCATTGTGTAGGGAATTTATGTCTTTTTGTTAGAAATGGATTCCTTTGTGTCTTTCAAGGTGCTTTGATTTGCAAGAGGGCTGTTTTTCCCTGGGACAGAAAAACATTGAAATTCTTGCCTATGCTTTTTATGTATCAGAGAGAGGAATTTTGCTTTCTTTTCCTTTTTTTTTCTTTTTATTTTTTTCAGGTTTATTTGTTTATTTGGAGAGAGACAGTGAGAGCACATGAGTGGGCTAGAGGCATGGAGGGAGGGAGAGAGAGAATCCCAAGCAGGCTCTGTGCTGTCAGTGTGGAGGCTCATGCAGGGCTCGATCTCATAAACTGTGATATCATGACCTGAGCCGAAACCAAGAGTCAGACACTTTACCTACTGAGCCACCCAGGCACCTGGGAGTTTTTCTTTCTAAAATTTTTTAAATATTTATTTATTATTAAGAGACAGAGAGACACAGAGCATGAGCAGGGGAGGGTTGGAGAGAGGGGGGGAGACACAGAATCCGAAGCAGGCTCCAGGCTCCGAGCCGTCAGCACAGAGCCTGACGCGGGGCTCAAACTCACAAACGCGAGATCATGACCTGAGCCGAAGTCGGTCGCCCAACCGACTGAGCCACCCAGGCGCCCCGAGTTTTTCTTTCTAAATGATTGGGTAGCTGAGAGGATGAAGCTGTCATGACACCAAAACCTGGGGACTGTTCACCTTCTTGGACACATGCGTACATGGAGGCACAGACAAGTTAAGTGACTCAGTTTACATGGTTAAAAGATCACACGGCTGGTGAGCCTGGAAGCTGGGATCCAGAGCGGAAGCTTAGGGAGAGGAAAAAGACGGATATTGGCTAAATCTCCTTCCCAAGCTGCCTGGGAGCACCACTGCGATCTGATCCAGATGGGCAGGGCTTGTGGACTTGGGGGAATGTATGTTTGTACCGGGTAGTGTTTCATGAGCTATCAGGGGGTATTCGTACCCATCTCTGAACATGGCGACATTTGCTCCTTCATCCAACAGGATGAAATAGTTTGTTACTCCGTAGTTTTTAACCATTCCCTCTAGTTTTCATGCGTACAGTAAGAGCACAGGATTTTTACGTCAGTTTCTCATCTGTGAAATAGAAATAACAGTATCACCTACATACGTAGCGGGATCAAATTTGACAGCCAATGTAAATGCTTAACCTAATACCTGGCAAAATCATGCGTTCAAGTAAACGTTAGCTCTGGCTGCCTAATCCTCTCAAGTACTGGGAACAGGTAGAATGCATACAGCTTGGGGTTTTTATGAATGAACTCACTGTATTTCATGAATCGTGCCATATTAATGCATGTTATATATAGACTGTTTGGTTCCCCGCCCCGAAATCTGTACGTTGGAATTCTGACCCCGAATGTGATGGTATTAGGAGGCGGGGTCTTTAGGAGGTAATTAGGCCATGGGGGTGGAACCTTCATGAATGGGATTAGTGCTGCTCTCCGAAGAGAGGAGAGCTTGCTTGCCCATTCTCTGTTTTCTGCTGTGTGAGGATACAACAGAAGACAGTCTTCTACAAGTCAAGAAGTGGGCCTTTTCCAGACACCGGATCTGTTGGCACCTTGTTCTTGGATTTGCAAGCCTCTGGAACTGTGAGAAATAAGTCTCTGTTGTTTATAAGCCCCTCAGTCAATGGCGTTCTGTTATTACAGCCCCAACAGACTAAGACGATGGCGGAAAACATAAACCTAGGCTACAGAGTTCTACTGGTTTAAAGCTTAGTGTCTTTGGAGTTGATATTCAGCGAGATCCCAAGCTCCGCCCTTCCTCTCTGCCTCCCTAAGATGATCTGAGTTAGTGGGAAGAGTTTGCCAGTTTGGTTCCTTCCCCGGGTTGCTATTGGGTTGGGTTGGTCCCCCCTGCAGGAGTTGTTGAAAGCCGGGCGCAACAAGGGGGGCGTCTAGCAGGTGTCAGGGAGGCATCCCCCCGCTCCATCTGGGCTGGTGTAAGGTTTCAGCTCACAGTTGGGATGGCGGTCTTGAATTAGGTGGTGCACACCCCCGTCCCCCATCCAGCCATGTCCATCAGCGTTCAGTTTTACTTCTGCTTCCTGGTGAGGAAGGGCTGTCACTTCCCGCATCAGGACCTGCCAGCTCTAAGTGCCATCTTCTGGACAGCTGTCACAGCCGTGTCAGGATGACACCTCCACTTGCCTCCGTCTTCTCCTTTTAGGGGCCTAGAAACACCGAATGCCCTGGAATGTCTCCAGAACGTAAGGAGCGGGATGGGGTCCCTTCTTTTGATGAGGCATGTCTCCATCTGGTTCCCTCACGCCCCACGGAGGGGGAATTCATTGGTGAACTCCCCTTTTTCGGACGTCTTCAGGTGAAAAGTGAACCCCAGTGTCTTTCTTTTGAAATCACCCCACACCTCAAAGGAGATTCCCTTACTGCCCCGGCACCCCCAGGAAACACCCGGTCGTGTAGCCTCTCTTCTTTGTCCTCTGCCATTGGCGCTGTGGTCTTCCTCAGATTCTCCCCCACCCGGAAGAGGGTCTCTTATCTCCGGAAGAGGTTGCAGAAATGAGGTACACTGGACTGTTTCTACATTTGGGGTCCCAGCCTCTCTGTCTCTACCACTCTGTCTCTACTGCCTGCAGAGTATGTCTAGCACCTAACAAAGACGCCCCTTTAAGTGTCAGGACTGGAAGGTGGAGTTAATGTTCTCATTTTTCTTAGCCTGCTACCATTTATTAGATGCCTGCCACACACCAAGCATTGAGCCCTGTGCCTCATGGGCAGCATGACGCTGAATCCCGAGAGCTCCTCCTAAGAAGCAGGCATGGGTACTCTACACTTTTACAGAGGATGGAATGAGGCTTGGTAGAGTGAAGTGACGTGGGTGGTTAGGCCAGACAGTGGTGGGATAGGGACTCACATCCTGAGGAGTTTGGTTCCAGTAGCCCGATAAATAATTCAGAAGCTGAATATTTCATGCGGGATTGCATTGTATGTTTACCCAGATCTCACTCAATCTCCCTCTCTCTCTCTCTCTCTCTCTGTGCCCCTTCCACTCTCTTTTATTCTGTTTCTCTCTGTTAGACATGGGGAAGATTCTGTCCTTAAGCCACAACGAATTGATTATCCAATGTTGCTTCCTGCCCCCATGTCTTGGTGCGTTGTTCCTTCTTCTTGGATTTTCTTCTATCTGGAAATCTCCAACTCATTTTTTCAGTACTCAAATGTCATATGTTACTTCCTCTATCACATCATCCCCACTTCCCCTTTGGGGGATGAATCATCCCCTCATTTTGTGGAAACACAAGGCATTGTGTGGATTATACATCTTATTGTAACATTTGTGCTGTGGTTGGCAAATCTCTTCTCTTCTTGACAGCCTCTTCCTCCAGGTTAGTATAACTCTGAAATTTATATGTATTTGCAATCAATATGTGCATTTAATTTTGCATTTCTTTTTTCTCCCCTCCTCTCTCTCAATGTCATTTCCATGTTTTCCCATAATGACATTTTAGAATTAGGAAATACGGGCACTGCTCACCTTTTCATCTTGCCTGCTGTGTTGTGAACTCAGAAATGCAGGCATAGGTGAAATATTTTCTCCTCCTTTTAGTCCTGAGTACTTGGCGGTTTATTGTGCACATAATAAGCTATTGAATAAATGAATGAATAAACAAATGAATACATGATGTAGCAAAGAGAATGTGATTATGACAAACAAAACGTATTTAACTTACAGCTTCACAGTGTATCAAGCATTTACTTGGAAAATTTCTTTCAAAACTCTGTGACTTAGAATTTCTATTTTAGGGAACCAGACAAATTTTCACCAATGGTCCGACTCCCCACATATGACTGCTGCTTCCTGACTATATACCTCTCTATATCAGTCAGCTGAACCTCAGTTTCCTTATCTGGAAAGATGGGCTAATAGTTATTTATCTGCTTCAGAGATTTGGAAGGGTTTGTATACTATTAAGTACCGTGCCCATGTAAGATATTTCTTTTGTTATTACTGGAATCATCACATGTCTTCGAGCTAACCTAGATTGCTCACATAGCAGTTCCCTTCTCTTCCTTCTCCCTAGTGTACACACACACACACACACACACACATATATATATATATACATATATATATATATACATATATATATATATATATTAGGTATTCCCTCCTCCCCATGCAGCCATATGCCTTAGCATGAGCTGATCATAACTCCTAGGAGTTATAAATCCTAGGGATTCCCATTTGCCTTGTGAGTAATATGCTAGGAAAAGACATGGGATCCAATCAGTGAGATGTGAAGAGAAGAGGTTCTGAGAGCTTCTTGGAAAAGTTTCATGGCTGGTAAAGCAGATCTTAGATCTGCCTCTAAGAATTACATTTGCTCAGGTTCAGAGAGAAAAGTGCCATCAGGGCATTACAAACCCATGATGATATTTTCATCCAACCCAGGAGTCTGCTTACCTTGGACTACCAGTTATGACAGAAAATATATTATCCGATTACTGAAGCCACTTAGAATTCATATTTCTGTTGTTTGCCATCAGTATCCATCTTTTCTAGACACCAATTACTGCTGCTCACCCTAAGAAGCCATTTACCTCTTACACTTTTTTGCTGTTGTTCTGCAATACTAATATTCTCACTGTTTTTGTAGCGTCAATGACTTTTCTGCAAACTTCTTTTCTAAATTGGCTCAGCTTGGCTCTTTTTCTAAGGCAGTTCGTGGTCTTTCTTTCTAGGCACCTGCACTCCAGCGATTCCTCAACTCAATCGTAGCCCCAGTAGTGAAAAGAGATCAATCCACGTTGAGACACATTGCTGTTTATCACCCAATAGACTCATATTTCTGCTGCATGTTACCGTGGTGAATTTCTTCATTCCTTCATTAACTTATTTATTTACAAATACATACAGAACACCAACAGGAGGAGACACTAAGTCAGGCTCTGGGGGCTTAAACAGCTAACAAATGGGGGAAAAAAGATCATTACTTGAAGGTCAGAGAGAATTATTCTGGCTAATGATGAAAGAGATGGCTTTTGAGAAAGTTTAGGATAAGGGGAAGAATATTATTTGCTCTTGACTGGTGCCAGCTCAGGAGGAACCAAGAATTTTCTAACTATGACTAATATTAGAGAGAATAACTTAAGTAAGGAGTCATCTTTCTCTAGCTGAAAGCTAAACTCATTTCCTCTTTCCTAAGTCTTCTGGTGAAAAGAACACCCCTCCACTATTAATGCTTCTAGAAGCTAATGCAGGCACTGGAAGCCAGGTTGGGGCGAGTATTGTTAGTGTTTGTAAGAGCTTAGCTATAGGAGGTAGGAACACCAGTCAAGGGGTTAGGAACTAAGACAGAGGCTTCACCACCTTCAAATCAACGAATGCTTTGAGGGAAGCCATTGATTCCGGAGATTACATCTTGAAGAGTGTAGGATTGGATGTCGCCTAAGCTCCCTCTGACTTCTTGTTATATGAAATTTTATCATTGTGATTGATAAAGTTTAGAACTAGTCATGAGACAACACATACCCCTAAATTTTCCCCTAGGCAAAATAAGGAAAGGATTAAAAAAAAGAATAAGGCAAAGTGATGAATAGAAACATTTTTGTTACTTATAAAGATGAAGAACACCAGAGTTTTATGAATTTGGACACATTATTTAAGGTGACAAAGTCTAGGTTTTTAGCAATGGTGACCAAAGCTCATACATACCCTCAAATAGTTGTTCACCTCCTCTTTCAGGCAACGACAGCTCACAAATCAGCACCGATTGTCCCTTTTCCTGTTGTTAAGGGGTTCTCTTTCCAGATGTCAAGGAGAGAAATGGCTACAACCGATGAATGCTTCAGTTTTGGGCCTTTGGATCCTGTCGCTTTCTTTGGACTCAGCAGTTAGTGCATTTTACTGTTTTTAGTCTTTTGAGTGTGGCTGTTCAGAGGTGGAATGAGTGCCATCTTCCCAAGTCCTGCTTATCGAGCCATGAGCACATATCCATCGACAGGGAGTCCATATAATATATTGTCTAAACTGGGGACACATTGGCGAGCGAATGAGGACATTATTAATAATTATGACGAGGAATAGGGGTAAACTGGGATTGGCTTGAACCAATTGGGCCTCATGTGAGCCCAGTTATTTTGAAGTGGGGAGACCATATACAGTACGGAAACATAGGAAGCTACCCAGGTCACCGCTCCCAGCAAGGTGCCAGCATCCCTGTCAGCCAACAAAACAGTCTGCCAGTGCCCCTGTGCTCCACCTCCCACACATGGTGAGGTCTTTATAAACCGCTTTAAACATCCAATTCACTTGCTTTGTTTGAAATAACCAATGCTGGATGATTAATTGCCTTATAGAAGTCCCTTCAATTTGTCACTTTGCTAGAAATTAAATAAATAAATAAGCCATCCCTGCTTTATCCCCTATTTGATATAATTAATTCTAATCTTTTGCATTTTCATTTTCTCCATGTTTAATCCCATCATTTAAAAGACACAAACAGAAGAGAACTTCCGAAATTAGTGGAATAATTGTGCTGCTCATGCTGCTCTGTGAAAAGGCCATGGAAAAAAAATACCATGACCCGATCTCACATTAAATGGGTTAGAAGTGAAGTGAGACCTTCAAAACCAGATTGAAAGGATCACATTGAGAATTGTTTTTATCTTGGCTTATATACTTTCTGATGTGTCCTATCTCTCCGGAACAGCATTTTACTCTTGGAGAATGTGAAGCATGGATTTCTAGTTAATTAGTTAATACTATGGATGGCTTCATTTTTATATTTCCAACTCATTGTTTCTGGCATTGAACAGTATCATAAATAAACTTCAATTTTACAGCAAATAATCTGACTGTTGAGATAACCTGAAAAGTGCTTTAATAATTGCCTCTATGCATACAAAGCTTGTCACTACCATGGAGGAAGAAGACATTTCAGGGCATTTCAAGGCACCCAAGCTGGAGGAAAGGGTCCTGATGGCCCTGGCTCATAAAACGTAATTTGCAGAATCTGCTTGATCCAAAAATTATAAGTGCCTTTTATATCCATAAACTCTCTTCTTTCTGAGGGGCTACCACTCCCGGGTGGTAAGGTATTCATAGAGACATTACATATAGTAATTATAATAAAAATAGCACTCTACATTTGCATAGCAGATTATAATTTACAAAACCGTTTTGCATACTCATTATCTCATATGAGTCTCTCTACAACCATTGAAAAAAGTGTTTTTGGCAAAGAATGTTATGAGTGTATAACACCCTATTTTCTTTTCCTCCTGGACAAATGCAAGAGATTTTCCAGACTTCTTTGGAGTTAGGTATGTCCATGTTCTGGCCAATGGAATGAGCAGAAGTGGTTTATGCCATTGTCAAACCTGGTCCATTAAAAACTCTTACCCATTCCTCACTCATACTTTGACTTCCTCCCATTAACCAGTTGGTTGCAAAGAATCCAGAAAAAATATTCAATAACATAGGGTAGGGGTCATAAAACCATGGCTATTGGGTCCAATCTGGCCTGCCACCTGTTTGTACATAAAAAGTTATATTGAACTCAGCCATGTTGATTTATTTACATATTGTCAGTGGCTCTTTTTTTGTGCTATAATGGCAGAGTTAAGTTGTTGTCACATATGGCCTGTAAAGCCTAAAATATTTGCTGTCAGGCCTTTTACAGATAATAAACGGTATGACAGATCCATAAGAGAGAAGGAGCCTGGGTCTATGAATCACTGTGTGGAATGCTGCAGGCTAAATACTCATCCTGAAATAATTTTGCATTGTTTTAAGCCACTGAAGTTTTAAGGTGTTTGTCTCAGTCGCTATCCTACATTTATTAATATAACAGTCATGTTTATTTGTTGATAAAGTAATGAGTCTCCGGAAAGTTAAGTTGCTTACTTAAGCACACAGAGTCAGATTCTAGTATTGGTAGGCAGACTAGAATTTGAACCAGCCTAGGTATTTTAATTCCAACACAGTGTACTTCCAACATCTCAGATGTCACGATTGAACACATTATATCAAAAACATATAACATAATACTATACATTGAATACCTAAATGCATAAGATGTCATAATTTTTTCATGGTCAGAAGTAGTTAATGTGCCTCTCAAAGTACCCGATAGGATACAGAAAACAATACTGGAAGAAGGGATGTTGCAAGATCCTTGTTTGTAAACTTTACAAAATTGGGACTTGGTGAATTCAGTTGATTTCCAAAAATAGTGATATAAAAATTGTGATAATAAAGTAATATAAGCTGTTGCGAAGAATTAAAATTGGTCCTCAGATCATCCTCAGTGCCTCTCTTTCAGGCTATGTCAACAGAAAACACAAAAATACATCAAAAAAAAAAAAAACCCCAAAAACAACAACACACACACACACACACACACACACACACAAAGAACTCCTTAAGGCAGGAATAAATAAGGGTCTCAAGAAAATCACTGAGCCTTCCACTGCTGAGTGTCTGGGTATCGCCATATTGAAGACACAATTCTGGGAATTTGGATTTAGGGAGCATCTTGGATGTTTGCAGTCATGTTGAAGTACTGTTAAATGAGGGACCAAGGGCCTTCTGTTGGGTAGAATCTGAAAGTCTAATCCCAATTGTCATTTGACTCTTTGTGCATGTGGGGCCTACAACCTCTTCCTCTTTGGAGAAATTCAGAATTGATACGAGGAGCTACTTGAAGTGAGGAGAAACTGAGGGCAGTAGAGACATGGATTGTCAGGACTCTGTGTAGATGAGCTGGCAAGAAAAATCAGAGATCAAATTGTGCAGTTAGTCCCAGGGCTCCACGGGAGATAAGGTGGACCAATCACACACAAACAATTTATATTACTAATTTTCCTTTGTGCACTATGTTAGCATAATCTGAATAAAACCTGGGGTTCCACGAAGCCCAGTCTTACTGCAGGGTCATAGTTAAATGAATATAGCTCAGCATTCTAAAGGCAACAAAAATAATTATGATTTTATTTGAGCAATGTCAAGGGCCTGCCCTTCATCTTCCATGACAGGATTTCTTAAATTCTTTTCCCTCACTTCTCTCCTCCTCGCTTGCCACAGTATCTATTCATGACCAACTTTTCTTTTCTTTACTGTCTTTCAGTTTTCCAAGTTGTCCATTTTAGGACAAAGTACAAGTAAATTATAAAGCCTTTGTCTAAAACCAACTAGCCTTTCACTGAATCTTCAGCAGAATTCATGAGCTGTATTGGATTGGGAACCAATAAGCCTTGATCATCTTTACTTTCAGGTTAGACATGGCCTTTGCAAGGGCCATTGAAAGTTACATGAGGGTTGCTTGAGAGCAGCTGTTAAACACCTAATGCTTTTTGTTTTTGTAAAATGATAAGGTACTATAAATCATTATTAGATAACATTCTAAAATATCTACCCACCCATCATCTATTCCAACCTCCTCTGTTGACTAAGGCATGGAGACTTAGTCTACCCAGAATGAACCAACTGGGAAAGAACGTCTATTCAAGCCAGACGTGGAACAAAGTGGTTCTGAACACAAGGTATTGGAACTGCCTTACCAGTGCCTATTGTCACGAAATACTTGTGGGATACATAAGATCAATATAGCCCGGTGGTGATGTTTAGGGACCTTGGCCTTGACAGGCACACAAGCGTACATGAGGAAGTTGCATTGTTGGAGATAATTCAGCTAAATTCATTGATGTCTGCAGTAGCTAAGAGACCCCTAAAAACTTAAGATACACAAAATGGTAGGTAACAAAAGCTACTCTTTTCTTCTCCTAGCTTTAAACGGAAGTGGTTTTGAATTTGGGAACATACCATCATAAATCCCACGTAAGTGCTCTTCCTGTTAGGGTCAAAAGTGGTTGACTATTAAGAGTTTCGTGTGGTTCAGTCTAATGCTTATTTTCCCCTTGGTTGAAATAGTTTGTAAGATACTTAGTAGTCTTAGCTAAATGCTATCTTTGAAATTCCACTTTAGGGGAGGAAGCAGGCTTACTCCGGGGTCGAGGGTCGTGAGGATTTGAAACCCTGTTTATGCATTTCCTATTGTGTTACCTTGGAAAAGACATTCTACTTACCTTCGTCATCAGTTTTCATATCTATCAAATGGGAATTAAGTACTTATAGAGATCAGAGGCTTTGGGGGAAGGATCTGGTGCATCAGCCTGTGGGAAAAGAGCCTAGTACAGAATCATCACACAAGTAAACTTTGCCAGAAATGTGCTACCTGGGTTCACAGAAACCACTGCAGTCAGGTCACATGCGGGTCGTGAAGAGGTGGACCTTCATCGGTTAACGCCATCGAGAGCCCACTGAGCTCAGTTTGATACACCAAATACCTTGGAGTGACTTCTCTCTGCTGGGTGTTGTCCTCAGGACTGGGGGTGGAGGCGAGGTCCTGGAAAAGTATCGCGCGTTCTTGGGTTTTCTCTTTAGCTTAAAGGGCACTTGCTGGCATCCCGACGTGCACAGGAGGAATATGTGGGCCCTGGGTACCCAGAAAGCACATTTAGAAAACATTAACAAATCCTGCTTGATTTGGTTTTGGAAAGAGACATTGGTTTAAATGGGGGGAAGTTTTTATTTTTTCTCTCTCAAGGTTATGTTTGTGAAATATTAGGCTGCAAAGCACGGGCACAGTGTCATACATTTTCCTCATTTACGCCTTCTCCAGATGCAGCGCCATGTGTGATCTTGCTCAGCTATCCAAACTGTAAAATAAAAGATTACCTAAACACTATCGGACCTGTAAAAGAAATTACTTGGCGAGTCATAGCTGATTTCTCAGGGCTTGTTTTTGTCTTTCAGCTGAGCAATTTCTTTTCCCTTGGCCCGAAATCCCCTAGATGGCGCTAGAGAATACCGCATTTAAGTGGTTTATATAATACCTCTAAGCAGATGAGGGGAAGTAATTTTTATTTTTCTGCAGATAAATGTTAATAAGGAGTTGAACAGAATGGAACGGAATGTGCAAGGTTAGTGTTTGTGCATTCTGTGGTTAAAAGGTAGACGACGTGCTCCTTGCAAGTGAAAATCGGTCATTGTCACCGTAGATGTTTCAGAATTGATCTTTGGTATTTTAGTTAGAATAAAATTCATTTGGTGCAGACAAAAAAAGAGTCGTAGAAACAACAGAGATCCTGGTGCATTCGGATTGTTGGTCCGAATGACATTCATACCGGAGTCTTATAACACAGTATGGGCATCTCACGGCAAGGTGGGGAGGGAGGGGTTTCAATGGGCGTCCTGAACTCAAAGGGCCCAGGAAATAGGCAGGTGACACGAGCGGCCCGGATGTAAAGCAACAGCTTGCGGTGGCATTTGTAGCAGAATTAAAACTTCCAGGCACGCGCGCAGGTGAAGAAATCACGCCCGCAGGCAGGTTCAGGGTGACCCACAAGGCTGTGAGCTCATTTTTGCAAATGTAATCCTGATAGTTTTTAGGACAGAAATCTGAGCTCACAGAATGACTGAGTGATACAGTGAGGCCCCAAATTCCACGTCTCGGATTCCACTCCCTCCCCCTTTTAATTGCACCAGACGTGCCGGGGCTGTTTCCAGCACCTCGCGTCCCTCTGGCCTCCCCCACTGCTCTTTCCTGAGCCTCCCTTCCCGAGTCCGGCAACCTCGTATCACGTGACAATCTGGGCACGCCGCGAGGCAAGTGGCCTGAGTCACCGCCGCTCCAGTGACGCAAACCACAAGGCAACTCGGTTTCTTCCTGAAGGAGACCCGAGCGAGGGCGGCTCCACGGTTTGCCGTCGTCATGGGCCCAGGACTTTTCCGTCTTTGTCCTCATTCTGGGCGTTTGCCTCCGCGGGTGAAAAGTTGCTCGCGCAGCTGCGGACATCACATACAGGCACAACTACGGCTGGTGGCTGAAGGGGACCGATTCCCTCCTTCAGTCTCTTGTACGATGTGAAGAAACCTTTCCCAGGAGCCCCCCCCCCAGCAAACTTTTGCCCGCGTGTCATTGGCCGGGACCGGTGCCCCTGTTCACTACACCGATGACTACCGAGGTTAAGGGGTCACCCAGTGTCCCCGGCAGCTCTCATTTGGGCCAGGTGCCCCTCCCCCAGTGGAAGGGTTGGGAAATGTACAAGGATGTTGGTGGATCACTAAACGCCGACACACCCGTGTGAGGTATTTAGGACCCAGCGTGCAGGCACAAGAAATGGCGATGTTGAAGTCAGTCCCTTAAAATGAAAAATCACGGTACTCACTTAACAATAGTTTCCCTGTTGAGAATCACCGGAGCCCAGTCAGGACTTGCTGGTGAGTCACAGGGAAGGGGGCTGAACCACCGAGCCAAGTAGGACTTGGGCAACAGGAAGGAAGGGAGGTGTAACTACTGAGTATACAATCAGCAACCCCTTCTTCCCTGTTCCTGCTCTGGTCCTGCCTTACCACTTTGGAAATTCCACCCGAATTGCCTGAGGGCCAAAGGCTCAAAGAAGGCCAGCCTCCCCCCATCTTCTGGTAATAGTCTACACTCAAAGAAAATAATATACAAATTAACAGGAGTTTGCTGGGATAACATGAATGGGGAAAGAGCTGTTGTTCCTCTTCAAAACAAAATACAGTAAGAGCAAACGGTGTTTTTCTCTGCCACTGGGCTGAGAATAGGAGGAAGTGGATAATTGGTGAGGACAGATGTGTTTGCGGTTGGTTTGATTTTTGCAGGGGTGCAGGGGTTGGGAGAATAAGAGAAGGGCATCGGAGTTTGTGCAGGTATCCTAAGCGTCAGGGGGGTGAGTTAACAAGTCTGAGGCATTGGCATCGTTTTATGGAAAGAACTCAGGCTTTAAAGCCGTAGAGACCTTGGTCACCAAATCCAGGCTTGTTGTGAACTCTAGGACCTTAGGAAAGTCGCCGAAGGTCTCTGAGACACAATTATGGCTCTTGGAGATATGGCTAACGACAACATCTACGTGGAAAATTGTTGCCACGATGGCATGGGACAGCAGAAGACAAGTCGTTAGCACGATGCTCAGTAAATGCCAAGTCCCATCTCCTTTGCCTGAACAGGACATTGTTTTTATTTACTCACCCTTGCTCCCCACGGAGGGTTGCAGGATTTAGCAAATAAAGGTACAGGACTCCCAGTTGAAGGTGAAATTCAGATACGCAGCAAATAATTTGGTAGCGTGACTATGTCCCGTGAACTTTGGGATATACTGGGCGTCGCGCATTTTATCTGGCAACCCTATCCCCATATCCCCCCTCTTCCGCGAGTTCTGTCTAGCCAGAGCAAAAACAAATGAAGCCCAGATTAAATCAGTTTCCCACTCACATAGATGAACCTTAGCAGGAACCTGAGAGACCAGTGCACAGCACCTACAGCTTTCTTTAGTGAACAAGCCCGCTCCGGGCTCGGCGGGGAGAGGACTCTGCCGTGGCTGAGACACGAGCAGATCTTAACAGTCTTCTTCATCTTATGAACTTTGTGCTTTATCCTCTCACAGAGTGGTTTTTTTTTTTTTCTCCCACAGTTGGCTGTTCCATGTCTGCAGAGATCTGCAGTAAATACTGTACTCCGCTGCTGAAAAGGGAGAAAAACATCACCATCTGTATCTACAGCTTGCAAATTACAGCTTGCAATCACCTGCTATTAAATAAAGACACTTTAACAATATTTTGGGTTTTAAATTAGCAATTTACATCACAAGACTCTGAAAATACTAGTCTTTTAATACTGCAATTTGCTTTCCTTTTAACCAGGCATCAACATGTATTGAAATTTTTTTTTTTTAAAGCGATACAGGGTAATGTTTATTTAAACAATAGCCACCAAAGGCATGAGACACCCAGATGGAAATCCAGTAGCTCCCCACGCAGCGGGTGGCTTCACTGGGGGACCCCAATTGAGCGGCAGCTCTCTCATTTACATCATGGGGGGAACTGAGGCATTGCCTTTTTTTTTTTTTTTTTTTTTAACTACCAGGCTATGTGTCATGTGAGCAAGTGGTCTCAAGCCGGGTATTAGAGGCCAAGTCTTTGTTTGAAGGAGACTTTAAGCGAAAAGGCTGGAAGGGAAAGACTTCAAGTGGGAGTATTTCTTTTTGTCACTTGACATCAAGGCTGAATTGGAGGGGACTGGCATTGGTGCAAAGCACAGCGGATGCAAAACGAGATGGGATTTGGAAACGCACAAAGAGAGAAAGATTAAGCAGCTCTGTGCCTCACGGACAGTACTTATATAGACAGAGGGTTATATCTATATCTAAATATAGTGGTTTGTCTTCAAGCTCTCATTATTGGACCTTTCTTCCCCTTTTCTCTTGACGTCTGAGTTAGGGAATGGGAAAACGCCAGGAGCTGGCATGAGTTGCAAAGAGATAAGTATAAGCTTTGCCGTGTTGAATCACTGGGTTGTAAATTCCTTCACACAAACAAAATGCGTTCTGGAGCATTAGGACTGTTAGCAGGCGGCCCGCTTTCCTGCGTGTCCCCAGCTCTTCCATACATTCAGCTGCCGTTGACAAACAGCTGCTGCTCATAGCTCGCCCAGACTCAGGGCAGCTTTTCCTACTGGGTTTTCTTTCATCCTAAAAAAAAGAAAAAAAACGGATACGACGCCTGTCTCCGTTGTTCCTGCCCTGCCATCTTGCTTTTTGATAACCCTAGACGCCTGGGTAAATCTTAAAGTCTCTCCTTTCCACGCCACGCTGAGCTTTGATTCCTACCCTTGAGATGTGCTCAGTAAGTCTTGGATGTTAGTACACGTAGTAGTAATAAAGGTTTAGTGCGATGCCACACAAAATTCTGGTTTGAAAGGGAAAGCACGTTGGAGGAAAACATTAAGCTGGCGGCTCGTTCCATGTTCCATGAGCGAGCAGTGGGTGATTGGTCTGCAGGTGTGGGCGGCTCTAGGTCCTTCCAAGGTGCCATTAATTATGCTGTTCGGCTCCACAGGTTGAGTTATGAGTCAAGCCAAACACGGCTCCGAGAGAGCCAGCGTGTGGCCGTTAGTGATTTACTTGGAAAGCGGCAAATTGAATGACTCTGAGCCTTTTCCAGTCCTCTTAGGCTTAGTGGTCACCTCTGACGCTATTTATCACCGTATCTTGTTATCTCTGTTAAGGTCTGATGTTAGTTCCTCTGTTTAAGGATTAAATTGGTTTCAATCTAATCTCCTAAATAGAATTCAGATGACTGGGGGCCCTGCTCAACTCTTCCCTGGTCAGAAGACTTTGCTCCGGTCCTTTTCTTAGGTGCTATTTATAGTACCATTGGCTGATAGAACGGGGGTGGGGGTGGGGATAATGTCTAGATTTTATTTCGTGTTGATTACATACACAGTCTTTTTAAAGTCCTTTGGAAACGAAATGTACAACTTATCACCGAAGCTGCACACTGGAGCCATTGTCATTTGTTTAACTGGAACCTGTAAAGAATCAAATTCTGCCTTCAAAAGTATATACACATCTTTGAGTGACAGAAAAGCCCTGGAATGTGTATTGCTAAATGCTTTGGATTCGTGACCTATCTCATGTCTTTTAATGAATATTCTAAGTGTGGGTAGCACTTAGATATATATTCATTGTCTGAAACAAACAAACAAAAAATCAACAGCGTCTTTAGATAATTAGACTTTGTTTTCTCAGTGGTGCGTGTTGGCTTTTATATGCGTGTTGGTCACAGATGCCGTGGGGTGATATGAAGAATATAGCCAGTCCTCAAATTCCGCCGCGCTTGGTGCAAAGGGGCTGGAGTGAGGATTGATTAGGATAGTCACGAGAGCCTTTTGCAAACTGTGGACTGCTATTTCTTGAAAAGTTATTTGAATTACGCAGTGAAAGTTTATCCTCGCATTAGCCTCAGGGAAGAAGCCCAACACCTAACTTCGCTAGTTTTACAGCAGGATATTAGTGTGTTTTGTGTGCGTGTGCATGTGTGTGTGTGTGTGTTTGTGTGTGTGTAAGTGCACGCATGCATGCACTATGTGCAGGTACATGTACATGCATGTATTATCAGGTTTGTTTTAAACGCTTCTGTTGAATTGTCCTCATAAGTGTTTTCTCAAGTTCCTATGATAATTTCTTTTCAATTAGAAGACTGCTAATTTCTTGTTTCTATGAGATGTTCTTGAATCATTTGGAAGGAGGGAGAGAAAAAGAGCAAACTAGTGAGAGGGCCATCAACTAACCTTCATGAAGACTTCAAAACATTTGTATGTGTACTTCCTTAAAACTCAGTAGCTCACTAGTCCTGACATTTTACAGATCCTTGGATGCTTGTTAACATTCTTCCTATCCATTTTTATGATCTCTCAGCTGGAGAGAAGATGGTTTACCTGTTTTAACTATCTTTAAGCTTTTAGCTAATTAAGTAAAGATAATTTCATATGATGGGCTTTGCCATTGAGTTTACATTTTAAAGCGTCTCTCCCAATGTATCCACTCACTTAGGTTTTACATAATGAATTTGGCCCTATAGGACAGTAGCTGAGAAAAGCACGTTTCAGAGCCACAGTAAATGGGAAGATGAAGAATCTTCAGTCCCCAATGCTTAGTTTTACTAATGCTGTCAACACTTTCAGCCCATCTATCTCTCAAGAATTGCTTGAAGATTGCCAAATTGACTGGCTTGTCTTTCACCTTTTAAAATTTTCCTTCTGTCTCCTCTTTTGGGGCGGGTAATGATCACAGAACCATAGAATCTCAATCTTAGAAGGTGTTTTAAATGTCATAAAAATCCAATAGTTCATCCCATGTTTGAGTCTTTTATATTATATTCCTAACAAAGGGCTAACCAGGATCCTCTCAGAGTCCTTTGGCCATGGGACACTCACTACCTCTCAAGGGAATCCACTCCATCTCTACACAGCACTGGTGGCCAGGAAATTATTTATTATGCTGAGGAGAAATTCCTCCATTGACTTTTGCTCTGTTCTTAGTGGATGGACAAAATACGCGCAATCCTTTTTTTTTCCCCCGTATATTTGAGGCCACGTGTGTGCCAAATATTTCTGACAATATAAGTCCTTATAGGATGTGATTTTGAGTCTAGATGTTCTGGATCCCTCAGCTCTACCCATGCCGTAGCTCACTGATAAGAAGAAGAATGAAAATAAAAGCTACCATGTTGAATTTTTAATAGGTGCCAGTTGTCTTACAAATATGACCTTTAATAGCCACAAGGATCCAAGCTCTGTATCTCCATCCTCCCTCTACAGAGAGAGAAACCAATGGTACATAGAAGCGGAACATTTTTCCCAAGGCTGTGTAGCTAGTAGTTGTCAGAGCCAGAATTTGAACTAATGTCTTTACTGATCCCAGAGTGCATGTTCTTCATCGTACATCATAATCCCCTCTGTGAGAGGTGACGATCACCTCCTTGCTTACCCCGCCAGGTAAGCTAGATGTTCCAGGTCTGGTTTGAACAATTCAGAATGGAGAAAGCTTGGCACTTACTTTATTCTAGACGCGATGTCAAACCAAAAGACTAATAAGAATGAGGCCAGCCAGAAAAAGAAGGAACTAGAATGAGAGTGCCAGAGAAAGAAGAAGCTAGGTGATTAATAGGATGGCTTACGAGCTTTGGAAAAATTCAAAATGGTGAGCTTAGCAGGTAGGGAGGCAAGTCCTATACATATAACGGCTGAAGCACAAAGTTGGCAGGCGAAACGCCTGAAGAAACATAGATGCTGGTGTACAAATCCCCAGTGTAGGCTCCGATGAGAAATCCAGTTTTAAAAAACCACGTTCTCTGGAAGCAGTTTTAGGGACTGAGCTGTCGTGCTTGGTGAACTGCTCATTGTCTTTGGGGTGAGGACATTGAAGCCTGTGGGGGCAAACACCAGCACTCAATGTCTTGCCTGCCTGTCAGTAGGTTGGGCTCCTGGGGAGCCATCAGGCTTTATTTAAATTGACTTTGGAGGGAGAGTGTGGCTGTAAAGAAATAATCATTGAAATTAGACTTTTTCTGCTTTCCTAAGAAAATAGGGCCCTGAAAGTGGAAAAGAAATTCATACACATTAGCAAACGTCCTTAGCAAACAAAATGGATTTAAGATGAAAGAGGGGCGCCTGGGTGGCTCGGTCGGTTAAGCGTCCGACTTCGGCTCAGGTCATGATCTCACGGTCCGTGAGTTTGAGCCCCACGTCGGGCTGTGTGCTGACAGCTCAGAGCCTGGAGCCTGTTTCAGATTCTGTGTCTCCCTCTGTCTCTGCCCCTCCCCTGTTCATGCTCTGTCTCTCTCTCTCTGTCTCAAAAAAAAAAAAAAAAAAAAAAATGTTAAAAAAAAAAAAAAGATGAAAGAAAGCAACAACAGCAAAAAAGAAAGTCCTGCTATCTTTTAATTGTTTCTTAACGGACTCTAAGAGAAGATATTATTGCTAAACATACTAAAGAGATGATTTTGTCAAAAACTCTCATTTTATATAAGGAGAAACTGAGGTCCAGCTTCGCCTGGTGCTTTACATTCAGTCCAGGACCGAGAAGAATGTTTGAGCTGGGTTACTGATCAGAAGACCTGGACTCTTTACCATACTTCCTTATACTTAGTATTTCTTTGGTGAAGCAAATAAATTGTATTGAAATGAACTGACAACAATGAACAGTTGCAAGATAGAAGTTTACATAGAAGCTTGCTGTGTAACCCCATGTAGAGTTCAGTGTTGGGTACATCTTCCCTGGGGATGATTAATGAAACTCTCAGGGAGGGATTTGTGGCAACATTATTCCTGCTAGTGTCATGGTTTTCTGTATCTTATGACACTGTTTATGGGAATCTGGTTTCACTTAGTGTTGTCACCTTGACATCTGATTCATAGGAGTGGGAGATGTATGCATTAAAAATGCAAGTTCTTAGGCTTACCAGCAGACCACATCAGAATATTGGGGGAGTGGAATTTAGAAATTAGTATTTAACAAACATCTCTGATAAAGACTGTGCATACTAAAATTGAAGAAATTCTTGTGTTAGTCCAACAGTGTACTAATTTCCTGTGGCTGCCATAATAAATGGTCACAAACTTAGTGACTTAAAACAACATATATTTATTGTCTTCCAGCTGTGAGGGTCAGAAGTCCAAGGTGGAGGTCAACAATCCCGAATGGGTTTTGTTGATGAACTGAGGGTTGCTGGAGGGTAGGTGGGTGGGGGGATGGGCTAAATGGGATGATGGGCACTAAGGAGGGCACTTTTTTGGGATGAGCACTGGGTGTTACATGTAAGTGAGCAGTCACTGAATTCTACTCCTGAAACCATTATTACACTATCTGTTAATTAACTTGGATTTAAATAATAAAAAATTAAACAAGAAAACAAAAACAAAACAAAACAAAACAAACAAAATGGATTTTGTTGGACTACAATGAACGTGTCAGCGGGGCTCCATTTCTTCGGGAGGCTCTAGGAGAGATCTGTTTCCTGGTTTTCCAGCTTCTAGAGGCATCCACATTCCTTGGCTCACACCTCCTTCCATTGCTTGGTCCTCTGCTTCTTGCCATCACATCTCCTTCTCTGTCTCTGACATTCCTCCTTTCTCCTTGCCCCTATGAGGACCTTGGTAATTTCATTATCCAAGAGGAACTCCTGTCTCAAAATCCTTAAACGAATCACATCAGAAAAGTCCCTTTTGTCATTCAAGGTAACATATTCATAGGATCTGGGGATTAAGAGGTGGACATCTTTGGGGAGGCATTAAGTTGCCTATCATGATTGGTGTTAAAATATTTCAGAGAACCAGAAAGGGGCTGAGAGGGGAACATTAGGCATCAGTAGGGTCTCCTTCCCTCTCCGGGGGTTCCCTGAGATGTCTCTAGGAAACCTGAGGACTCTGAAGGACGTAGCTTAAGAAAAGCAATCCTGGGGCACCTGGGTGGTACAGTTGGTTGAGCGTCCGACTTCGGCTCAGGTCGTGATCTCACAGTTTGTGAGTTCAAGCCCCGCGTCAGGCTTAGAGCCTGGGGCCTGCTTCAGATTCTGTGTCTCCTTCTCTCTCTGAGCCTCCCCTGCTCATGCTCTGTCTCTCTCTATCTCTCAAAAATAAATAAATGTAAAAAAAAATTTTTAAAAAAGAAAAGCAATCCTAATATATATGCTTAGTAAGGCCTCTACATGGAGAAATCTACTTCATTTAATATATCTTCATCGTCTTTCCAAGAGTTAATTTGCAATAATTACGTGGCCTTCCCATTCTCAAGTTTCTAACAACCCCATTCACACTTACTGCAGAAAAGAAATAAAACATGTCCTTGCTTTATTAGTGATAAAATCCCTGCTTTAATTGATTTTAAGAGAAAATGTTTGCCAGAAAGGGTAGGGGGCTTCCAATTAACTTTACTTGCCTCAGTATTTTCCAAAATTATTCTATTAAAAAGAAAACAAGCAGGTAATTAGTGGAATTTTTTAAGGTATCTTTTTCTTCTGTGGATCTGTACAGCTCTGTCTCTTGTTGTTACGTGCTTCTCCCCTTACCCAGCATACACATTGGTCCTTGGACTAACCTTGGCATTCTTTGTGAACGTTTCATTCTTTTTGCATTAATTTTCCTTTGAGATGCTATTTGGGCTTTGACAGAACTTTGTAGGTGTTTCTGAATTAATTTAAGAAAAAAATGGCCCTGGGTTATATATTTTAACTAATATATGATAGCAGGAAAAAGTTATCTAATGGGAAATTAACCAAATGTGGAGAATTCATTTCTTCTTTCTTAAAAGGGATCTTTGTATGTCACTGTATCAGGACACCCTAGGTCACCTGCCCCATAATAATACTTGGGAAGAGATAGATTTAATAATTGTTCTCAATGGTTGTATTAGTCAGCTTGGGCTGTCGTAACAAAATACCACAGACTGGGTGGCTCAAATGACAGAAATTCATTTCTCATAATTCTAGAGGCAGAAAAGTTCAAAATCAGAGTTCCCAAAAGAATTATGAGAAATGAATTTCTTGGCTTGTAGATGGCTACCTTCTTGCTGTGTGCTCATATTGTGGAGGCACAGCCAGAGCCCTGGTGACTTTGCCTCTCCTTGCAAGGGTACTAGGACTATAGGATGAGGTCCCTACTCTTATGACCTTATTTACTTCCTTACATCACTTCCTCAATCACTTCCTTAAAGGCCCTGTTTCCAATATAGTCACGTGGAGGGCTAGTCCTTAAACAAATGAATTTTGGGAGGGCACAATTCAGTGCATCGTCTGCCTCCAGAGCATCACGGGTGTTTCTTGAGTCCTGCAAGACTTTGGCCGTTTCATTATTTTAAAAGTGGTTTGCATAATTATGACAAAGGGAAGAAGCAGAAGCACGGATTTTTAAAAACTCGTGTCTTGTTCTTTGTTTAAAGGAATTAGTCACCCTCGCTCCTTTGCAGTATGCGTATTAGACAACAGGAAAGTCCTGCCTTCAAGATCCCCCAAATTAAAATAAAAAAGCCATAACTGAATGTAATCAATGTGCATCATCCAGATACCTCCATCTCAGGAAGCAGTACTCATATCACATCCACCAGGCTTGGCTATAGACGATTTTCTCCGTCTTCTTCTTCCCTAAGATGGGCAGGGTAGGGATGGTGTTCATTGCTGCTCAGGCTTATGAAATTAAAAAAAAAGATAATTTACCAAGAGAGCTCCTAGAAACCAGTGAGGATGATATTGATCACCATTAATTTTACTTCTGTGTAAAGGCTCCTTTGATTGACACGTATCTTCGAGGGTTCTGAAAACGTGAGGCAGGCGAGTAGGAGACGCTCAACCACAGCCAGGCGTGACTCTTGTAAAAGGAAAGAGGGAAGGAGGGATGGTTAGGAAGGAGTCTCAAATCGCCGTGCCATTCTGCGAGTTTTGGCCAGGCTGCTGAGAATCTCCTGGCAGACTGCCCATCAGGGAAGCTGCATTGGGTGCAAATTGTCCCGCGCTAGTCCCCCCAGCGGTACTCTCAGTAATAGAGAGAAGCCCATGGGAGAAGAACATGGTCTAGGTATAAAATTCTGTGGCATGTCTGCAGCTGTCGTAACTGGAGGCTGTCAGCTCCTCATGCTTCTCGTAGCAGGTGTACCTGAAAGGAAATCTGGGAAGCTCACCTTCACGGGCTTCTTTCATGATCTACGTTCTAAAAAGAACCAACTGATCGATTACTTGGAACATGGGAAAGAGAAAGACATATACCTGGATCTTTGGCCAGAAATCCCTGAAACAATTATATCTACGTCTGTCAATCTATCTATCTATCATCTATCTATCATCTATCTATCTATCATCTATCTATCTATCTATCATCTATCTATCTAAGCTTTCTTATTTGTAAGTAGTTCTCTCTTCTCTATGGCAAGGAGGGGACTGAATGCTACGTTTGAAAGAGAAGAAAGTGGCTTTATGTCAGTCAAAAAATCTGTTTCCCAGCCTGAATTTTGCCAGTCTCCAAGGAAACTCTTATCACTACAAGGAAGTAATGGGATTCATCTGACAACTATCAAATTAAACTATTTGTATATCACTTGCATTGAGGAAATAAAAGAATTGTGTTTCGAGAAGGGTAAAATTCCTGGTCAAACTTTTGTATTTTAAAGTATCCCCTTTCTCTATTTATATGGGCCTCTAAGCTTGTCCCCAGCACTACTAAAACACATAGCACATAAAGAGAATGGAACCAAATCTTCTTGGTGACATGATTCTCCTACTCTAAGCAAAGAAACAAACACACAAGCGTCTCTGTTTTCATCCTTACTTTTGGTTATTAGGAATAAATTGCTAAAAATTAAATTATATATATATGTATGCCTACATATATATATATATATATATATATATATATATATATATAAATGCTATATAAATAACTGAATAACAAATAAAGGTAATAATTAATATATAAATATAATAAATAACAAATGAATGGATAGATAAAGTTTGAGACTATGGTTTTAGTATGGGTGAAAGAAAAGAGTTGGGTAGGGAAATAATTACATTATAAATTTAAAAAATGACACAACTCCACAATTGGAGAAATCATGGATTGACTTCGGGGGGTAATATGATTGAATAATAATCTGCACATCTCAGCCTAATACTCTGGGAAAGAGCCTCAAGAACCAGTCCCCAAAGGAGCCAGGTGCCTAGTGGCTGGACGCTATAAGAAATGTAGACATCTTTCTATGTTGTGGAAAGAGCACTTACCACCAAGTCAGAAGATAAGGATTGGAGTCTGGCTTTGCCACTAATCAGCCTTATCCCTGAGCAACTCACCTCACTTCCTTAGACTCGGTTTTCTCATTCTCTTGGTGAGATTAAATGTCCCTAAATTCCCCAGCAGTCTGGAAACTCCAAGAAACTCAACTGATGAGAGTAGGCTTTTGTTGCAATGGGCTGTGGGAGAGCCCTGGAGACTATAGCTGGGACATACTATAAAGAAAGAAGCCAACTAAGGATGATGTGGACAAAGGAGAAAATTGACCTACTTGGGGAAATATTGCAAAAAGCTGCCCAGAGAATCTCAAAATGATTTTCAAATAACACCAAAGTATTCCCAGGGAGGCTTAGGGCAAGACAATGCTCTGCTATTTCAGAAAAGAAAATATATACTCTGTTCTGTGAATTTGAATACAGTCAAGGACATACATCATAAACCGGTCTTGTCAGGATAAGGTAACTTCTGAGAACCGTTCTTTTCTGGAACAAAGCTCTGTGAAGCATATGGGAGCATGTAGTACTTTGAATATTATCTCTGCTCTAATTTAAGGGTGTTTTTTTTTTTGTAGGAGTTTTAACAGAATTAAGTTCAGATACTATGAATATTACACATGGTAATGGGAGTCTTTGGAAGTCTTGTGATAAATTGTGTTTTGGACATGATGACTTCACCAGTTGATCACAAGCTTCATGTATTCGCCAGTGCAGTCAGGAAAGAAATCTTCCTGACCTACTATGTTGCTATTAGGTTCCACGACTACAAAGATGAGTAACACAGGTTCCCACAAGTATATTTGTGAAGAATGTAGGTTGAAAGAAACTGCATTTAATGAAAAAAGTAACTGGTAATTCAACGGTTTGTATGCATTCAGGAGAAGTGGAATGATAACTAGAGTTTTTGAACTCCTTGGTAGCCACACGTCCTGTCATGACAATCCCATGGAATAAAGAAAATCACTACCCTTTTTATCCTTGCTAATAGTATTTTAAGTGCTTTGAAAATAACAAGCTTAACTTGATAGGGCACATGTTCGTGAAACATGATGTCAGAAGGAAGACAGAAACCATATTTCACGCCTTTACTTGTTCTATGGACATTTCCTTTCTTTTATCAATTTTTTTTTAATGTTTTCATTCATTTTTGAGTGACAGAGAGATAGAGTGCAAGCAGGGAGGGGCAAGAGACAGAAGGAGACACCGAATCTGAAGCAGGCTCTGAATCCTCAGCACAGAGCCTGACATGGGATTCAGCTTGAACTCACCAACCACGAGATCATGACCCGAGCTGAAGTCGGTTGCTTCACCGACTGAGCCAACCAGGGGTCCCTGGGCATTTCCTTTCTTGATTTATTTATTTATTTATTTATTTTTTTCAACGTTTTTAATTTATTTTTGGGACAGAGAGAGACAGAGCACGAATGGGGGAGGGGCAGAGAGAGAGGGAGACACAGAATCGGAAACAGGCTCCAGGCTCCGAGCCATCAGCCCAGAGCCTGACGCGGGGCTCGAACTCACGGACCGCGAGATCGTGACCTGGCTGAAGTCGGACGCTTAACCGACTGCGCCACCCAGGCGCCCCTCCTTTCTTGATTTAAATTAGGGTCAAACCCTGTCTTGCAAATGAGTGACTTACTTATAGGATGTCAGCCTACTGGGCACAGGCTCCAGGGGTGGGGTGGGGGGGGTGGGGGTGGGGGTGGGTGGGTTGAAGGACAGCATTGTTTTCACCTTCTGATTTAATCCTTTAAAGATTCTGCTCACAGATTTGAAGATTGGTTTTTGCAAAGGCTTCCAGGCTACTATTACTTGACCTCTTGCCGTCATCAATTTGGATCACCCCTTCTTGGAGTTCTTTTCTTCCTTGGTTCTATGACTTCTCCTGACTCCTCTTTACCTCTCTGTTTTCAATCTCTCTGGAAGAACCTTTTCTTTTGCCTCCCTCTTCCCACATGGGCATTCTTCTTTTTGTCTTCAAATCGGTATTTGTTTTCTATTGTTGCCATAACAAGTTACCACAGACTGAGTTTTGAGTATGTTGTGTTCCTTCAATGACATACATGTGTTATTTTGTAGTTCTTTAGGTTAGAAGTTTGACATTGACCTTCCCAGGTGAAAATCAAGGTGCCAGCAGGACTGTTTCTCTCTGAAGGCTCTAGAAAAGGATCTGTTTCCTTACTCATTCATTTTTTTGACAAGAACTTAATTTCTTGTGGTTATGTGATTGAAATCCTGCTCACTTGCTGGCTATCAGCTGGGGCACATTCCCAGCTTTTAGAAGCTGCTCATATTCCATGGCTCATAGCCCCCTTTCTCTATCTTCAAAGCCAGAAATGGAAGGTTAAAACCCTCTCACACTTTGAATCACCTCTCCTTTCATTTCATCTCTCTCTCTGACCTTAGGAAGGAAGCTTGGAAAGTTTCTATGTTTTTTAAGGACTCCTGCAATTAGATTGGGCCCACCTAGATGATCCAGAATACTCTCCCCATTTTAAGTTCCATGACCTTATTAACGCCTGCAAAGTCCCTCTTGTCATGTAAGGTGAAGTATTCATAAGTTATAGAGATAAAGGCATAGACATCTTTGCAGAGCCATTATTTTGTTTACCACAAAGTCCAAAATCAAATTTGTTATCAGATTCTGTACACTATACTTTCTTCTTGCTTCCATATCAAACCTGTACTGCATATATCAAAGTCTGTTACTAATCGACAACTTCAGGCATCATCTAGATGTCTTTGCTTTTTCACATCTCCCCAAAATTTGACCAAGTCTTTTCTCTGCTAGATAACTTTCAATGGTTTCCACTATCCACAGGATGAAGTTCAAAATCTTTATTGTTTGCCTAAAGATTCTGATCTGTTTTTTTCCTGTCCATTCCTGTGACTCTCCCCCACTCCACCTCTTCCTGTTCCTGTGACTCTCCCCCACTCCACCTCTTTCTTTTCCCACATTTTCATCTATGTCATGCCAGATTTTAGTACCCTGATTTACACTTTTTCTTTCCATATGGAACATATCTCACCTTCAGCTGTTCAGTGACTGTCTTCCAGCTTAAAATGCTCTTGGAACCGACTTCTCTCTTGTCTTTGACTACGAGCTTCATGCTAATGCCCCCCCCCCCCCCCCATTGAACAGAGATTTCTGCCATAACATCTTTTCCATTCTATTGTCCTAACTTTGTGTGTATGTATATGTCTCTTGCTGTTTATCTGTAATGTCACAGAGCAGAAGGACCTGGAATTATTCAGTTTTGTATTATAATTGTCTGGGATTGTGCCTGGGAAATATGTGATGCCCAATATATATTTTTGGAATAAATGAATAAATCAGTGGATGAATAAAAATAATTTGTCCCTTGAGGAACTACCTATTTTTCATAAAAATCAATTAAAGAGTACTTGCTTACAGTTTAGCATTTATTAAGCACTTATATCTATTAGGTAAGTGGTTTACGTATGGCAAGTGGGTTATCATTTTTATGAACTATGGGTGAGTCAACACATTTAGCTGTATTTTATTTCAAATGCCTAACACTGAGTTTTATACTCAGTATACCTTTTGGAGGCAAGGAGCTCAATAAATGGTTGTTCAATTGAATTTTTGCCCTGCTTCTCTTAGGGTTGGTGTGGCTGAAATTGTGGAACACTGCAGCTCCTGTATCCTCATCATCCTGAGAATCTAGTTGCCTGGGTTTATAAGGTCAGATTCTTGGAACATGAAAACCATGGATTTTCATGGATTTAATTCCTATATTTCAGTTCTGCCTCAGGCAACAGTTGGTTATGCAGATAACTTTAGAGATTACATGTCATTGTTCTGAAACTATTTTACTGTTTGTAAAACAATGCTTTTAAGTATCTGATTTTTAAACCCTGTCACATTTTCTGCCCGCTAATAAGACTTTCTTGACCGTTACTGTATGACTGGCATTGGGCTAGGGTCTGAGAGTCATTTGAACAAGTAACAGTCATGGTCTTTGACCTCAAGGAATAATGTAGCTCAGGGGGTTAGAACGGTTTGTTAGAAAGAGAGGTAGTTTGGTAAATAAATTTGATGCACAGCTTAAAGCATAAAAAGAATACTTACGTTCATTCGTGGCTTTTATTCTCCTACTTTCCACCTACCTGAGAAGGCAAGCTACTTGGCTTCTAGTTCTCTCTTCGTACACAGGTGTGCAATTGCTTTGTATACAATTGTTCAATCTTGAATTAGGAGGGTGGAAATGCAAATTTGCAGCAGGGGGTGAGAGATGTCAGCTGTGAGTACATGGAATGAGTGTGCAGCTGAGTGGCCTGGGCTTCCAACGGAGACACTAGCTGGGATGGTAGTGAATCAGTGGTGAATCAGAGCTCTGGAGATCACCCTGGAGAACAAGAATGAGTCAAGCCTCCTCTTGCCTTTCACTACATTTGAAAGAGTTGTGGCCAAAGTGTGTTTCAGAAGCTAAAAAACAAAACAAAATGAAACCAAAGAAAAGCTTTCTTACCAGCAGCAAGGAAACCCACCCCCCCAAACACACACACACACACACACACACACACACACACACCAGAATATTCACTGTGGTTTAGAATGCAAAGGCAAAACCTGAAGCTCTGTTCTCATTGAATTGCTAAGACAAATCGAGATCTTTTTCAGCTCCGTTTTCTTAATATCGATTTT
The DNA here is from genome assembly GCF_028018385.1 of Neofelis nebulosa. Taxonomy (NCBI): domain Eukaryota; kingdom Metazoa; phylum Chordata; class Mammalia; order Carnivora; family Felidae; genus Neofelis; species Neofelis nebulosa. The sequence goes on along the minus strand of NC_080784.1, from coordinate 185,137,290 downwards.
GTTGTTTATCGTGCTTGATGGAATGACTGGTCTGATTCAGTCTAGCTTGGAAGGAGTATGCTGACATAAATGGTTGGGTGGCTGACCCTGACAGGTATCCATTATACATCTTCCCCCTGAAATCAAGTTCTCAATTAAAAGAGCACTTTTTTGAACGGATGATACCCAGGTGATCTAAAAAGGATCTTAAGGAAAAAGAGTGAGATAGAGCAAAGGAAAATAAAAAAAGACCATTAGTAGGCAGCTCAAGAGACCATCCAAGTGGAGAGGAGGAAAAAATTGGAATTTTTCTTATAATTTTTAATTCGGCAAAGGAAGCTTTATCGATGACTCTCTTCTCTTGGTGGTGTCAGAATTGGAACAGGAAAAGAGAAGGACTCAACGTGATGATGATACTGCCTCTCAGAGGGAAGGCAAACCAAGGCTTTGATCTGGGTATGTGCCTTTTCTGTTTTAAACGATCGGTGCCAGGGTTCTCTTATTGGAGCAGATAATTGAGACCTCAACTGGATTTGTGAGCTCTCTGATGGGAAACTTCATCAATTCTACAGCAGTGTCTTCGACTGGGAAAAGAGTAAAAGATTCCTCATGAACATAGTGACTTAATTATGCTTTTGGAGTGGGTGCCACATTTTCCCTGGTCATCCTTTCTTTTTGATACAGATACTTCTCGTCCCTGCAGACACATAAAGTCCTCATAACGTCCTCCCTATCTAACAGTTTGGGCGTATTGGGAAGTATTAATGGGGAGTCCCTGTTCTTCACAAAGCCAAAGCAATCATCCAGTTTTAGAGATAAGAATAGTTTCTCCCATTCAATGGCTTCTTTACCCCCATACTTTGTGCTCTGTAAGCAGGCATTGGGCCCCATCTGCCACCTGAAAAAGGTATTACTCTTCCTAACCCAAAGTACTAAGGTTACTTATGTTTCCAACACCAGTTAAAAGCTTCCAGAAAGGCAGAGAACGATGATTATTGCATTTTTCTCTGCTTGGGTTGGAGATAATGAGCCGCTCCTGCTGCCCTTTTACATGCATAATGCCTATTGATGTCAATGAGAGCCTCATGGTGTGCAAAAGCTGTTAGATCCCATGTATCATCTTGAAAATAATAAGGACAAAGGGATGCCTTTTTTTTTTAACTTGGCAAAGAGAGTATCTATGGTTCCAAGCCTCTCTAGATGGTCCCAATTAAGAAGAAATAATTTTCCTAGAGAGGTGTGGCTGCCACTGTTTCAAGGTGAGTTTTTCATGAGGAAGGGATAGAACAGTTTCTGAGACTGTTTTAGGCTTCCAAGGTCGCTTTTCCTCAGAGACATGATTAGGAAGCATTAGCAGACGTCTCAGAGATTGATCAAAAACATATAACTTTATATATTGGAAGGGAAATGAGGAAAGTGAAAAAAAAGAGCAAAAAGCAAATTTCTTTTTCACTGGTGGGAAGCGAATGGCTTCTTTGGGAAATTACTTAACTCCTTTGAGCTTTTTGTTCCCTCTTTTGTAATGAGGGTTTGAGTCTGGATCTGTGTTTCCCAACCTTAGTTCACTGTTGGTATAGCTTGGGGAATTTGTTTTTCAGAAAAAAAGACAAGGAATAGCTTTATAGGTTCCTCTCTGGGAAATTCTGATTCAGTAGATCAGGGATAAGTCCTGGAATCTGAATTTTAACAAGTTATTTTGATAATTATGTAAATTTGGAAAACCCTTGTAGATGGTTTGAATTCTTCTTCTTCTTCTTTTTTTTTTTTAATAGTCTTTATGCGTTAGATTATGGACTGGACTTGTCTAGTTAATGATTGGACATATTGGGGAGCTCATACTCTGAAATTATGTCTAGCTACTGATTACACTGGGCACTAACAGGGCAATTTCAGAGGTTGGGGAAAAGTCTAATCTGGCAGATGGGACATTATACTAGATGTTACAGTGGAAGGTAGCAGACACTGATTCTAGTGAGGTAATGGAGGAATCCAAAGAATTAGGCAGAGGGGGAAACGCTGGTGTATCAGCAGATATTTGATTTCACAGAGATTTCCCAATGCCTCATACGACACCAGTCACTGTCCCTACATTATTGCTTCAAACAAGAGCCAGGAGCTACTCTTGATTCCTCTTATACTTTTGCATCTACGCATGACCAATCCTTCACAAGTGGGACGTAGCTACCCTACTTCCGACATAGAACCTGAACTCGACTGCTTCTCACCCTCTTTAGAACCGTGATCCCAATTGAAGGCCCCATGTTTCTTACGTGAACTTCTGTGGTAGCTTTCTAACTGGACTCCTTGTTTCAAATCTTGCTTTTTCACATCTTCAACTCCTTGCTTTTTTTTGCCACGCGATACAAAGGGAGCAGTATAATCTTTAAAAAAAAAAAAACAAATTAGGCTCTATCACTTCCCTATTTAAACGGTGATCAGATATTTTTCTAAATTCCTCTTCAATTCAGGTTATAGGTGGAGGGTCTATCTTCTCAGTGGATAAACTATTTGAGAAAGCTTTAGGGGAGCATCAAAGGTCGCTCAGTGACTAAATGAAACCAAGGAATAGCCCTTATTTTATTTTCTGGGTTTTAATTTTTTTTAAATTTATTTCTGAGAGAGAGAGAAAGAGAGAGAATGGGTGGGGAAGGGGTAGAGAGAGAAGACACAGAGGATCTGAAGCATGCTCCATGCCAACAGCAGTGAGTCAGGTGAGGGGGCTCAAAGTCACGAACCATGAGATCACGACCTGAGCCGAAGTCGAACGTTCAACTGACTGAGCCACCCCGGCTCCCCATATCCCTTAATTTATAAAAATAATGGTTTTATGAATTCCCTTCTGCTGTATTGTCTTTTGCTGACTCATAATTAACTGAAACCTCTGCACGTAAGAAATCTTCATCTTTCTTAATCATATCAAGCGAACTCAGGAATCTAATTATGCTCACAACTTTTCATAAATGCAGTGGGTGTTCTGCAGTTTGTTGTTAGGAAAACTTTCTCAATCAATTATTTATAGTGACTTTTCTTTTTTTGCTTTTCTAAAGTCTCTTTTCTTCATTAAACAGTGGATTAAGTGATCAATGGTAAAAGCCAGTCAGGCGGAGTGCAGGGGAAAGGCATATGGGAAGAGGAATAACAGGTGTGAGGGCAGGGACATGTGAGAAACAGTAAGACAAATTCAGGGCAGTGCAAGCCATGTGGCGTCCTCTGAGTGAGCAAAGAGGACGCTACTGGAGGAACTGAGGGAAGGGAGATTGGGGATATGGACAGGTGCCAGGTCAGGAAAGGTCTTATGAGCTACCTCAAGGAGTTTCTTTTATGATATTTATGGAGAGCCGTGGGAGGTAATTCAAAGAAGTATGATGATAGCATCTGAGTGTGGAAAGCCCTTCCTGGCATCAGCGTAGTGGGAGGGACGGTGGGCGAGAGTGTGAGGCATGACAAAACGGAAAAGGTAGATTGACAAGACATAGGGAAGATTTAGTACCAGGCAATCTTACGGACTCTACCTTCAACTTAGAAACAGAATGTGACCAATTCTTACCATGTACTGTTACCATCTTATGATAAGACATTGTCATCGCCCTCTTGGGTTACTAGGATAGGCTTCTAAGAGGTGTCCTTGTTTATGTACGTGCCTTTGCTCCTTCCATAGTTTATTGCCAACAGAGTAGCCCGAATGATGCTTTTAGAACATAAATTATATTACGTGGCTTCATTCCTCAAAATTGTCCAAGGGCTTCTCATCGTACTCAGAGTGAACATTGGTCATTGTAGCAGCTGCAAGGCCCTACCCCCAAATAATGCCGAGTGATCACAGTGACCCCCTCCGGTGAGGTCTGCACTAAACTCCCGCTGTTCTTTCAAGACGCTAGGCATGTGCCTTCCTTAGGACCTTTGCAATAGCTGTTTCCTCTACCTGGAATGCTCTTCCCTTAGATATCCACACACAGCTAATTCACTGATCTCTCTCTCTTTTAAAGTATTTATTTACTTATTTTGAGAGAGAGAGCAAGTGGGGGAAGGGTAGAGACAGACAGAGAGGGAGGGAGACTATCCCAAGAAGGATCTGTGCTGTCAGGGCAGAGCCTGACTCCGGGCTCAAATCCACAAAACATGAGATCATAACCTGAGCTGAAACCAAGAGTCTGTCACTTAACTCACTGAGATATCCAGGTGCCCCTTCCCTGATCTCCTTTAACTTGACTCAGATATCACCTTTCTAAAAGGTTATACCCAACCCTGATCCCTCTTTTAAAATTGAGATTTGCTGCGACTTCTACCCTGAGCACTCTAGATCCCCCCTTACCTTGCTCTATTATTTCTCCCTAACACCACTCCAAATATACCATAATATTTACTGACCTATTATTTTGTTATCCATGTATTTCTATATTTCATTCTGTAATACGAGCTCCATGGACAGGGATCGTTTCCAGTTTTATTCACTGATACATACCGTAAGAGCCTTTGTGAGGATGGCTGACTTGAAAACAAAAAACAAAAAAACAAAACTGTAGAAATGGAAATGGTGAGACTTCCTAAATTTTTTTTTTTTTTTAAGAATTCAAAGAGAAGCATTAAAGAGACAGCTATTGTTTGTAATTTCTCTCTTAGGACTTCCGACTTTTGGGAAATCCGACTGCAGTGTCAGCTGGTTGCTTTCGTAAGCAATCGGAACCCCAAGTGCTCTAGCTCCAGGGTCTTGGATTTCCTCTCTGGCTTTATCCATTTCTTTCCCGCTCATCCAAACAGCGTGGCTATACCAAGAGTGATTCCCATCTAACCGTGTGATGTAGATCGGAGGGGGAAATCGTGTCTACAAGCAATAGTTATTGAACGATCATTATGTCTCGAACAATTAATCCTCACAACAATCCCATGAGATAAGTGTTAATTATTATTTTTCCCTTTATATATGGGGAGACTGAGGCACAGAGACTAAGGCACTTGTGTGGGGAATAAGTTTAGAAATCCCCCGGGCTAACACCAGTGGGTTAACAAAGCATAAAGAAGTACAAAGCCATAGGATGCTCACACCCGAGTTTGGGTAAACAAGACAAGGCAACCAAGAATGGGGGGGGGGGGTGCAAAGGCACCCAATACAGAGGTCTATGAAATAACCAAGATTAGATATTCAGGGTGGAAACACCCCCCAATTTAGTACTGTAGCAGAAAGCTGCTTTCACAGGAAGGAAGGACCAAGTTAGGTAAACAGGTAAATTGGGCTATAGACACCTGCACTACAGGTAAGACAGCCCAGAGGTGAGATGATTAACAGGACAAAAGGTGCCTTGTTAACCCTGAGGTCACGTGTCCTACCTGTCTCATCCCCCAGGCTAGCTAAGATAAACAGAGGTGGTGCCTCTTATCTGCTGTATACAACCTTCCGCCCCACTGCCCGGCATCAGGATTTTGCTTTGTATTAACCCAAACCCCCAACCCCAAATATCTTCAAGACCCCCTTTCCCTCATATCCGCAAGTGAATGTTCACAGATTCATTGTCTCTTTGTGCACGTCCATCACCATGTTCGTAAGCCTTCTGATCCTAATAAAAACGGGGCGAGGACCCTTCCTCGGGGCTCTTGTCTTTTCCCAGACATGAGCCATCTTTAGCTTTTCATCGTGTGTCCTGTTCTTTTGCTAGACAAGAGGGAACTTTAGACTTAGAGTCTATGACACATTTGGAAATAGGAGAGATGGGATTTGAATTGCTGTCCTTCATAGTAACCACTATGTTGTAGTGCCATCTCTTAGAACAGTGGTTCGGATAGTTGTTCATGAGGTAAAACTCTTAAGCATCATGAGAAAAATACTATAACTATGGACATATTTAATTTTTTATATAAATTAAGCAACTTAGTCGCAAGCAACAGAAACCAAGTCTGGTTCTTTGAAACAGAAAGGGAACTTATAAGATACAAAATATCTTCCTAAATCTTTGGGACAGGTGGAGAATCGAGCAGGGAGCTTCCACAGTGAGGTTCCTCCGTGAAGTATGGCATGGAACGAGAGGACTGGCTGGGCTTTGTCACTGAACACTACTCCTAAGTGTAGGTATCCAAGCTAACATCATGAGTTCTCATGCTGAACATTAATCATTGCAGCGAGAACCATTATTACCCCTGCTTCCTCTGCAAGATGGATCTGTGCAAGATGGTCTCTCTTTGGGCACTCTTTTTTGCACAGACCTTGCTAAGTTGTGATCCTAACTTGAGTTTCAAAGTCAGGGCAGGTGCATCTGATGGGTGAGGTGTAGGCAATGTGCTAAACGCTAGGTTCCAAAGAGACTGGGAAAGTGAGAATTTGGCATTTTCAGCTTCTACTGGTGCACATTAGTCACTCTTATATCTTCTTAGTAAGAGATCCCTTTTCTTTGTCTTTGTCTTGTGAAAGTAGGGTTTCGGAAGACAAAAGGGGAGAGTTAAAAAGTGATGAATAGCCATTAAAACCTGTGTATCAGCTTTAAAAAAATGCCTACATTTTATATATGCAATGGAAAATTACAACCTTCCATAAACATGGGTGCAGATACCTACAGCTGTCAAACTATACACGATCAGGTATTTTGTCAGTGGCAAAAGGCATTGACTAGTTTGTGGAAGAAAATCTTCAGATTTAGATTCTCCTATCCACAGACTTATTTTCTTCTATGAGTTAGGCAGTGATAATTAAGATTTCATTTCATGAGCTGATCACCTGGGCTCAGCTCTTCAAAGTCTATTTGAACTTAGTCATTGTTGTGTGTGTGTGGGAGAGGGCAGAAGGAAAGTACATGGGGGAACAAGGGGAGGTAGCAGTGAGATGGGAGAGGAGGTGGGGAAGTCCATCTTTCTAAAGGGAAAACCATTCATTCAAATGGTTGTCCTGTGGATTCAAAGGTCACAATCGATAATGGCTGAGAACTGAATTGAATTTGAATTCACAGATTTGTTTTGTTTGGCTTTTATGAATCAACCTCCTTGAAAAAAACGGAGATTTCTCATAAAAATCTGGACTTCCGGTTTCTCAGGGAAAATCAGAACTAGATTTCTAGCTTCTCTTGAAAAAACTTACCTGGATTGTCTGCATTCAGGACTTCCCTTGAGTGCTCGTCTGGCACTAATTGGTTGGAGCTGCTTGGTTTCATCCCCATTTGGACAGGGGCCACAGTCCACAGTCCTCACTATACCTACTCTGCCCATAACTGAAGTCATTGGCCAGCCACTGCGTATCATTATGCTTTCACTGTCATTGCCTTTTTGCAGAAACATAGTTTTCTACCTATGTCTCTATCAAAAGTTGGAAAATGTGTGCTACGCTGAGTGCTTTAATAAAAACGGAAGAAAACACATTTCTTTACGAAGTTAAGTGTGTTTCTACATTTTCAATAAATAAACCGTGTCTCATGCAAAAAAAGTCAATGCAAGATGCCTATGTAAAACAAACCCTAATGAGAATTATGAAAATTACATGGCAAATGCATATGGAAATGATGCATGATAAAAAGTTGAATGATTTATAAAAGGAGGTGAGGGCTAAAATTTCAGTAAAATCACTTTTTAAGGTGAATGAAATAAGTAAATTAACCAGTCCATTTCACTCACCAGTGTGACCTTTTTAGCCCCTGTGGGCACATGGATTTATTACTGGTCTTTGAAGTTGGAAACTTATTAATTCCTAGACTGTTTAACCAGATGGTTTGTTCCCAGAGTAAAAAGGCAGAGAAGGGACCTTACTTTTTTCCTCAAACTTACCCACTGATCAATTTGTGGGTTGAATTTTGTCCCCCCTGCCAAAGGATATGTTAAGGTGGTACCTGTGAATGTGACCTTATTTGAAAATATAAGTTGAACTAATCAAGTTAAGATGAGGTCATACTCCGGGCGCCTGGGTGGCTCAGTTGGTTAAACGTCAGACTTCAGCTCAAGTCATAATCTCACACTCCGTGAGTTTGAGCCCCGCCTCGGGCTCTGTGCTGACAGCTAGCTCAGAGCCTGGAGCCTGCTTCGGATTCTGTTGTCTCCCTCTCTCTCTGCCCCTCCCCTGCTCATGCTCTGTCTCTCTCTGTCTCAAAAATAAATAAAACCATTAAGGAAAAAAAAGACGAGGTCCTACTCAATTAGGGTGTACTATAGTCCAATATGCTAATCCAATATAATTGGTGTCTCATGAGAAGAGGGGGAACACAGAGACAGATTGGTAAGGAAGATGCTATGTGATGAAACCCAGGAGAGATCTCCATGTGCCAGTGGAGGCAGGGACTGGAATAATGGTTGTGTCAAGGATTGCCAGCCATGATCAGAAGTTGGGAGAGAAGCATGGGACAGGTCCTTAGGGTCTCTAGTAGGAATCAATCCTGCTGACATGTTGATTTCATACTTAGAGATTCCAGGACTGTGAGGCAATAACTTTCTGTTGTTTTAAGCCACTAAGTTTGTGGCAATTTGTTATGGCAGCAGTAGGAAACGGATACAATCACTTTGGGGGTATATGTGGATGGATGGTCTTAAATCATACTATTTCTTATTCTGAGTCTTCATTGTTGATGACATCAATTTATAGCCATAGACATCACGCTTCCATATCAGACTGCGATTCTTCTTTTCCTCACAGAAACTTGAAAGGTACTTTTCCTATCCATATAGAGTGTGTAGATGAGAGACATTAATTTGTGTCTTACGCCCAGGATGAACCTCTGAGCGTTCCCCACCTGTACATGCTTACATGTTACGTGCTATTTGCTAATCTGAAAGGCGGTTTTAAACTTACCTTTTACCAGCATACCGTGATAAAGAGAGGCTTTAAATTGCTTGCTGACCCTTCCAAGCAGGTTTACTTCACTCCTGAAATAGTCTCCCTGTTTCCATATATAAATGCTGCTTAGGTTCCCATGGCGTTACCATTTCACTCCCTTGGAGAAGATAACACAGTAGGTTGCATCATGTGAAGTAAAGGAGTAGGATTATTTTCCCAGTGACAGATTTCTTGTCACTCGGTAACACATTCTCAGATGCTGATGAACTTGATGAAATAAACAGCGATGTTTCCTTTATCTAAAAGAAAAAGGGAATACGTCTTGAAAAATGCGACTTGACTTTTTTGTTTCATGTCAGGTATCTATTCAGGAGCCAACCCATTTACCCAAGAAGAGAATTTTGCTGAGGTCTTAGCTTCAATTCTCCTTTATTTAACTTTTGAAAATGCAGACTTTCTGATAGAGAGCTAAGAAAGGATAGAGACATCAGAATTCATTAGCTAGGCTTCATTTACCCCCATGGTGTCATGTAATCATTTCTTAGATTATTTTATTATGCGTTGCAACCTGAAAAATGATTTCAGATGCCTTAAAATTTTCATGCTTTGCTTTACTTTTTGTGTATATATTATTTAAATTGTCATAAGCTGGGATCCTTTGAAGTGCGTGTGGCAGCTGAGGGGGCTGCTGCGCCCAGGGAGAAAAACTTTTCTGGCAAAATTCCTTAGAAATTGAAATAGCTTTTGAACAGATCTAGATCACGATTAATGTTTTGTGATTGTTATTTGCTATGCTGCTCTAATTCTGGCTGTTCATGTGGTCTCATAAAGGAGAGTTTCTGCTGAGTATTTGGGACCAAGCACAATTTTCTTATTTTTTTCTTTCTTGATTCTCTGATACACTCTTTAGTCAGTATGCCCCACATTTATTTATATGCAGTAAAACCTTGGTTTGCGAGCAAAATTTATTCTGGAAACATGCTTGTAGTCCAAAGCACTCGTATATTTCAAGAACCATTTCCAGAACCGTTGGCTCTTATGATTAGGATCATGTGACATTTGGGAATCACGGACTACTCGTACTGCAAGACGTCGCTCGTTTATCAAGTTACAATTTATTAGAAATGTTTGCTCATCTTGTGGAACACTCACAGAACCAGTTATTTGCAATCCAAGGTTTTACTGTATTTAGTTCCTTATTTTTAATGATGTAATAAGTACCTATCTGTGCACCTGCCATGCAAAACAGAAGCTAAGACCTTGAGAATGATCTATATCCAAGTGCATGGGCTACTTCTTTCCTTTTATCCTCTTGTCAACCCCTTGTTCTGACTCTTGAATTCATGCCTTGCTTTCATTTTTATTGCCCCTATAGTCATTCCTAAAACTGTATGTCTCTTCTCATTCTTTTTAGCTTTTAAGATAAGGTATACAATGCTTCATGTAGTCACTTGAGAACTAGAATTTCACTTAATACATGACTGAGGTTCATTTAGTTTTCTGTATGCCACTGTAGTTAATACATTTCCGCTGCAATATAAGATTCTATCATTTGATTATAGCCCATTTTGCTTATACAGTCTCCAATGGACAACTGGGATACTTCTAGGTTTTTGGTATCATGGGCAGTACTGCTATGGATATTCTGGAATGTATCTTCTATTGTAGCTGTGTAACAGATGCTCTTGTGTATACAATAGGAGTTTAATCGCCGAACCGCGGGCTTATGGGTATTCAATATCAGACTACGAAGTCTAACCTCTTCTAAAGTGGTTGTGCTTACTTATGCTCCTACCATTACAATATTCGAGATGCTGAGGATCCACTCTAACCCTTGTAGTGTTCAGACATTTTAATTTTTGTGAATTGTAGCAATGTAAAGCCGTCTCATTATGGTCTTAATTTTCATAGTTCCGATATAATGAACAGATCTTCAAGTGTATATTGGTCGCACATTTCCTATTCTGTGAGATATTTAACATTTATTTTCCCATTTTTCTATAATTTTGTTATTAGTACTAATTTATATTGTACCATACCTTCTTGACATTGACTTTGGTCCATTTTGTGCAATGTAAATCACTGTGTATGTTTGTGAACTGTATTTTCAATTTCTTAAAAAAAAAACTCATTTTCTTTTTCAAACAAAAATTATTAATTTTAATGTAACATAATTTATCCATTAAAAGTTTTGCAGTAAACATCGTGAGAAGTTTTTCCATATCCCAAAGATTAAACAGTTGTAACTTATATTTTTTATTTTATTTTTGATATTTAAGTTCTACTTCTAATGGAATGGGTTTTTGCGTATTGTAGGGAGGGATCCAATTTCATTCTTTTCCCGAATGAATAAATCATTTCTTTTCCTGCTTTACTTATTGACCAATTTCTGCTTTCCTCACTGATCTTACATAATATATCTGTCATACCAAAGATCATGGTTGTTTTATGTATCCATGATACCATGGTTTCATAATTAGCCTTGATATATGGTAAGATTTGCTCCTTGCTCTCCTTCAGAAGTGTCCTGGCTAGGCTTGACCCTTTATTTTCCATATGATTTTATAAAGATCCTGCTAAAGTCCCATAAAAATCATTTTGAGGAAGCTGTTTGAAATTTTATTGATCCTATAGATCAATTTTTGGAGAATTGGCATCTTTATGGTACTGTCTTCCTATCCATAAACATGGCTTATATCTCTTTTCATTTGGGTAATTTTTAATACCTTGTCATAAAGTTTTATAGTTTTCTGGGGCATTATTTTTTGGATTTTATTTTTATGTACTTGATATTTATTTGATGTAAGTGGAGTCCTGTCTTTAAATATGTTTTCTAGATTGGTGCTGCTGGAGAATAGAAATGTATTTGACTTTTGTGTTAAGATTATATCCATCTACTTCGCTAACTGCTGCTATTATTTCAACATTTTTTTTCTGTGTATTTTCTGGGATTCATAGATAAATGATAATATCTACAACTACTGACAGTTTTATGTTACCCTGTCTAATTCTCGTGACAATTTTTTTTCTTGCTTAATTGTAGTAGCTAGAACAGTCAACTTATTGTTGATTAGAATTTGTGGTAAATGTGCTTCCTTGCCTTGTTCTTGATTTTAAAGCAAATGCTTTAGAATAAGGTATGTTTTTTTATAGAGACTTTTTATCAGATCAGGTGTTCCTTTCTATTCCTAATTTACTAAGAGCTTGTTGCCATGAATGGGTTTTGCATTGTATCAAGTTTCTTTATCTATTGAGACCATTATGTAATATTCTCTTTTAATCTGTTACAATGGAAAATTACACTAATGGATTTTATAATATAAATCATTTCTGCCCACCTGTAATAAAACCAGTTTGGTAATAGTGTATTGCTTCTCAATGCCCGATTGGATTTCTTTTTCTTTTCTTTTTGTTTTGTTTTGTGTTTCAGAAATTTTGGTTCTGTATTTATGAGTGAAATAGGCCCATAATGATTTGCTGTTTATGTATCTGCATTATATTGGGCTTATAGCTTGATTTGAGGGATTACTCGTCAATTCAAATCCAATTCTGCCTAGGAATATAGGTACAGAAATTAGTCTAGGAACATAGGTCCAGAAATTTATTGAAAGTTTGGTAGAACTTGTCCTTTAAAACCAATGGGGTTGGCTTTAAGTTTAAAGAAAGATTTTTTTAACATTTTTTCAATCTTTATTTCTATGTTTGAGAGAGAAAGAGACAGAGGATGAGTGGGGAAGTGGCAGAAAGATGGAAGCACAGCATCTGAAGCAGGCTCCAGGCTCAAAGCTGTCAGCACAGAACCCGATGAGGGGCTCGAACTCATGGACCACGAGATCATGACCTGAGCCAAAGTTGGCCTTTTCACCGACTGAGCCACCCAGGCGCTCCAAGAAAGCTTTTTGACCACTGTTTTGGTTTCATTATTATACAGCTAGTTAAGATTTTAATTTCTTCTTGATGAATAATGTCCCCTTCCCTGCTGGAATAGCAGAGTTGACAACACTATTCTTTCATTTTTTTATTTTTTGCATTATATGTGATTATATCCCCTTCTCATTCATTACATTGCTTCTATTCTTTCAAGCAATTAATAGGGGTTAATTTGTTTTATATAATTGTGAAAAGAACCAACTTTTTAAAAAATATAAATTTCTTTTTTGTAATGTTTATTTATTTATTTATTTTGAGAGAGAGAGAAAGAAAGAAAACACAAGCGTGTGGGCAGGTGAGGAGCAGAGAGAGAGAGGGAGAGAGAGAATCCCAAGGAGCTCCATGTTATTAGTGCAGAGTCCAGTTTGGGGCTGGATCTCATGAACTGTAGTCAAGAGTTAGATGCTTAACTGACTGAGCCCCCTAGGTGCCTCTCAAAATATAAATTTCTGTTTTTCATATTTATTATCTCTTTCCTTGTATTCTGTGGTTTAGGGTAGACCATGTAACTTTTCAGTGTGAATGCTTAGCTCGTTAATTTTGAAGCTTTTGAAATTTCTCATGCAAGTATTTAAGGCTCTAGATGCCTTCAAACAACTATATAGTTGCAACCCACATATTTTATTTAAAAAAATTTTTTTAATGTTTATTTATTTTTGAGACAGAGAGAGACAGAGCATGAACGGGGGAGGGTCAGAGAGAGAAGGAGACACAGAATCTGAAGCAGGCTCCAGGCTCTGAGCTGTCAGCACAGAGACGGACGCGGGGCTCGAACTCACGAACTGCAAGATCATGACCTGAGCGAAGTCGGACGCTTAACCGACTGAGCCACCCAGGCGCCCCAACATCCCACATATTTTCATATGTCATGTTTGCTGTTAAACATGTCCATTTTATTTAAATGGACCATTAGTATTTAAATGTCCATTAGTATTTCTTTTTTTTTAACCTATGACATCGTTTAGCAGGATGTTCTTTTAAGTTTCTGCTGGAAACACCAGGAGTGCTTCTGTTTGTTTTCTGTGGTGAACCTTGACAGAGACACGCTCTAAACTCCATTTCTTGATCAGTAGAAGTCGGATCTTAATATTGCACACCTTGTAGGTTTGTTTTGGGGATTCACTGAGTGAAGGCATGGGAATGAAACAGTGCTTGGCACATAATCATCTATCCCAAATATTAATTAGGATGATCGTTTCACCATGTATTTGTGAATCATCATTTTTGTCCAAAATTGGAGCATTTAGGGCTTTGTGGAGACACTTGCAGCATGTTTCATGACTACGTGCTGGGTGAATTCTATATGAGGAAGTATCGTTATCTATTTATTTATTTATTTATTTATTTATTTATTTAATTTATTTAACGTTATTTATCGTTATTTATTTATTTATTTAATTCTGTATGAGGAAGTATCGTTATTTGTTTATTTAGTTAGTTAATGGAAAATAAGAACTTGGAAAATTCTCTTACATGGACGTGCTATTATGTTTTTCTGTAGCTTAATACGCCTCTCGTCTAGTAAAAAAAAAATCTTTTCCTCTCAGTAACACAAGGGGTAATCCAAATTTAATAGCTATATCCAAAAGAAAATGAAAGTCACACTACACCATGCCTTAAATGAGAAATAAACTATTTCTGAACAGTACGCATTTACACATTTATCTTAATTGTGTAGCTACAATCCACAATCAGTGAGCAGAAAATCAGAGAACACAATGCTGGTAGGAATTTAACATAAATGTACTTGTGGAGGTTTAAATTGCAGAGTTTCTATAATAAAATGCAAAGTCTACCCTTTCATTTTTGCAGATAGTTAATTAGTATCCTCCCTCCAGTCTGAAAATGCTCTTGGTATAAACAAGATCATATTGTGAACCAAGTGTAAATACCTTTGCACAAAAACAATGCACTTGCTTTAATGAGCTTTGTTTTCTCTATTTGGGCACAAACGATAACTTTTAAAAAATGTAAGTTATATTTTTGTGGCGACTTAGGATTTTCAAGGCATATTTCTCTCGACAATCTCATCTGGGCCTCACAACTTTTGGTGAAATAAATCTGGCGATACTATGATACCCATTTTACAGATGAAGAAACTGAGGCCCAGAGCAGCAAAGTGAGTTACTCAGGACTGGGGAGTCTATAAGCGGCAGAACTACGTCAAAACCCAGATTTCCTGGTCTCCTACTCGGTGTCCTTTTTCTCATTCCCATTCCCAATTGAACTGTCCACTCCTTCGCCAAAGGAATTTTAATCTTAATCAAAGCATCTAATTTGCTTTAGACATGCCCAGGAATTGTGTTCTTCGAGGACAGGGGCCTTTTGGTGGACAAATATATCTATTTATCTTCAGCATTTGCCAATAAATGCTTTAAACTATTGAAAATTGTAATGTCTTGTTTCGAGAGATGTTTTATTTAACTCCTAGATAATAACACTTTTATGAAGACTCTAACTCAGTGGTATTAAGTGACTTGTCACACAGTCTCTGACTATTAGAGCCACGAGTTTGATTTCAAAACCAATTCCTAGGCAGTTTGATTTCAAAATCATGCTTTAGTCACTGTATTGCATGATAACGAAGGAATAAAATAAGCTGAATGAACTCAGTAATTACGGTATACGCATGCACTCCACAGGGCAAAATGAAATAATTTGACCTCAAAGCATTTTTTTTTAAGAATAGAAGTAATTATTTCCTAAGCACTTACTTATTGCTTAATATGTTACATATATTATTTCTAATTTCCACACCACTACTATAGAAGATGTATTATTATTATTATGATTCACATTTTATAGATGGAATAAGCATTAAGGATGGGAATAACATGCAAACATGCATAATGGCATAACATGCAAAAGGGTAACTTGTAAGTTGTTGAAATGACGTCTATTTGCTCTGAAAGCCCACATGTTTATGTTTTTTCATATGACTCAATTTATTATGAAAAGAAAAAAATAGTTACAGAATTTTTAAAAACAATGCCATTAAACTAGAAATTAGTGGTATGATCAGTCAACGTATTTACTATAGCGCTGGATGTTTTGGAGGAGGAGAAGAATAGGAATTCTTTTTTTTTTCTTTTTTAATTTTTTTAGGTTTTTTTAGTGTTTATTTATTTATTTATTCATTTATTTATTTATTATTTTTTATTATATGAAATTTATTGTCAAATTAGTTTCCATACAACACCCAGTGCTCATCCCAAAAGATGCCCCCTTCAATGCCCATCACCTACCCTCCCCTCCCTCCCACCCCCCATCGACCCTCAGTTTGTTCTCAGTTTTTAAGAGTCTGTTATGTTTTGGCTCTCTCTCCCACTCTAACCCTTTTTTAATTCTTTTAAGCTTATTCATTTTTGAGAGAGAGAGAGACAGAGTATGAGCAGGGGAGGGGCAGAGAGAGAGAGGGAGACGCAGAATCCATAAAAACCATTTTGAGGAAGTTGTTTGAAATCTTATTGATCTTATAGATCGATTTTTGTAGAATTGGCATCTTTATGATACTGTCAGCACAGAGCCCGACATGGGGCTCGAACTCACAAGCCACGAGATCATGACCTGAGCCAAAGTCGGCCGCTCAACCGACTGCGCCACCCAGGCGCCCCACAGATAAGGAATTCTACTTTCTATTCTCACCACCCAGAACTCTACCATGGATAAATCACTTCAGCTTGCTTCTTTTATTTTTCTCACCTACAAAGCAGGCATTGATTCCTGGCTTAATTAACTACTGATCATTATAGATTAACTGGGTACATTTTCAAACTGGTCATGAACAGATTAAAAAAAAAATGTATTCCCCATATCAGAAATATCAAATTATATGAATATTAGTAAGAGAAATGACTTGTGGCATAAGGAATTTAAGAAACCATGTGGCAGTTTTAAAACATGACCCCAATTTTTTGCCTTGCCCAGACTGCTGACTGGTGATCTATATTTTTGTTTTCTTGAGTTTGAGGGGGCTCATGAATGCTTTGACCAATGAATTAGGGTAAGCATAATGCTATGTGACTGATGAGGTGGGATCATAAAAGACCATGAACTTCCATCTGGTTCTTCTAGAACATTCCCTCTCTGGAAGGTGCCTCTTGGGTGCTCCCTTTTGGATCCTGGTCACCACGCCATGGGAAGCCCAAGCCATAGGGAGATGGTTTTCGTGCACTCTAGGTGACAAGACAGTCTGAGCTCAGCTAAGCCTTCTAATAACCCCAGTTCCGGGACCAGATATCAACAATTAAGGCACCATGGAGATGGATCCTTTAGTCACAGTTATTAGAACTCTCAGCTTTTTGAGTCTTCTGTCCCCATTCAAGTCTCCCCAATGGAGACCCCAGATCCCTTGGAATATAACTCATCCCCACTGTGCTGTTTGAATGACCCACCCACAGAATCGGTGAGCATATTGTTATTTTCGGTGAGAAATTGTTATTTTCTTCCATTACAGTTGGAGAGGGTTTTGAATGCAGAAGTAGCAAAGGGGGCACGATTTGATATCAGAAGCATCATGCTGCCGTAAGAAAAACCGAAGACACGTGGCTTCGAGATTCATGGTAGCGGAACCTGGAAGGTCTTGAGTTTGGTAGTGGATGGCTGACAGGCCTCAAGAAGGCCATTGGTGAGGGCTTAATGAAGACCGAGCAAAATGTTATTGGAACCTGGGGGCAAGGAGACCCTTGTTACATAGCAACTTAAAAACCTCAAATATTGTCACCTATAGGAATGTAAAAAGTAGATAATCTTGTCATTGAACTGCTGGATTTGCTGAGTATAGTCCCAGAAGAATGTCAAATGGGTTAGCCGGTTTCCTTTATCTGAGTGTTATAAGATAGGATATAGAGAACTGATCTAAAAAAGAAAAAAAAAATAATAAAAATGAATTATTCAATTTTCAAACAGTATCTAGAAAAACTACCAAAGATCTAAAAATTCCAGAGTATCTACCAGATATTCTGTAAGAAATAGGGGCTGCTGTAAACGTAATTGATATCTCCCATAAGTTTCGCACAAACACCACCACCTTTAGAAAACAGTGTGTGTAGATATTGTGTAAGTTGTGTTTGTATTGGAGAGAGATATGTATACCTCTACAGTGTATATACATCTAAAAAAAAAAAAAAGTCTACTAGGATCACCATAAAAGCTATCACAGACTGGTGGCTTAAACAATAGGAATTTATTATTTTTTTTTGCAGTTCTGGAAGCTAGAAGTTCAAGATCAAAGTGTCAGCTAAGCTGGTTTCTTCTCTTTTTCTCTCCTAGGCTTGCAGATAGCTCTTTCCTTGCTGTGTCTTCATATGGTGCCTGGTCTTTCCTCTGTGTGTGTGTCCTAATCTGCTCTTCTTCTTACAAGAATACTAGTCATATTGGGTTAGGGTGTACCCTAGGGACCTTATTTAACCTTAATTACCTCTTTAAAAATCTTATGTCCAAAAACAGTTACATTCTGAGTACTTGGGGTTAAGACTCCAATGTATGAATTTTGAGGGGAAACAATTGAGCACATAACTGAGTGTCTCTCTCTCTCTTTCTCCCTCTCCATATATTTTATATTCTATATATAATCTTATATATATATATATATATATAATCATATATAATCTATATGTATATCATATATATAATCCTTTAACACAATAATCATATAATCATATATAATGTATATTCATATATATAATAACGATTATATATTCATATATATAATATGATTGTATATAATATTATATAATCTCCAACCGGGATAGGACTAAGCAATTTAACAGGCTGACATTAGCTCCACAGACATGTTTTCCAAAATCTCTTCTTGCATTCTCTGAGACACTTGGTTTTCATTCTCAAAGAGTGATTTGAAGTCTTTGCTGAGAGTATCATTCCTAAAAGAACAGTATCTATTTAATGATACTTCTTCAAAGTTCTACCCTTGAAGAAAGAAATGGGGAGTGGAAGGGAAATCTAGCATTCTTTCTATCTGTCATAGCTGGATATTGGACACCAAGATGCCATCTTCCCAAGCAGGTTTTGTAAAAGTTTTGCTGCGTTTTGATCCCAGGGGCACGAGATCTAGTCAACAGAGATCGTAGTTTATATATCTCAACATCGTGAAATGCATTAAGTTCAGGGTATCTTTGGCGAAAAGAATCCAGAATCTTCATGGAAAATGTTTGTCTTGTTTTCTATTTAATTCTGAGAGAAGAAGCAGAGAAAATTCACAGAAAAAAACCTGAAAAAGTTTAAAAAATATTCCTTAGAAGTGTTTATTTTTCTACTTTATGCCTAATCAAAGAGAAAGGAAAATTTGGTGTTTTCTCTACAGGAGGAAAATGCCTATATGCTGTAAATATGAACTGTTTAGATGATAATGCAGTGTGCCAGCTATCAAAGCTCTTTTTATATTAGCTGAGCATGTTGCAGAATCTCTTGAAGAAGTAGAATTATCTTGTGGAGCAAACCAAGACTTTGTCAATCTGAAGAATATGTCATACTCTTGCATGGAACACATTAAGGACAATGAACCACATCAGTGGCAAAGGTTAAAATAATCAAATCCGTGTCCAAGTCCAAGGGCAAATCCAAGCCCACAAGGGCAAACATTCTCTCTGGATCTCTGGACGTTTTCTCTCAGGCTATGGGCGGGGTCTCCACGGCCCGCTGGAAATGAATTCTATTTTGTCTATTAATATTGAGGGACAAGCAAGCTTAGAGGGTTCTTGGCGACATTGGCATATCTGGTTCTCTTGTTGAGAACCACGGGCAGGTTATCTTGGCGTTTCACTTGCAGTAGTTTCGGAATCTGCTCGTAGGTTCTAGTCTTCTTTCTTCTACTTCCAAAGGCAGAAACATAAGCAAAGTAATAGACCTAGCTCATGTCAGTTTGCTCTCTCACCTGTCTCTGTGAGCACTTTGCACATGAGGTGGCCTGCATGGTTTGTAAAGCTGGCTTAGTTTTTCTCTAGATGCTCTATACTTCCTTGAAGAGACCTTTTCTGCTCATCTACCGTTAACCTGAAAGTTCATCTGGCCCCTTCTTCTCTGTGTAAGCATTTTCTCTCCCCTCGCCTTATTACAATATGCAGTTACTTTTTTTTTCCCCCCCAGTCTGTGATTTGACCTATTTATCCAACTGCACTAGAAGCTCCATGAATGTTTAGGACCATGGCTTTTTTGTTGAGCTTTATAGTCCCAGAGAAATATTAAATGTTCAATAGATATGGGCTGAAGAATGAAGGATTATGAGAAAACAGTTGCCATGTAGGTTTCTTTTGTGGTTGTATTATTCTCATGAACCACATTTAGTCCTTACCAAAGATTCTTGGAATGCAGAAGTCATCATATTCACCTCTCGATGTCAGGGGGAGCTTACTAGATAAATCTCAAGTTCTCTAATCAAAAACAACTTTGCCTTCTCTTCTGTTAACATGATTTTACTTTTGTAGTTTTCTTAGACACTAGCAAGTTAATTTAGGTAGATTTTCTAAGGTCTGTCTTATTACAGTTAAGGGGGAACCTTTAGGGGGCTGTTTGATTATAAATAAAGCATAAAGTAAATGAGATGCATATTTCTTGACTATATTGAAGAAAGTATATGGATTTGGGGCTTACACAGTACTTTTTCTAAAAACAAATGTTGTAAAACAAAACAAAACTTTGAGCTAATGTAGACAACTGCATTAAAGAACTCCAAAAGGGGGCGCCTGGGTGGCGCAGTCGGTTAAGTGTCCGACTTCAGCCAGGTCACGATCTCGCGGTCCGTGAGTTCGAGCCCCGCGTCGGGCTCTGGGCTGATGGCTCGGAGCCTGGAGCCTGTTTCCGATTCTGTGTCTCCCTCTCTCTCTGCCCCTCCCCCGTTCATGCTCTGTCTCTCTCTGTCCCAAAAATAAATTAAAAACGTTGAAAAAAAATTAAAAAAAAAAAAAAAAAAAAAAAAAAAAGAACTCCAAAAGGAACTTTTAAGAAGGAGCAGGGTTTAAGCTTGGTAAATTAGATGTCTCAGCTTATCTGAATCATAAATTTAGGTTATTGGCTTCATTTTCATGAATTTATTTGTTGGGTTTGTTCTGAATTGCATGCATAAATTGTGATTACAGAATTCTAAAACTTGGCTTCCTCTAATCATAGAAACTATTGATTATGGTAACACAAAGAGGTTTACAGTCGAATTCACAATTAATTCAAGAAGAAATTGTTCATTTGCATTGCGAACATAAGCAAGAAAGTTTTGGTGATACTGAGTCTATTCCACATCATTCACAAATATCAGTTTAATGTGACTCACAGACCAATCACTGGAAAGTAAAATAATAAAGCTATTGGAAGAAGACATATCTTCCTAATCCTGGGATTAGTGAAAATTACTAAAAACAAAAGAGCATTAATATTGAAAGTTTAAAGATGAGAAAGTGGTCTTCTGTTTATCAAAATATATCATTAAGGAAGGTAAAAGACAAGTTTCAGACTGGGAGGAAATATTTTAAAAATATTTATCTGACAAAGGACTGATGTCTGGAATACATAAAGATATTCTACTAATTAAATAAGAAAAATACAGAGAATTCAACATGAAACGTGGCAAAGATCTTGAAGAGGTACTTATAATCATATGTAAAAGTGTTCAATATTATTGCCCATCAGGGAAATGGAAGTGAAAACCATGATTGGGAACCACTGCACAACCAACAGGATGGTAAAATTAAGAAGACTGTCAATTACAAATGTTGTCAAGAATGCAGAGAAATGGAAATTCGCATATAATGTTGATTGGATGGTTAATTATTTTAACTTTTGGAAAACGTTTTGGTGGTATGCACTAAAACTAGAGACAATACCAGTCCCATGATTCATCACTTCTATTCCTAGGTATGCACAAGAGAAATGAGTACACGTGTCCGTGAAAGACATGTACAGGAATCTTCATGGCAACTCAATTATTACAGAGTAAATAGACACATTTCATTATATTCATATTAAGAAGACTCCACAATACTAAAAAGTAACAAACTTGGTAAGTGCAACCGTATGGATAAACCCCAGAAAGAGAATTTGAATGAAAGAAAACAGACATAAAAAGGTTCATAATGTACAATTCTGTTTCTATGGGGTTCAAGATCAGGGAATTCTAATCGAAGTCACAATATCGCCTTCCTTGCTGGGAGAGGCAGGTATTAAACGGAAGGAGACTCAACAGAATCTTTTGGAGCAATGGCAATGTTTTAACATTGATCTGGGGGTGATTACATGAGTGTATCCAAATATAAACAATGTATTACGCTGTATGCCTAAGCTTAGTGAATTTTACCATATGTAAATTGTAATTCAATACAATGTGTTAACTATACATTTTTATTACCTATATTCTTGATGATCTGGCATCTGAGCCCTCACTGACTTGGAGAGGCTGCCTCAATTCTTGGGGATGGCAAATGAATGCCCCAGCATTACCTTCATATGCAGACCAACCCAGAGTCTATATTCTGAACGACCTCTTCCAGATGGCTTTTGCGCTTCAGGAGGCAATATTTCTCTGCCCTCATTATCCCAAGGCCAGGCAGCAGACAACTAGAGATAGCTGCTGTGCACCAGAAAAGCTATACCCAGAAATGATTCAAACGAACTGATTCCACGCCTGCTTCCCTGCTGTGCGAAAACTTTCCCGTGGGACCGCAATAAGGGCTTCCACAGATACTTTCCCTTCATTCCTTCTGTCTCCTGTGTTTCTTCTTGTGGCCCTTTGTGGCATGGCCTGCTTCCTTCTCTGGGGCACTGTGACTAACAAGCTGTGTTTTCAATGGTAAGCTTCTCTTGATATGTTGGCCTCACCGTGCCTGAAAATAATAAAACCCACATGTTAAAACGCGACAAAGCAAGTAGACTTTTAACGCCGAGATGCTTTTATGGACCATTCTTTTGAACAGCTGCAAGTAAGACACAGTTAATTCCATAGTTTGGATCGGGTAGGAAGACTTAAATGAATAATCGATCAATTCGTTAGTCATGAATAAGAACTCTTAGACTCAGAACATGCGACTACCAGGAGAGTAGGAGAGTAATAGTGGATGGTGAGATCAAATGACACAAAAATGAGCAGAAAAAAATTTAAAATGCCTCTGTAAATGTATTATTTACTTATTTTACAATTTTTATTTATTTTGAGGCGGGGGGGGCAGGGTCAGAGAGAGGGAGACAGAATCTTAAACAGGCTCTGTGCTGTCAACGCAGAGTCTGATGTGGGGCTAGAACCCATGAACCATGAGATCATAACGCGAGTAGAAATCAACAGTCAGACCTAGGTGCCTACTCCTTATTTATTTTTTAAGTAGGCTCCATATTGGGTGTGGAGCCCAACATGGGGCTTGAACTCACAACCCTGAGATCAATAACTGAGCTGAGATCAAGAGCTGGATGCTTGACCAACTGAGCCCCCTGGGTGCCTCTCAGTGTATCATTTATAATGCTGTATATTTGACACAACATCTCCAGGTAATCATAGATATAGAATCACACCGCATCATTAGAACTATTTATATACTGCAACCAACAGAAGAGGCAATTCAAGTAGAAGGAAAGAAAGAAAGAGAAAGAAAGAAAGATGAAGGAAAGAAGGAAGTTGAAGGAAGGAAGGAAGAGAAAGGCAAGGCAAGGCAGAAAAGGAAAGAACAGAGGAAGGAAGGAAATTTTCTTGCTGACACAACGGAGCCAACATCAGGGATTCAAAGTCCTGAAATAACATGGGCAGCATTGCTGGATACTAGAATGTCAATTAAATCATTTACCAAGAGAAGAAGAAAGAGGCTTGAGAGGGTGGGAGTAAGCGTTGAAGAACTCATTTGAAATAACATAATGTACATTACAAAGTTGTGCTTGGGCTATCTCTTTCTCTTTTTTTCTATCTCATCAGATGTTATTACTTCTTTTTTTTTTTTTTTTTTTTTTTTAATTTTTTTTCAACATTTTTAATTTATTTTTGGGACAGAGAGAGACAGAGCATGAACGGGGGAGGGGCAGAGAGAGAGGGAGACACAGAATCAGAAACAGGCTCCAGGCTCCGAGCCATCGGCCCAGAGCCTGACGCGGGGCTCGAACTCACGGACCGCGAGATCGTGACCTGGCTGAAGTCGGACGCTTAACCGACTGCGCCACCCAGGCGCCCCAGATGTTATTACTTCTTATTGAAGAATCTGGAATGTGAATCAGAAAATCTCACAATAGTCTTTTAAAGGTATTTAATGATTCATGATTAATGATTATATTAGTATATATAGTATAGTATAGTATATATAGTATATAGTATAGTATAGTATAGTATACTATTAGTATATGTAGTATTATCATAGTAAATACATATATCAACAAACTCCCTTTGGACCATAGATAAAATTGTGGTCTTATTTGTTTTTGACGAGCTATCTTAAAACGCTTGAGGGTTCTGTAAGTTTCCCATACATATTTCTCCAGGCATGTGTCCGTCTGTATTTTTTCCATGATTACTGGGGTTTATCCACTTAAAGATCAGGAGACACTTCAGCTGACAGTTGGATATAGATGCGGATTGACTATCAATTCCGCAAAAGACCACCGGCAAACCTTGTTCTTCAAACAAAGCTAGGCCGATTAAACCTACTATGAGATAGAGCATGACTTTGGTAGTCTTGGTAGCGTCTCGGGAAGGAGAGGCCAGGCGTAGACTTTGGTAGGAGTTTGGTAGGAGTACTTCAAGGCAGGTCTTTCAAAGCACATATCTTACTGGGATTGGGTCAAGTTCTTGATATAGTATGTTCGCTTTGGTGGGCACAGCGAAGCAAGCATCTTGCAGGGAGTTTTGATAAATAAACAGATGTTTGATAAGTGAGCTGTTTGGCTAAACGAACAACCCATTGTTCCCACAGCAGGGCTGCTTGTTTAGATGAGCAAACTATTCATTCAAATGTTTTGGCTTTTAGAAAAGTCCTGGCACCAATGGTAATGTTATTTATTGGTTTACAGTCTTATCTTCCTGGCCAGGAATCTCCTGGAACAAAGAGGAATGCCATGTTGACACAAGTGGCTTCAGATCTCCATCCCAACAGTTAAAGCTGTGTGGATGAAGGTGGTCTCAGCTCTCAAAATTGAGTGTAGGGGACGAACAATACCATTTTGTTTTAAGGAGCCTGAAAATATTGGGATGGTATGTGGTTTTAAGAGGGAACGACCAGAAAGGAAATCCATTTTGAAGATGTTTCGGGTATATGTGAAGATTTAAAACTAATCTAGAACTTCTTCCATTATGAGATGTGGTTTTCATCCAAGTGTATATATTGTAACTGACTGTGCTTTATTTTGTGAAGTCCAGGACCTCCATTGTCTCAGGATATTAGGAATGAAATCCTTTCATATCCCCATTTATTTTTTATTTTTAACTTTTCTTTTTCAGAGAACAAGGGAGTGAGTGAGTCGGGAGGAGCAGAGAGAGGGAGACAGAGGATCTCAAGCAGGCTCTACACCCAGCACAGAGCCCTACTCAGGACTTGATCTCACGACTGTGAGATCATGACCTATGCCCAAATCAAGATCTGACCGCTTAACTGAGCCACCCAGGTGCCCCTCCACAATTTCAATGTATGACCCTGTGGGGAGTCATTTTTTGTCACTTGTATTCTGGCTTCTTAGGTCAATCATTTACATGGCTCTGTTTTTTTTTGTTTGTTTGCTTGCTGTTTATTTGCTCTGGCTCTATCCTCACTCCACATGTATAATAGTTGATAAGCATAGCCCATCCTGCCTTTAAAACAATAGGCTTTATGATCCTAGGATGTCATCATGGGCTGACAGGGCCCTCAATAGTCGTTCCTCCTTCCAGCATTCATAGCAGTTCAGTGACCATTGGCCTTCATTCCTGTGTTAACTACTAGACATAAGAGAAAATTCTGGAGACTGGACAGAAGAGAATAAGTGGTCTCTACCTTCCATAACAACGTGTTCATAACATATGCCCCTCGGTATAAAAGAATCGAGCTGAGTTGTGTGTCAGGAATAAAGGGTAAACAGTTTTCGAGTCACCGAAGGGTGACTGTTGCAGATAGGGACAGACGCCTTCCATTCATGAAGGTTTAAAACGTTTAAAGGTGATAGGTGGGTAAACCTGGAGGATGCATGAAAGGAAATACTGGGCCAATCTTGGCCATCCCTAGATTCTCTGGGTTGTCTTGGCGATTTCCCACCCTGATACATGATACTTGCAGTAAAGGAAATTTTCAACTTTTAATGTCTGTGGGCTCTTCTCCTGGGCTCCCAGGGAAGCTATACTCTTATCAAGATCGGAATGACTTCACCAAACTTCAAAGCATGGGCTCTATTTCTTCACCGAGCACCCACTATACATCTGCCTTGTTAGCAAATAACCTAAAGGAAACATTTCAAATAAAGAGAATATTCTGAAGCCTGCAACCTTACAGATGCAAAAAGCAGAAGATAAAGTTTGTAATTGTATGAAATGTCCTTGGCCAGATGATTCCGAATGCTTGATGTAACAAAAAAACGTGGATAATCCTGTATTAAGCATTCCTTCTCTGGAGCACTCTTTGTAAAGATTGTATTTGGGGAGCTGTCCCCACTTAAATAAAACTCTCCCTCTATCTTTCTTTCTTTTTTTCTTTCTCTTTATTTCTCTCTGTCTCTCTCTTAGAAATTTTAAAATGTTTGCTCGCTTTGTGTTGACACTTAGGTGACATCACTTATATTGCTGGCTAGGACCTAACTTTTCTTGGGCTGGGCTGGTTAGAGACTCACTACAGGAAGTTAGGAATTATTCAAGCGAATGTTTTGAATGATGTGTTTTGAATGAGATGTGACCAGAGGAATAATCATGATATTTTCCAGCTAGACAGTGAACCCCTCGTCTAGGAAGTCTGCTCACAGAAGAAAGTGTGCAGAAAGAGTTACAACTTGTATTGACAGCTCTCTCTAGATTGATGACAACAAGTATTCCATGCCTTGGAGAAGAAACTGGAATTTCAAGCTGTACTTTGGAAGACATCTTCTTCAGCTGGGTCCAAGTTTCATTCCACTCTGATCTGCTCCCTCACTCAAAGGTATTATGGCTAGTTTCAACTTTGATCTTTCCTGCTTGAAATAGAACATGCTACTTTTCTTATGTCCTTTACAGGAATATTCCACAATATATCTGACTTCTATCATGGTTTTATGTTGCCTCTCCCCATCTTATACAATATTAATTTCCCTCAAGCCTGCAGAGTTGATGCATTCATACAATTTTTAGTATGTGCTAACTATATAACAGTTCTGTGACAGTTACTAGGGAAACAAAAAGGAAGATATCATGCCTGTCCTCAAATAGCCTATTTGATAAATCTACATTTTACTTCTCACGTCCTGCATATCTTGTCATAGGCTATACACATTCCGCAAATATATCTGGTCTTTAGAACTAGATGGGCGTTTATTGTTTAAGAATGAGGACTTGAAAGTTATTGAACCTGAGTTTAGATCAGTTCCCCCAAGTGAGTTTAGGGACTACTCAAAGTTCGGCATCCGTCTCAAACATTTTTACAAATGTAAGTGAAGTAAAGCATATGAAGTTTTTAGCATAGAGGAGGTGCTCCACCAATGTGAAGTTTTATTAGTCATTATTATCAAGTTCAAGGATTTGTAAACTTATGTAAATATTCTTTCCTTTATATACATTTTTAAAAAATGTTTGTTTACTTTTGAGAGAGAGAGAACTTGTGTGTGAGCCAGGGAGGGGCACAGAGTGAGGGAGAGAGATCATCCGAAGCAGGCTCTGCAAAGTCAGCGCAAAGCCCAACTCGGGGCTTGAACTCACGAACCATGAGATCATGACCTGGGCTGAAGTCAGATGCTCAACTGACTGAATTACCCAGGCACCCCTACTCCTGCAAATATTCTTAGCTTTGCAGCCATATAGTCTCATGGCAACTATTCAACTTTGACGTTGTGGAACAAAAGCAGCCATAAACAATATGTTAACAAATGGAACAAAAGCAGCCATAACCAATATGTTAACAAATGGATGTGGCTGTGGTCCAATAAAACTTTATATACAAGTATACAAATGCAGGTGGCAAACTGGATTTGGGGCATGAGCCAAGGTTTTCTGATCTAGTCCAACATTGCAAATTTATAGAAAAGAAAATTAAAACTCTGGCAGAAAAAAGAAGTATTCTGCATGCCATGCACATGTGTTTCTTGTTAAAAGCATTACATTTCCTCCATCTTCCCTGTCAGTTGGGATGCTGAAGGTAAGTTCATATAAATCAAGCTGGAGTTCCTGCCAGTTCCCTTGATATGATTCCTAATTCTTCATTTTACCGTAAAAACTGGGTCTAAAGTCGGAGGTAATAACAATAACACCATTATTTGCCTCTCAGATGAAATGGAATTTAATTTCAAAACTTAAAAGACTAAGACAACTAGATTGTGCCAACCAGAAAGGAATGAAATTCAGTTTTCATTGACCACTGTCTTCAATGTAGAAGAGTGCATGATCTTCCACGTTTTTCTTTTCAGGTTAAATATTGCTTTGATTCATTTTATATTCTTTTTCAAATAGTCCAGGTTTTCTTCTCTTGATGTAAACGTAGTTTTGTATCTTTTCTGCTTTGGCTGCAAACAATTGTGTTATAACTAATAAAAGGGTCCTTATGGGAATTCTAAAAAATAAACAGGTAGTGAATAACTTCACGTTTAGTGGGAAGGTCTCCGCGCTATTTGTCGTTTTCATATCCAACCTCGTACCCAAGACTGAATGGTCACAGCTGTATTGGCTATAGCATTTTGCTGTTGCTGAAAACTCCTAAAGTATACAAGTAGTTTGCAGTCAAAATTTAAAAACTGACATACTTTGATATTTCTAGTTTTTTTTTTTTTTAAAAGAGAATCATTCTAGCATGGCAATTTGTTTCTCAATTACTTGGATATAAAAGGAATGGTCTCAATATTGACATGCTTTGTCTAGATAATTTTTTTCCTGAGGATATAAAGCGATCTCAAGTTCTATTCAGTGAAAAAGCAAAATATAGAACAATGTGTATATAATGCTTGCTTTTGTAAAAGAGAGAGAGAGACAGAGATAGAGACAGAGACAGAGAGAGAGTTCAGAAGGACTAAGACATTTTTATGAGTGGTTGCTTCTGAGAAGACAAGCAAAGGAACAGGATATGAGAAAACCTTTCATTTGATTATTCTTTTGTGGTTTTTAAATTTCATGTTGGATGTGTAGCTGATGTATTCAAAAATTATTTAAAAATCATACATACAATCCTATGCTTCGTGCAATCCTACTGATCACAGTCTTTGGGGGTTGGTCCCAGACGTTTGAAATTGAGACTACCCCAATGATTTTGATGACCAGTCATGTTTAGAAACACTCATCTGTTCCATTCACTGGATTCTTGTTTTCTTGTGTCAAGGTGTACATGTGAGAATATAACTTTTTCCTTCTAACTGGAGAAACACATGAAGGATATCTTAAAGTATTTCATTTTGACTGTGGTTCCCAGCCCCTCTGGGAATCCAGTAAATATTTGTTGATGGCATAGTGCAGAAGAATATTTCCCATCCTCGACTGCATTGTATGGACTCCAATATGGAGTAATTTGTAGAAATACATCAAATAATATTATAAGAATTAAAAATGACCAAATACAAAGGACCAAACATCAAAAAATTCCAATAATAAGGAACTTTTACCAAAGTCTATGGGTATGGCCAGTCTATAAAGGGCGAGTGGTGAAGTTCAAAGCTAAGATTATAGAATTTAGGGATGAGTCAGACTCCATATTCTACATGAATGAGTAGAAGCAGCACTTAAAAAAAATAAGTGTGCAGATAACAGATTCCAAAGATGCTTTTTATTCCAGAGATCATATAAAGCCCTATTCTCATACAGCAAAGTACTGTCTTCTTATTTAGGGTGATATATGTGGCATCCCCATAGTTCTCAACTTTCTCTTCTACTGTGGATCCTACATTAGTGTTTGTAGAGACAGTTGATGGGATCATTAAGGCCGTGTGGTTAACGGGGTGCCTGGGTGGCTCAGCTGGTTAAGCGTCTGACTCTTGGTTTCAGCTCAGGCCATGATTTCACAATTCGTGAGCTTGAGCCCCGCGTCAGAGCTATGTGCTGGCAGTGTGGCCCCTGCTTGGGATTCTTTCTCTCTCTTGGTCTCTCTCTCTCTCAAAATAAATAAATTAATTAATTTAAAAAGAGACTGTGTGGTTGTATATATCATAATATATACAGAGAAAAGTAATATATATATAAGTAATATATATATACTTATATATAAGTAATATATATTACTTATATGTATAAGTAATATATATTACTTTTCTCTTATATATATCTTTTCTCTGTATATATTATTATATATATATATATAATCTCATATATATAAAAGATTAGTATCATGAGGAAAACGGATTTGTTGCAGAAAGATAAGTTTAATTTAACATTACAAAAGCAATTATTAGAAAGGAATTAGGTGAAAGGACAAAAATCTTATTCAATCAATAAGTAAATATATTTGGTAAAATTAAACATTTATTTATGTTTAAAAATTTTAGACAACTAAAGAAAGGAAATTGTTTAAAGTGAGGAAAGATGTATTCAAAAAACCTGAAACATACATAATAAATAATGCTAATGTTGTGAAATTTTCCCTTTGAGGATAAATATTTAACATTGACCTAGAGATCCTGGCCATTAGAGTGAGGGAGGAAAACAAATAGAAAGTAAAATAATAAAAACAATGGAGAAACAAATTTCTCATTATTTTCAAGTTACATATTGTTAATATAGAAAATACAAAAGAATCGATAGCTTCTCATAGAGCTTAGCAGTAGCCACAGGTACAAAATCAATTAGGTGCATCTTTTTGCCATTTTTGCAATAGGTACAACAATGTATTGAATTTCAATACAACAGCAAAATGTTAGGTAGAAATAAAAGTGAAAACCATTTTCTTAACAGTTGCAACAAAAATAGTGACTATCTAAGAATAAGTCCAATAATATGCAAAACCTCTACAGAGAACATAACAGAACTTTATTAAAGATCTATAGAATCACTAAATAAGTAACACACCACATTCATGCATTTGAAGACTCAATCGCTTAATTAAATTCTACTCAGGTTAACTGATAGGTATAATGTAATCCCAGCAAAATCAGTGTCGTCAATATTTTTGGGGGAAGGACCTTATTAGATGATAGTAAAATTTATATGAAAATAAGAAAGGCTAATTTTTTGGACCATTGTTCCAGAAGAACAAGAAGGTGAAAGAACTTTCTCCACTAAATACGAAGACTTATTTTTGCAAGATTTTTTAAAATGTATGATATTAGTCAAGGGATTGATAGGTCAATGCAATATAACTGACATCTAGAATCACACCCATGCATGTATATTAACACGTAATAAAAGGTGATGGATATTTGAACGCTAAGGTTCCTAGCAGCATTGTTCCCAGTGACCAAAAGGTAGAAACAACCCAAATGCTCAGTGGCAGAAGAATGGATAAAAAAAACCAAAAAACAAAACTGTAGTATAAAAATACAACGACATGTTATTCAGCCTTAACGAGGAAGAAAATTTTTTTTTTATTTAAAAATTTTTTTTTTTCAACATTTTTTATTTATTTTGGGACAGAGAGAGACAGAGCATGAACGGGGGAGGGGCAGAGAGAGAGGGAGACACAGAATTGGAAACAGGCTCCAGGCTCCGAGCCATCAGCCCAGAGCCTGACGCGGGGCTCGAACTCACGGACCGCGAGATCGTGACCTGGCTGAAGTCGGACGCTTAACCGACTGCGCCACCCAGGTGCCCCACGAGGAAGAAAATTTTGATACATTCTACAGCGTGAACGCTAAGCGAAAGAAGCCAGACACAAAAGGACAAGCATTATATGGTTCTGCTCCAATGGAATACTTAGAGGAATCAAATCCATATGGACAGGAAGCAGAATGGTGATTGCCAAGGGCCGGTGGGAGGAAAATATGGGAAGTTAGGGTCCACTGGTACTTTTTCAGGTTGGGAAGATGTAGAAGTTCTGGAGATGGGCAGTGGTGATGGTTGCACAACAATGTAAATGCACTTAATGCCCCTGAACCGAACCCTGAAGAATGATTAAAATGGTAAATTTTATGTTATATGTATTTTACCCCCGTAAAAAGATAATTATAGCACTATAAAAAATTATGCTGCGAAAATTGGGTATCTGCACATCCCACGCATAAAACTCAGGGCCAAGGAGATTAAAGACCCATATATGAAAAACAAAACAATGAAGTATCAGGAATGTAATATAAGACTTTCACGGAGGAGAAATACAACCAGACATTAAATTAAATTACAGTGACTTGAAACCCAGAAAAAATGATGGCCAAGTGGGAAAAAAAAGGATGTTCATTTTCCTAACTTACATGAGCTAAATATTTAAGATCTACATACTGTGATGTATAAAATTTTACCTTAATAACATTTGAATTAATGATTGGGCAGTAGAGGAAAAGATGGAGTTTTTGAGTGGAGTTTCTTGAATCAGTAAGCTGCAATTTATAAAGGCACAAATATTGAGGATGACATCGGTGATGGTAACGGAAGGCTGAATTGGGATGGAGGCAAAGATAACTGTCAATGTGAAAATGAAGAAAAAAAGCAATCAGAGTCAGGGATGGATGATCCAAGAGTATCTCAAGTGTCTTCAGGGAAGTGATGAGATAAGGGGTGGAGACAGAGATGATGAGCATCTTAACATCTTAAAAGTAATGAGAGGAATGTCAGGAGGTAAGGAAATGACATTTTTTTTTTAACGTTTATTTATTTTTGAGACAGAGAGAGACGGAGCATGAACGGGGGAGGGTCAGAGAGAGAGGGAGACACAGAATCTG
This sequence comes from Neofelis nebulosa, assembly GCF_028018385.1. Taxonomy (NCBI): domain Eukaryota; kingdom Metazoa; phylum Chordata; class Mammalia; order Carnivora; family Felidae; genus Neofelis; species Neofelis nebulosa. Next base: position 185,104,733 of record NC_080784.1, on the reverse strand, counting down.
AAACAGGCTCCAGGCTCTAGGCTCCGAGCTGTCAGCACAGAGCCTGATGCGGGGCTCGAACCCACGAACCGTGAGATCATGACCTGAGCTGAAGTCGGACGCTTAACCGACTGAGCCACCCAGGCACCCCAAACATTTTTTTTAAAGGAAGGACAGTGATTGTTACAACCTGAAAATCTAAGAGCTAAGATTTTTTTTATGGGAAAAAGATGATAAATGGCTTGGAAATGAAACGGGAAATGACTTTGAGATATTTGGGGGGTGAGAAAAATCATTCTCCACTTGAGAAGGTCTCAAGGCAAGCGATATCTTCATGGGATGGCCCACATTCAGTCCAGTAAAAAAAGAAAAAAGAAAAAAATAAAGAAAGTTAATAGAAACTTCAAAGAAGTTAAGATTGAGGTTTTTAATTTCAGTTTTTTAAACGACGGTTGGTAGCTATCCGAGGGGACAGTGGAAGGGTATGGGAGGTGGGGGAGATCAGGTCCATTAGTGGAACGCATGGTCAAGTGTGGAGATTGGGGTAAGGGTGAAGATAAGAAACAGAAGGAGTGAGTGTCTGAGCTTCCTGCAATCATAGAAGTAAACAGAGTTGGTAGCTTTAATGTCAGGGTGATAACTTCTCTTTTTGCAGCTGAGAGAAGTAACAGCCTCTGCCTGGGAGTCCTTCTATGAGTGCTCTGTTCTTTCCAAAATGAGACAAAACCAAAGTGCCTGAGACATAATGACTAATAAAAGTGCTCAATATTCTATCTCATAAAGATGTTTTAGGATCCTAAGAATTTTATCAGAATTTTTGATATGTTACACCAGCTGAGAGACATAAAGTATGCTGTTGGTTCTGGGAAATAAATAGCATTAACTTACATTTTAAATCATTTTTATTAAGTTATTTAGAGCTCAGAGTTGGGGTTGGGTATAAGGCAGAGAAGTAAATTCGGCAAGTGGCAGTGTTGGTCATACCGTTAAGCAGAGAAGGGTTAAGTATGTTTTATCTGTTTTTATGAATAATATATCAAGGCATCTGTCCTTTGAGAAAAAGGATTGTAATTTAGGACATAGAAAAACTGAGAACAAACTGAGGGTTGATGGGGGGTGGGAGGGAGCGGAGGGTGGGTGATGGGTATTGAGGAAGGCGCCTTTTGGGATGAGCACTGGGTGTTGTATGGAAACCAATTTGACAATAAACTTCATATATTGAAAAAAAAAAGGAGATAGAGGAAATAAGTGAAATTTGTAAATTTGATGATTTTTACTATTTTATAACTCTCTTCTTAATGATATTCCTGAAGGACAACCCTGTGTTCAGCAGAATACAAGACCATATGAGTAGGTACTGATATTTTGATGAAAGTACAACAGAAGTACATTTTGCTTTCCTTAATCACAGATGAAAGTTGGTAAAGTAAAAATGACCCAGTGACCATGCTGGTTACTGAAGAATATAGAAGATGGCCCACAATCTTTCTCCCTTTACTGTTTGGCTATTTTGCTTGATACGCCTATATATGCCTATTGAATCTGGTTGGGGAAACAAGCATTTTGGCCAGTCTGTTGTCCTTACATCATACAATGGCCTCTTGAAAGTAAAGGATGTCACTGACATTTCATGGAAGGGTTCTATGAACTGCTTTCTGTGTTGTTACTAGCAATTGTCACAATCTTCTAAGGAGGTATTACTATCCCTAACCTTATGGTCAAAAAAATTGAGGCTCAGAAAATGTAAAATGGATTGCTCAACAAGGTACAACTCATAATGTTGGGGTTGGAACTCGCACACAAAAAAAGGGAAATATTTTGTCCCTATGTTTTTGAAGCCCAATAATAATTTCGAGTACATAAGATCTAGGTTCGCAGGGCAGAGACACTAGTAAACAAAATCTGTAAGTAGGAAGTGTCCCCAATGTTTTATCTAGGCTGCATGGATTCTTAATTCCTTTACGCAGTTGATAGATCGATACGCAAATAATTTGTTTCGTGAACTGTCCAAGGGAGACTGCAAATGCTCTACATGCTTTATAAGATTGCTATGAGGATCAAGGTATACATAAGTTATATTAATATGGGATAGGGCCACACAGATGTGGGTACCCTTGGTCGCAGTGCCTTTCCTTTCTGGCTTTTTCAGAGAAGAGTTGAGCAAGCAAGGCATTGCATAATCTTGTATGAATTTGGTATTTTTATGAAAAGTCAAAGATACTGACTTGAGATTTCATCGAGTTCCGGATGCATCTATATGTGAGAAATGTCTAGAAGAGAAATCTACACCTTGTTAGTTATCAGCTGCCCGTCTCAGAGCTTTAGGTCAGCAGGCACCACGGCCAAACTCGCTTGCTACTCCCAGAGGCATTCCAGCCCCAGGAGTGAGGCAGAGTTATGAAGACTAATTGTTTTTGGATATTTAATTGGATATGTCTCAAGAAAAGTCTACAAAGAGTTATTCTGAATTTCAAGTAGCAAGAACAAGACTAGCAAATATCTATTAAGTTCTTAATATGTGACAATATGCTAAGGGATTTTTATGCACTTCTCTATCACCCAAAACAACTCTATGTGGTAGGCACTATAATCATTACCTTTTTGCAGAAAGAGAGGTGAGCGCCAAGGACTAAGTGCTTACATCCCCCCAAGTCCATACGTTGAAATCCTAACCCCCAGTTTGATGATATTATTAGGAAGTTGGGCCTTTGGGAGGTGATTAGGTCGTGAGGGCAGACATCTCATGAATGGGATTAGTGTCTTCATATAAGAGACCCCAGAGCATTCCCCTCCTCCTTCTGTCATGTGAGGACTCCAAAAATTGGGTGGTCATCAGACATTTAATTAATTAATTAATTTATTTCTTTTTCTTTTTTTTTCTTTTTTTAATGTTTATTTATTTTTGAGACAATGCGAGAGACAGAGTGCAAGCAGCGGAGGGGCAGACAGAGGGAGACACAGAATCCGAAGCGGGCTCCAGGCTCTGAGCTGTCAGCCCAGAGACCGATGCGGGGCTTGAACTCACGAACTGTGAGACCATGAAAGCCGAAGTCGGAGGTTCAACCGACTGAGCCACCCAGGCGCGCCATTGGACATTTAATTTAATTAGGCAAACCCATACTGAGGGTTTACTATGTGGCAGGTGTTCTCCTATCAAAGAGAGTTTACCTATTAGGCATCCAAAAAGTAATTACACTAGGAAGAATTATAATTTGAGAGTACTAATGCCTAATGTCTTTCACAGAGAAGTCCCAGCTCTGGGCTGCTAAGGCCTTTTAATTAGTTGAAACAGGCCTACCCAGATTATCTAGAATATCTTTCTTACTTAAGGTCAATTGATTACGACTTTAATCACATCTACAAAATACCTTCATGGCGACACTTTAGAAGAGTGTTTGATCAAATAACTGAGGACTGTAGCCAAGCCAAATTGAAGCATGAAACTGACCATCAAAGCACCTAACTTGGAGCAGAAGAGAAGGAGTAAGGCATCAAGACAAGTTTGTGGAGTTGGTTCCTAAGATGATTTTTAAAGGGTAAGCAGGAAATAGTGACTCAGAGCAGAGTACAGGAAGGCACATGCTTTTGAGAGGACCGGACTGTAAAGTCCAGGAAATAAGCAATGACCTGTGCTTTTTTCCTTTACTCCGTTCCACTTTCCTTCACTCTGCTTAACTGATACCAGATAGAGAGCGGGAAACAAGATGGATTATCTTTGAGAAAAAATTAGTGGGGTTAAAAAAAGCCGCCATTCATCCAAAAGGCTTCAAGGAATAGACAGCGTGGAGCAGGGCTTGAAGAAAAGAATTTGAAAGTGCAGAGAAGTTCACGTGGCATTTCAGAGATGGCACCCAGTGACGACTCTGGGGTGTGGCTCCATGTTTACCGCTGGTGTGAAATTGGCTGCCCCTTCACTCCCAGCCCCTCTAGCTTCCTGCTTGTGTGACTGTACTTCTGGTTACTATCACTAGCAACTGTGACTGTGTTAACTGTTTCTGTCACTGTTCTCGTTAAAACGATGCCTGCCCTGTTTTAGGTCCTTACGTAGAGTTTACAAAGACTAGGTGCTTACATAGACCTTCACAATGAATGTGTGTATGTGTGTGTGTGTGTGTGTGTGTGTGTGTGTGTGTTTTGAGAGAGAGAGAGAGAGAGAGAGAGAAAGAGAGAGAGAGAGAGAGAGTGAGTGAGAGAATGTCAAGAAGGCTCCATGTACAGTACAAAAGAACCCAATGTGGGGCTGGATCCCATGACCTTGGGCTCATGATCTGAGCCAAAATCAAGAGTTAGATGCTCAATTGGACTGAGCCACCCAGGTAGAGTGTGGGGTTTTTGTAAAGGTATTACCTTCATTTTCCAAGTGTGAAATGTGAGGCTCAGCATGGTTAAAGGATGTGTCTAAGATTGTGTGTGTGTGTGTGTGTGTGTGTGTGTGTGTGTGTGTATTTTACTGTGTCATCAGAAATCATAAAAATTTCACATTTCTCTTGCCATTAGAACCTCCACCAGTAAGCCTGAGTTCATTAAAATAAGTCATCTAGTTGAGTGAACTTTGTCTGGTTTAACTATTTCTGTCTTAGGCATCAACCAGCACACCTGGCTTAGAGCTTCCTGGTCTACCTATCAAATAATAAGAGTTGTGGTTTTAGGCCTATGACTTAACGTTTCTGCATTTCACTTCTTCTGTTACAGGGGAGTAGTAATTCCATCTTTGTCTATCAAACTGGCCAATGAGATGAGATGGGGTCACACGACAATTGCTATACGACCACCACTATTGATGCTGATTTTCCATGACTGACAGCAACCGAATAAAATTCTCTGGTCTTGATATGAGCCAGGTACTGTGTAAGGTACTTTATACCACACACTGGCCATTGAGGTAAATTGATTATCCCCATTTTGTATGTAATGAAACCAAAGCAGAGAGAAATTGATTATTTAAGAGCACACATGTTTTAAGTCTTAAGTCGGGATTCCGATGATCTCAGTCTGACTTCCTGCCTCTTCCTCAACCCATGGAAGCCTCCCCCGGAAGAAATAATTTTCCCTGAAAGTGAGTATCATCTACTAATAAACCAATGATACTTTCCCTACGCTTTTGCATCCTGTTTTTAAGGAAAAAAAATCAGCTGTGTGTCTTCTGAAGAAAGACATAGCCATTGTGCACAGTTTGGATGCCTGCATTTTAGCTTTAACAAGTAGACAAAATGTCTGCTTAATTTTACTGGTAACAACTTTATCGGTGATTCAGAGGGAACATCGTAACATTTTTCAAGAAGACGAAAACTGGAACTTGCAAAATTTATCAAGAATATTCTTCAAAGACTCTGGGCTCCTTTTTTGTTATGTGTTTTTCATAGTGGCTGGCAAAGCAGGGGCAGCTTATCTCTAATGCTCTCATTTCGAGAAGTATACTCTGATTCGCAAGATAGCAGATGTGACTGTTCAGTCTTTTCATCCAAGTATATAACAGTGACACCCGCGAATGCCAAAGAAACAGGTGAAAAAAATATATATATAGGTATTAGAACAAAATCAAAGTTTTCTGAAAATGGAAATGGATTTATTTTAAGATTCTGTAGCAAAGGCAGCCACCTTATCAAGATGCAGAGAAGAGAGCTGGAGTTGAAAAAGTGGAAGGTAAAACTTTCTAAAGATTTCACCAAGTTTGACTAAGGTCCTTATTCTCCAATGGTAGTCATTATTAACTCAAAATTTATGCAGCTCTAATGAGGCACTTTTTTTCCAATCGGTTTCTTCAGTTTAAACTGTAGGAAGGATCACTTGGTGAAGTCTCTCTGATTATTAAAAATGCACACATATGCTTTGATCTGGTTCCTTCTAGGATTTAACCCTATGGATATACATACATGTATGTCTGAGAATTTAGGTGTATGACTGTTCAGTGTAGCATGATTGGTAATAGTAAGTATTTAGAAATAACCCAAATTTTTTCAGTAGAGATCTCACAATATAGCTTCAAAACATGTCAAGCAAAAACTGACAGAATTTCAATGAGAAATTGACTAATCAACAAGTATGGTTTTTAAAATTTTAACACACTTCTCTCCAAAAAATTGAGCAGTCAAATTATGCAGACCATAGATGATTTAAGTAACACAGAACGAGCCTGCTCTAACAAACATGCATAGAATATTGCACTCAATGTTCGTGAGCATACAGTCCTTTCAAGACCATTGTAAAAATTGTCTATGTAAGAGAGCACAAAACAGAACTACCAAAAAAAATTGAGAACCAGAGTTGATTGATCAAATATCTTCTCTCACTCCTATATAATAAAATTAGTAATCAATAAAAAAAATAGAAACTGGAAATCATATCTGAAATATATAAAAACTCATAAAAATAACAAAAAATAGCTTAATTCACAAATGGACAAACAATAGAAACATGAAATTCTCAGAGAAGGTACTGGAAGACTCAATAATTAGATTAAAGGAATGCTTGGTCATATCAACAATAAGGGGAATTAAAGTTAAAATAGCAGGGGACCTGGGTGGCTCAATCGGTTAAGCATCCAACTTTTGGTTTCGGCTCAGGTCATGATCTGGGGATTTCTTGAGTTTGAGTCGTGCCTCGGGCTCTGAGCTGGCATCATGGAGCCTGCTTGGGAGTCTCTCTCTCTCTCTCTCTCTCTCTCTGCCCCTACCCCACTCACAATGTCTCTGTTTCTCTCAAAATAATTAAGTATATAAAGTTTAAAAAATAAAGAAATAAAATTAAAATAGCAATAAGATACTATTCACAGATTTACAAACTTTAGTACACCCAATAAAGCCAAGTGATTGCAAAGATGTGGGGAGAAAAGAATATTGTTGGTGGGTGCTGGCTGGTACAATAATAAAGGCATGGTCTTTTTAGCCAGAACTAGTACATGAGGTTCTATCCTAGAGAATGGCTTATCTTTTCATAAATTCCATGTAGAAGGATGCATACTATGGCAGTCTTAATAGTGACAATGTGGAAACAGTGTAATTGTCCCACAGAAGGGGACTACTATACTCACGCAAAGGAGGACATTTAAAAATACATTTAAAAATAATTCAGGGGGTGCTTGGGTGGCTCAGTCGGTTAAGTCTCCGACTCTTGATTTTGGCTCGGGTCATGATCTTCTGGTGTGGGACATCAAGCCCAGAGTCGAGCTCTCTGCTGACAGTGCAGAGCCTACTTGGGATTCTCTCTCCCTCTCTCTCTAACCCCCCTCAAAATAAATAAAAATAAACTTAAAAAAATAATTCAAATATTTACATGCATTGAAAAAAATATGAAAACATAATATTGTGTAAAAAAGAGAAGTCACCAAAGGATAGGTAGAGAATGATACGATTTATAAGGCAAGAAGCTAGTCTTATCCATGAATATAGTTATAAAAATACAGAGAAATAATACATTCAAAGAGGGGACAGCGGTGACATCTGAAGTGGAAATGAAGAAAAATGATACATTTTTTTGTACGTGGAAAGTTTTCTATTCTTTTATTCTTCTTTCTTTCCTTCCTTCCATCCTTCCTTTCTTCCATCTATCTTCCTTCCTTCCTTCCTTCCTTCCTTCCTTCCTTCCTTCCTTCCTTCCTTCCTTTTGTCCTTCCTTCCTTCCTTCCATCTTCCTTCCTTCCTTCCTTCCTTCCTTCCTTCCTTCCTTCCTTCCTTCCTTCCTTCTCTTCTTTCCTTTCCATAAGAATCCTTGAGCAAATGTGACACAATTTTGATATTTAAATTTCTTTTGTTGGTAGATACACAGATTTTGGTTACATTCTTTTTCATATTTTTCTATGTGTTTAATTATTTCATAATTAAAAACAAAGCATTAAAAAAAATCACTCGACCCTAAGGTCCTTTTCTTTTCACATTTTTCCAGCCCTGAGCCAGACCCTATTACCATATGTCCTGTCACTGCTAGGGTACCATATCAAGACCCCTGGCCTCCCATGCAATTTAACTGGCCTTTTGCTTCCAGGATATTCCTAAAAAATACTGTGAAGTAGATAAAGCAAGCATCAGCATATTATTGATTTTTATAGATGAAGAAAGAGAGCCCTTTTGTCCAAGGCTCTATAGGCAGAAATAGAGGACTTAAACCACTGGTCTCTCTGTCCAGTGCTCATATTGTTACCGTGCATCGCCTTAAATTATTTCATGTCAATTTTGATCTGAAAGATAGTTCAATGTCATTGTATATCATATGCAAACATGATGAAAAAGAGCGTCAGGGCAAACATATTTTACCTCTGTGTCAAACCAGATTAATTTGTAATTATTATCTACATTATGAGTTTCTGGCATTCACTGGGGATAAGCAGAGATTGGGTCCCGACTGCATCTCAAGAGTTGGAGACCTGTCGCTCATGCTTCTGATTTGACATCCAGACTGTATGAGCCACATGGAAGGTGCTTATTTGGTGGTGATTCTTAACTACTTAAATGTACCATGCATTTGTGTTTCTTTTCCCACACATGCTTACACGGAAACACGACCATGACAAGCATGACTGTCCCCTCTTGTCTGACTTGCTTTAAACTTTGGACTGAGACATTTACCCTGGTGACTCACCCCATGTCATACACTTCGGTGGAATATTTTATTGATTCTATTGCAAGGTCTTCAAGTCGAAGGGTGCCATTTTCTCCCTGAAAAGTGCTTACAGGATCCAAATCAGGCTGTAAGTCCATAGGTGACTCATAGTGTTTCTCAGTGGTTTGAACTCTTATTCTATGAAGCAGAGGCCAGAGGTTTGAGAAATTAAGCAAGAAGCAAGCCATTTCACTTGCGTTCTTCAGCCAGTTGCAATTTATTTTCTCATGTTCCAATAGGATTAACCTAACATAGTTAGTGAGAACACTGAGATTGTGTTTCTTGTAAAGGTGGTATATGGAGAGGCTCTTGGACTCTCTTCAGCCAGTCTATGAGTGCTAACCCTTTGTCAGAGAGAATTCCTGACCCCATTGCCCGTTAATCTCTAAGGGACGAAGCGGAGGCAAGAGGTGCCTCTTGAAGTCCTCCGCTCTGAGTCAAGAGATCCTTTTCTTGCTAACTCGTCAGCATAAAATCTGGGGTGTGAAGTCTCACCCTGTTGTCGTATCCATCAAATCGCTCACCATCTATTTCCATTAGCACTGCTGTGCACAGCTGGACTTAATGGTCTCTTGCAGCAAAATGAATAGGAAGGGACGGCCATACAAAGTGAGTCAGAAAGGGTTCCTATGTCTTTCTCCCTATGGTAAACACCTCATGAGGGAGGAAAAGTGGCAATGTCTTTTTCATTCTTATGGTGAAAGTCACACAATAAATCACAGGTCCTGGATTCTCCAGAAAAAGGAAAATTTATAGTAATTCCTTATATTTAGAATTTTCCCTCTTTCAAAGTAGCTCAAAACTTTTTTTTCTTTTCCAAAATTTTTTTTAATGTTTATTCTTTTTTTTTTTTTTTTTTTTTTTTAATTTTTTTTTTTCAACTTTTTACATTTATTTTTGGGACAGAGAGAGACAGAGCATGAACGGGGGAGGGGCAGAGAGAGAGGGAGACACAGAATCGGAAACAGGCTCCAGGCTCCGAGCCATCAGCCCAGAGCCCGACGCGGGGCTCGAACTCACGGACCCTGAGATCGTGACCTGGCTGAAGTCGGACGCTTAACCGGCTGCGCCACCCAGGCGCCCCTAATGTTTATTCTTAAGAGAGAGAGACCCACATGCAGAGTATGAGCAGGGAAGGGACAGAGAGAGGAGACACAGAGGCCGAAGAGGGTTCCAGCCTCTGAGCTGTCAGCACAGAGACTGATGTGGGGCTTGAACTCACAAATGGTGAGATCATGACCCGAGCTCAAGTCAGACGCTTAACTGACTGAGCCACCCAGGCACCCCAGTAGCTCAAAGCTTTTAATAGGCTTTTCCTCAACCTCCAACCCCTCATGCCTTAATGAAGACTTCTTGAACCATGTATTAAGGGATGGTTATTTCCATTATTCTATTGGTTCCATCTTCTATTGGTTCTTTCCTTATTCTCAGACCCCTGAAATTTATGGCCTGCAGACACTAAATCTTTCACAGTGGAAACATTTTTGTTCCTATTTATTCATGAGTATTGATCTTTCTACTCCTATGTCCTTTAGGATTCTTCCCCTATGGTTTATTTTTAATGTTCTTCTCTAAGAACATTACCGATGTCCTCTAAGAATATCACACTGGTGCTTGTGTTGGAAGGCAGGATCAGAGAAACGAAGAGGAATGACCTTGATATTTACAGTGAAAAAACCTAGGCGTGAGTCTCAGTTTTGACACACATTATGTGCCCTTACCTGGAAATTAATTTCTCTTCCTTACCTGTAAAATAAAGTGGTTAGTTCCTTTGTAGCTATGGCACGTATGACATGATATCCTAAAGTCCAATGAACCCCATCTGTGTCTACCCCCACCCTTCTCTCACCAATTTCTATCCCTTTGTTCCCATGGGAGCTACTCTTTCCTGTCCATCAACTCTACTCCCATATTTGTCTTCTCTCTGGAGTCAGTTGTCCTAAGAAGTCTTTTTGTGTCGTTATTTTCTTTCCCTTTTATTAATTGGGTAAAATTGCATTTTTTCTCGGTGAATTGAATGAAAATGATTTAATTTGAATACTTGATTGTGTTGCTGCTGAGTAGCATTTAAATTTTTTAACTCCCTTTGGGACGAGGGATAATCTAGCATTGCCATATGGTGCTCACACCATTTCATCAGTAATTATTCCTGCAGAGATGCAGTGGAGCTTGGTGTTCTGCCTCTATGTCCGGAGATATGTCTACAAACTAAAGTTAGGATTAAAGACTGCCTTATTGTCCTTAGGGTGTAACTCGAGCAAAAACAGCTAAACCAAAGAACAAAGGTTAAAAAATATTTTTTTTTAATTTGTTTTGTTTCTGTGGGTATATTTCCTCTATAAATCTCTTCCTCATACTTTTCTGGAAGGCTGTTGCCTTTGTCTTGTTCCATAAACCATGTTCACATTGGGTTTTGAAGCACATGCAGGGCGCCTGTCTTTGCATAAGGGAATCTGGGTGGCTTTTTATTTATTTATTTTTCCTGTCTCTCTTACTTCACCCTGACATGGAGGTTGGAGTTTGGGGGAAAGGAGAATAACGGTGTCCAGGTGTTTTTGCTGATATGGCAATCTGTTGAAATGGCTTTGTGTAGTTTGGGCCTGTCAGATATTGGGCAGTGACTCTCTGGGGGTGCTTTCCTTAATTGTTTAGTGGTTTCCCTCCTGGACCTTTGGATGTGGACAATATGTTTTCCTCTAGAGGCTGACTGCCTTTTGAAGTCCACTCCACACAGACCCCTCCCTGTCGGAGTTGTCTTGCCCTCCAAGCAGTCCTCTTGAAGATAAGACAATGAGCTTGGACCCTGACTGGCTCTCTTTCTCTTGCATGACCCATGGGGAATGCTCACATGTCTTCTACCTTGAAAACTGAGGGGGGTGCAGAACTACCCTTCTGAGTCACTTCTCCCTCACTAATCAGCTGCCAGATCATCTCTTTTGCCTTCTGAATTTCACACAAGTGGATCACACACATGTCCGCTTTCTAAACTTGGTAAAAAATATTAAATTTTATGAGACAGCCCATTGAAGACCTTCAGCTTTAAGCCTGAGAGGAAGAAGGTTGAGTCTCCCCCACCAGTGCCTCCCTCAGGTGCTGGTGTGTGTGTGTGTGTATGTGTGTGTGTGTGCGTGTGTGTGTGTGTGAGAGAGAGACGGAGAGAGAGAGAGAGAGAATAAGAGAGAGAGAGAGCAGTTCTCAGCATGAAACTAAGTACTCCATTGGTTCTCTGCTAAGGAACCCTTCTCACAGTTTCCTTTTGTGCCTTTTTGATACGCTCAATCTGAGAGGACAGCTCCAAGAGACCTGCAGCTAGTTCTCAAGTAGTGACTTCAAAGATTTCTCTGGGAGGATAAATCTGTCTTACATTCAGAGATATCTGCTATCTGCTGTATTTTAGCCTCTCAGTAGAAACTTTGAATTTAATGTCATATTACAAATATATCCATCACGGTGACAAGAAATCATATTTTAAAATTCTCTTTTCCACTCAGATTCAATCTTTTAAGACTAAACATCTTCCAGTCACTTACACTTGTTGCAGACTTGGTCCTAAATAATAAATAAAACGGGAAATTCTTTCATTTTCTAATGTTTTAATTATAATACACCAGAGTTCATTCCATAAATCTCTCTTGAGCGCCTACTCTATGACTCTTTGTTCTCCTATGGGAATGTAAAGTTGAACAAGACAGAGGCTTCCTTCGCAGAGAGTTTATAAACGAATAGGGGAAACAGGTCATTAGAAGGCACTGAATAAGGTACTATATTAGCAAGCACATACACAATATCACAATCACAAGAGCACTTAGGAGAAGCACCCAACCCCATCTGTGAGATATCATGGAAGGCATTCTGCAAGAAACGGTACAAAGAATGAGCCTGAAGTTTGAGTAAGATAGAGCTAAAGGAACAGAAGGCAGGAGAGTTCCTGGCATAGAGCAGAACATGTGGAAAGACCCCAATTTATTAGAACAATAATTCATGAACTCAAAAGGGCACCATTACTACAACTAGACGATATGATAAGAAAGTGGCAGGAGACATAAGCAAGGGCTAGATTGTCATGACCTTGTATTTTATATTGTATTTGTTCCTTTAGTGTTCATTTATTTTTGAGAGAGAGAGTGTGGTGGGGGAGGGACAGAGAGAGAGAGGGAGAGAGAGAATCCCAAGAGGCTCCCTGCTGTCAGGGAGGGGGGCTTGATGTGGGGCCTGAGTTCATTAACGGTGAAAGGCATGACCTGAGCCAAAATCAAGAATTGGATGCTTAACCAACTGAGCCACCCAGGCACCCTGATAATTTTATCTTTTAGCCAATGATTGTTTACACATAAACACGAACAGACTTACAATTCTGAGAAAAATTTCAACAAGTTAGGTAAATCTATTCTCAACTAATGCATTTTATGCCCCTCCTTTCCAGCTTATACAGATACTTACAAGTTTATGCTATACCTACACTAAAATATCTCCCCACAAGGAAGTCCATGAAGTTTCCTAGGTTCCTCTAGTTCTATACTCACTGGTTGGCTTCTAACTTAATCCATACCCACTCTTTAATCTGGGGAGCAATGAAGCCTACTTGATAGATAGGTGTTAGATGCTAGAGAGATAGATAGCTAGACTTAAGGACAATTCAATAAAGTACCACTTCAGGATCAATAAACCCAGTTTCCCTGTTTTAAATAATCTTTGTTGTATTCTTCAGGAAGGAAAAAAAAATGAAATGAAAGGCTAATGCCATCTAAAAGGGCATGTAAAACCCAGAGGTTGAGAGAGAATGAATTCAAGATGAAGACATCTATTAAGTTTTCTAAGTAAAGAGAAAAACAATGACTTCGGATTTTATCCTGAGGGGGTGGTGTCTTTCTACCATGTATTAACATTTATCTTCTCATAATCTTATCAGGTTCTCCCTGGAAAGCAAGGACTCAATTTCCTTTTTCTGTCGCAGGGATTTACACATCCCAAACTGGCTATTTCCCTCTTCACTCGGGAGTCACAGCAGGGCAATGTTAAATAGCAAAAGCCACACCAAAGGGCAACATGCATGGTTAGTCTAAGGTAGACCCAGAATCATTAAAGAATAGAACTCCATGGTGTCCCATTTGCTATTACTCGAAGTTCATGATCTAATCATTTACTTTTGGTGGGGGGGGAGGGGGGCACAAAAAAGGAGAATCTATTGGAAGAACAGACGCGTCTGGTTCATGGGTAACTAGAAATAGTCTTGAAGGATCAGGGACCTTCCTTCTTCATCACTCAGATCTGTTCCCTACAGATTCATGAGCGTTAAGGGGTTGAGTAGCACGAGAGTGATCCTTGTACAAGAGTGATCCTTGTACTTGTACTGACTGGGATTTGTTTGTAGATATTAATGCTATGCAATTTTTTACATTTTTTTTTAAAACATGAAGACTTTGTGTTTTAAGAGCAATTTTAGGTAAGCAGCAAAATTGAAGGGAAGGTACAGAGATTTACCATATGGCCCAGGCCCTGACACATGCACAGCCTTTCCCATCATCCGCAAACCCCACCACAGTGCTACATTTAATACAATTGGTGAACCTATGAGGACACATCGTAATCACTCAAAATTCATAACCTACATTATGCTTCACTCCTGGTGCTGTCATTGCATGGGTTCGGACAAATGTGTAATGATACGCGTATTCGTCGATATAGTAGCATACAGAGTATTTACACTGCCCTAAAAATTCTCTGTGTTCCATCTCTCTGGTTACTTTCTGTCTTTATTTTTTCTAAGTTTATTTATTTATTTATTTATTTATTTACTTACTTACTTATTTATAGAGAGAGTCCATGAGCATTTGAGCAAGCAGGGGAGAGGCAGAGAGAGGGGAGAGAGAGAACTCAAGTAGGTTCCATGCTGTCAGCCTGGAGCCTGATGAGGGACTTGATCCCATGAACTGTGAGATCATGACCTGAGCCAAAATCAAGAGGTGGAGACAAAGGACTGAGCCACCCAGGCACCCTGTCTGATGACTTTTAACTTGAAGTGAAGGACCTGATAGGAACATGAGGATTCCGGCTTGACAGCCCCGAATCTTCAAGTCTACACCTTTGCGTTCTCTCCTTTAGTTTGAAAAGTATCAGGAAAAGTCCCTGGTGGTCCCTTTTGACTTATTTGCCTCTTCATAGACCCATAATCTTCATCCAGAGATCCAGAGTTGAGTAAGAACATGAATGCTTCCATTGGAAGCCTGCCGGGTGTGCGGGAAAAGCACCTTATGGAAGACACGGAGAGGGATTCTCAGCAGGCAAAGCAATGGCGCCCACCAGACTTCCTGCATTCTTAGGAAGTAGTAGCCTGGCATCTGCTTAAATGCTTCAGTGAAGGGACAAAAAGCACCGCCAGGTATAAATGCTCGGCGATATTATTCCTGAAAATTGCATTAACTGAAACATATAAACCTAGAATCCTTTGTTATCTCAAGATCTTCAAAATGGCCAGTCAAATTCTCAGAGCGGCAGGACTGAGGAATTTGGAGAACTCTTGTGGTGCATTTGTTGCCAGAGGAACCGAAAATGAAAAGACCAACCGTGTTATATTTCCTAGCACTTGAACTCCAAAGAGTTTTGTCCGTGAGAATTTTGGTTTATCATTTATTTTTTCTGAATAAAGGCTCAAGGTCGACAATTGAGCTAGGTGGGTTTAAACAAATAGAAGTAAATAGGTTTGACTCGATCCTTTGGGAATGTTAGGTAGCACATTAGAAATGCAGCGAAGGGCTATGAGCACCCTTCTTCCAAGCAAAGTGACATTGTTTCCCAGTCTCTGTGTGGGGCAGAGAGTTCGGGAAGAATGTGTGTGTGGTCAACAGCCACCAGTGAGCAATGAGGAGAGATTCAGGTGTTGGGGAGTGATGCCTTGGATTTACCCTTTTACACATGTCTGTGGTTTTGATTCCCTGCTATTTCATCAAAGGCAGGATGCTTCTCTGTTTTTTGTGTTTTTTTTTTTTTTAAGTTTATTTACTATGAGATAGAGAGTGCATGAGCAGGGGAGGGGCAGAAAGAGAGAAAGAGAGAGAGGGAATCCCAAGTAATCTCTGCATGGTCAGCACAGAGCCTGATGTGGAGCTCAAACCCGCAAACCTCAAGATCATGACCAGAGCTGAAACCAAGAGCTGGACACTCAGCTGACTATGTCCCTCCTCTGTGTTTTTATAGAGGGTTGGAAAAAAAAGGAAAAATGACGAAGTGAGATTTTTTTATTTGTAGTCTCAGAAAGCATCAGACCAAGGATTGGAAGGCTTGGATTTAAACCTGGTTTTGATAATTTACGAGGTAACTGTCTTTCTCTTTATTTAGTAATTGCAATATGCTATACTAAATATGATTATCTAATTAGTTACATAGAGGAACAGAAGTCACCCATCTGGTTAGTGATGGAACCAGTATTCAAACTCCATTACTGTGACTCTAGACAGCGACACTTAGCTCTATACTGTCTTTCAATAGCTCTTTTTTTTTTTTTTTTTTTTTTTTTTTTTTGAGAGGAAGAGAGAGAGAGACAGACAGACAGACCCTGTGTGTGAGGATGGGGGAGAGGCAGAGTTGGGGAGAAAGAGAGAACCTTTTTTTTTAAATTTATTTTACTTTTTTTTTTTTAATTTTTTTTTTTCAACGTTTTTTATTTATTTTTGGGACAGAGAGAGACAGAGCATGAACGGGGGAGGGGCAGAGAGAGAGGGAGACACAGAATCGGAAACAGGCTCCAGGCTCCGAGCCATCAGCCCAGAGCCTGACGCGGGGCTCGAACTCACGGACTGCGAGATCGTGACCTGGCTGAAGTCGGACGCTTAACCGACTGCGCCACCCAGGCGCCCCAAATTTATTTTACTTTTGAGAGAGAGAGACAGAGCGTGAGCAGGGGAGGAGCAGAGAGAGTGGGAGACACAGAATCTGAAGCAGGTTCCAGGCTCTGAGCTGTTAGCCCAGTGCCCGATGCGGGGCTTGAACTCACGAACCGTGAGATCATGATCTGAGCCAAAGTCGGACGCTTCACCGACCGAAGCACCCAGAGGCCCCTAGAAAGAGAGAATCTTAAGCAGGCTCCATGCTCAGCACGGGGCCCAGAACGGGGCTCAATCTCACAAGCTGTAAGAGCATGACCTGAGCTGAAATCAAGAATTGGGCGCTTTACCAACTGAGCCACCCAGGTGCACCGACAGTTCATTTTTATGAAGCACTTGCTACATAAAATATATTGTTTTGTCACTTTGCACGTTATTTAATTTTTACCATAATCCTAGTTAAATCATGGCTTAAAGTGTGAGGGTTTTAATGGGGTAAAAAAGAAGTGAGTGAAAGGCATTATTATAATCATTAATTATTTTCCGATTTTAAAGAAATCTTAGAGTAACATTTCTTTTTTTATTAAAACTTTTTTTACACTTATTTATTTTTGATAGAGACAGAGCACAAGTGGGGGAGGGTCAGAGAGAGAAGGAGACACAGAATCTGAAGCTCGCTCCAGGCTCTGAGCTGTTAGCATAGAGCCCGACGCGGGGCTCGAACTCATGAACGGCGAGATCATGACCTGAGCCGAAGTCGGACGCTTAACCGACTGAGCCCCTCAGGGGCCCTTAGAGTACCATTTCTATACCTAATTTAGACAGCTATTTTTGTGATTGCGATTTGTAAACATTTTGTAATTTTATATCTTGTATTATAGAATATAGAACTGTGTTAAATATTTTGAAATATTATATATAAAATACAAAATTATATAATTATAGTTACTAGAACTATGTTCACTGTTTTCTATCTAGTATTCATATGGTCCTTAAAACTACCTGGGAGACAGTACTATTATTTTTCCTAATTTGTGAATGAAGAAAGGGTCAGAGATGGGACAACTGTGATCCCGCAAGCGAAGAATTTCATTGCTCTAAGATTCCGGTTCTTACAGCCCTAATTTTCTACCAAGTCTCCGTTTCCTCTTTCCCTATCAAAATTGTATTTTTTTACCCATAAGCGACAGTGCGTTAATTCACGCTGCGTAGCGCATGTGAAGTCCCTACTTTCCCACTGACTTGTATTTTCAGAGAGGCAGGGATGGATGAGGAAAAGCAGAGATAAAGCAGGCAAAGTATCCTCGTTCAGACTTTAAAATTTCTCAGTGTGGATGTGAAAGCATGCGTGTGACACATGTAACAGAATTTCCTCTTAATGAGCATTTCTTTTCCTCCTCACCATTTCTCTGCCAGGATGCTACCCTGTCACCCGCAGGAAAACCTGAGCCGATACAAATCGCTTCAGCATCTGGAAAACCAGTGAGAAGTCCCCTCCAGATAAAAGAAAATGATTCGGGTGGATAAAATTCTGAACTTTATGGTAAGGAGGGCTTGTTCTTCATTGTTTGTAAACCAGCTTATTACTGGGAATGTAAATACTAGTCAGATCCCTAAATGTGCCTTTTTTCCTAATAAACACTGAGGTGCAGAGCTGGGAACAGGGATCACGAGGGTAAAGGCAGTGGCTTCTGTACATATAGGTGAGGCCTGATGGACCCCATGTTTTCAGAGACACCTTTGCACTCCTCTCTGCTTCACTCCACAAAACATAACTTAAATGGTACAAGAGTGTGCATGTGAGGAACCCCATCTATTGTTATTGGATGCCCTAGAGCATAAAGTTCCAAAGGGCTAGAGAATGCTGGGATGCAGATTTTGCTAGAACCTCACAAGGAATGAACTGGGGCAACAGAAGTAACTTTCTATGTATGAGTTGCCTATCTTTAAAATGGGAAGAATAATGACAGTGCACAGTGCCTACAGTGGTTGATGAGCTCCAATGAGAACTCTATCAAAAAATAATTAACAAAGTGCCTGGCACATTGCCCTAAAATATTATTCATATTATCATTATGATCTTCATTTATAATCTCCCTGGTATGAAGGACTCAGGACCATAGCCTCTTGTTTTTTAATGAAAACAAAAATATACACCCTGCATGCAAGGCCAAAATAGGAATGAGAATAGGGTGGGAGACAATGTACAGAATTACTTTTGGACAGATCCACTCTCCTGCCATCACTGTCTTGCCCAAGGGAAGTGGGAGATGAGCTCATGTCTCTTTCCAGAATCAGTTCACCATAGGCATTCTCCGATAATGGATTTTGTTACCCAAGCCAATGGTCTTTTGGAATGACAATTACTCCAATATACGGATTGCTGAACAAATCTGCCAAGACTTGTAATTTGTGTCTCACAGAATTTGAAAGCTACAAGGGACCACGTTAGCCCTTTTGCATATGAAAAATTGATGCACAGAGAAAAATCTTTTGAAAATGTCGATTTAATTATATCATCCTTCTGAATGAAGCCACTCAGTACTCTTACTTAGCATAAAACACTGTTTAGCATGAGTTACATGACAGTAAATAGTTTGTTTTGGTTCATTCTTATAGACTCTTGTTTCTGTGTTCCCCACCTTTTAGTGTATTTAACTCGTATTGTCTCTGATCCTGCTAAAATACTTTTTCAATTGCTAAGAATGTATTGCTTTCTTGTCTCCTCTACTCCCCTGATCCCTTCACCTAGCTAAATTCTTAATATGTCGGTTTAAATATCACACTGTCTGAGAGTCTTTCCTCGGTCTCTTAGGCTAGATGGGGTCCCCACTGATATATGCTCCATTATCTAGCAAAAAACTAACATTTTTTTCTCAGCATTATTGTCTTTTTGACCACACATCCTGTGTAAGATCAGAGACCGTGAAAAAACGTCTTATGTGGTTAACATTGTATTTCAATTGCTTAACATAGTGCTGACTGCATCATAGGCATTTAGTAAAGAGTAGCTGAATCAACCTGTAAATAATAGCACAATTATGATTTTGCTAATGGCCCAAATCACATTACCGATCAGTGAGGTAACAGTAATGTTAGAGCTAATTTCTAAACCACCATTACCAAAGAAATAACCTATAGGAACTAAATACATATTGTAAAAGCATCTCTGAGGAAATGTATCTGTGGGAGGTCCTTGAAGATCCAATTGTAACTTCTTGTTTTGAGGCCACTGGTCACAGGAATTTATAGGGATGTAAATTTTGGATTGAATTCATACTGATAGCAACAAAAATAAGGGTACAGGCAAGCCTTGACAAAGTTATGTGTGGGTGTTGTGTGTGTGGAAGCTTGCTAGAGTATTTCTTTACATTTTTAGGCATATAACACTACACCAAGCACTTTCTGGAAAGGAATTTATTAATCGGGCTTCTTTATAACGTTGTGCTACTAAAGAGTGGGTAACTATACTTAGAATTAGGTACTGACATTAGTAGGGTAAAGGCCCTTTTTTTTTAACAAAAGCAAAAGTCCCCTTCAGTTAGCAAAAACCAGGTACTAATGTAGGGCTTTAAAAAATGGCAACATGCGAAAGAATGCAACTAGAACACTTTCTTACACCATGCACAACAATAAATTCAAAATGGATGAACAACCTAAATGTGATACAGGAAACCATCAAAATCCTAGAGAACACAGGCAGCAAACTCTTTGACCTTGGCCATAGCAGCTTCTTACTAGACATGTTACCTAAGGCAAAAGAGTCGAAAGCAAACATCAACTCTTGGGACTTCATCAAGATAGAAAGCTTCTGCACAGTAAAGGAAACAATCAACAAAACAGCCTACAGAATAGGAGAGGATATTTGTGTATCAGATAAAGGTTTAGTATCCAAAATCTATTAAATTATTTAACAACTCAACACCCCCAAAACAAATAATCTAGTGAAGAAATGGGCAGAAGACATGAACAGGCACATGAAAAGATCTTCAACATCACTTACCATCAAGGAAATACAAATCCAATCCATGATGAAATATCACCTCACACCCGTCAGAATGGCTAAAATTAACAACACAAGAAACAACAGGTGTTGGCAAGGATGCAGAGTGGGGAAAATTTTTGCGCTGTTGGTGGGACTGCAAATTGGTGCAGCTTACTCTGCAGAACAGTATGGAGGTTCCTCAAAAATCTAAAAATAGGACTATCTTATGATCCCCGAGATCTATCTCTCTCTCTCTCTATATATATATCTACATTCGATTTCTTAGCCATCAAAAATAATGAAATTTGCCATTTGCAATGACGTGCATAAAGCTACAATGTATTATGCTAAGCAGAATAAGTAAATCAGAGAGATAAATATTATATGACTTCACTCGTATGTGGAATTGAAGAAATGAAACAAAACAGATGAACGCATGGGGAGGGGAAAAAAAAAAAAAGAAAAGAGAGGAACAAACATTAAGAGTCTCTTAATGGTAGAGAACGAAATGAGGGTTGATGGAGGGAAGTGGGGGATGGGCTAGATGGGGGATGGGCATTAAGGAGGGTACTTGTTGTGATGAGCACTGGGTGTTGTATGTAAGTGATGAATCCCTGAATTCTACTCCTGAAACCAATATTGTGCTGAATGTTAACTAAAATTTAAATTAAAAAAAAAAGTGAGGGGGTGTAAAGCAGGGAATACTCTTCACTTTATGCCATTTTAGCATAAGAAAGTTTTCATAGGAATGCTCTATTTTCAGATAGCAGGGGAAGCTATATTAGAATTCTATTTTTTATTAAGATATTATGTGTCTAAATACCTCCAAAGTAATATTGATAATACAAAGGAGTGACAAAGATAGTAGCTGGAGAACTGATAATTGGCATAACCATAGAACACAATTTTTCTCCGTTTTGACACATTTTATCTCTGTATCTTTCACATATCTCATTAGAATGGTCTTGGAATACACAGTAAAAAAGAAAACAAGTTTAGGAAATTGATTTCATTATCATTAAGATGTCAAACATAGTAAGATTCATAGAAGAATGGGCCATTAATATATTAAAAAACATGCATTTTGAGAGATTTAACGGCTTTACTTTTTGAAAGTTAAGTTTTAGCAAGATCTGTTTTATGTGAGTAATTTAGAAACTTGTGGTCTTAAAATAACCACAATTAGAGTAATATATCAGAAGCTGATAAATGTTTTAACTTATTAATATAATGTTAAAAAAAAGAAGTTTGCTCCTCTAAAAATCAGAGCTTTTATTTTCTTCTTCTTTATTCATTCCTGAAAATATGAATTTTCATTTTGTGGTTTCACAGCCAGGGTGGAGAAAAGCATGTCTAAGTTCACATATTTCTTAGTATTTCCTTCATCAGTTGATATTCATTTGTTTCAGTATTTGCATTCAATAGACAAATGAAAATTTTAGTCTGCCTTTTTTGGTTTCTGCCAGCATTCCTTTCTAGTGTTAGATAATAAAATGTATCAACCTAGCCCCCAAACTCTCTATCCTCTGTCTTTGGTTCCCAGTCGTGTTTCCATCTATTGTATAAGCCACCCGAGGTTCAAAAACTGAGTATGTTTCATGTGCCTCCACTTGGAGAAGATTTGACTTCCTCCGCCAATAAATAATAAACAAACAAACAAACAAACAAATAAAAACTCAGCCATCAGTCAAGTCCCTGGCTATAAGGATAGACCTTGTTAACAGCTCATTGTCTCCGTTACAACCGCGAGATTTTCTTCGTGGCATGGGTTGCCATTTTGGATGGACATAGAAAAAGCAAATTGCAGAATTTTAGACATAAAAGCGCTTGTGCAGTTCATCCAGTCTAACTAGCTTCCCGCTTACATTCAAGAGCATCACGACATTCCTTGACATCCAGTTTTGTTTTATTGATTCCCCGCTGGACTTCAAAAGGAAACAAAGTGGACTGATACCATTAACAAAAGCTTATCTTCTTTGTTGAGGAAGCAAGGTAGGGCGAAGATGAGAAATATAAGTTGAATTTGCATTTAGGGTTGACATGTATGGCCCTGTGACAGATGAGACTGCATTATGTTAGCATTGGTGCTGGGGGTTACAGGTCAGGGTTGGGCAGAGCTAAGAATGGACACAGAAGAAAAAAAAAAAAAAAAAAAGTAAAGAAAAACCCACCATCTACCATCAGGGCTTTCATTTATAAATAACACTTGGCTTAACACATGTCATGTGCTGAGAACCCTGGGTAGATTTAAGATTTAAAAAGCAAAGCAAGGCTCCTAATATCAGGAAAATTACAGTCTTTGTAAAAAAGACAATTCCCCCTTAGATAATAACTGAATAAGTGCTTAATTATTTGGTATAGATAGGCATGTTAATTGGAAGCATTTGCACGAGTTAGATATAGTTAAGAAGTTTATACAAATAAACAATACCTACAAGCAGTAAATATCTGGTAGAAAAATTAGGCATATAGTCATCCATTTATGCCTAGATATTTAAATACTTTATTATTGTGGCAAAACCAAAAACGATAGGAAGGACACTGAATTGTGTTGTTTTAGTTGTTGCCTTAGGATTTACAATGCACATCTCTAATCAGAGTCTATGTTCAAATGGTTTATATGCTTCACATGTAGTGTGAACCATTAGAACAGTGTGTTCCAAATTCTTTCATTTGTTGTGCTATTATTGCGCGTTTTATGTTTATAAATGCTATAAATACACGACGCATCGCTACCATTTTTTTCTTTAAATGGTCCGTTATCTTTTAAGACAGTTTGAGTAAAAAAAAAAAAATTATTTTACTTTGTCTGCTCCATTTCCTGTCGTTTCTTTGTACCCAGATTTCTGTCTCCTGTCATAGTTCTTCTTAAAAAAAAACTCCCTTTAACAGTACTTGTAATGCAGATCTCCTGGCAACTAATTTTCTTCATTATGTCTATATGGGAAAGTCTCGATTTCTCTTTTATTTTTGAAAGATATTTTCATTAATTTATTTATTTCTTCTAGCACTTTGATGATATCTCTTCGTTGTCTTCTGTCTTGTTTAGTTTTTGACAAGAAGTGTTGTGTATTTCCCATCTTTATTCTCCTATGGACGGCGTGTCTTTTTTCTATGGCTGTCTTTAAGATTTTGTCTTTGGATTTAGCAGTCTGAATGATATATCCACATAAGGCTTATTATTATTATTATTGTCTATTTGTTTTTTCTTTCTTTCCCCCTCTGGTACTTTTCTTGCTTGGTGTCCTCTAAGATTCTTATATCTGGGGTGTGGTGTTTGCCATTAATTTTGGAAAATTTATGGTTGTTTCTTCAAACTATAACTGAAACATCAACTCTTCTTGGGTCTTGAGGTTGTAAATTTTTGTGCTTGAAACTACAGCATTAGTTCTCCGGTTTGCTGACTCACCCTGGAAATATTGGGACTTGTCAGCCTCCATCATTGCATCAGCTAATTCCTTATAAGCAATCTCTATCTATCATCTATCTATCTCTATCTATCTATCTATCTATCTATCTATCTATATCTATCTACCTATCCACACACACACACACACACACACACACGCACAGACGCTCACCCTATTGGTTCTGTTTCTCTGGAGAACCCGGGAAAATACAGCCAAGAATCTTATGCAGGGTACTAGATGCGGAGGTAAATAGATTTTATGCCTGGAAATGAGCATGACTCTCCTTCTAGTCCTTTACTTGTGGAGTATGGGGCAACTTAGCCAGGAGTTAATCAGCATTTGAGATATTTGGTTGTTCTGGTTAATCTCAGCGTATTACAGCCATCAAATTCGCTGGTTCTCCCTTGTTTTCCTAGGGGCAGTGGCCCTTTCACGGGGTTTCCTTCCATGTCAGTTCTACCCTCAGCTTTAAGAACCCCCGTTTCTGATTCACTTTTGCTTCTGGTCTTGCACCATGGCTGGTGGGTGGTGTTCCTCTCTTTCTTGCTGGATGCTGGTTAGACTCACGTGCAGGCTGGCGGGACCTCTCTTCTCTTCTCCTAGTGAAGCCTCAGTCCTGAGCAGGCACCCCTGGATCTTGGGGATGTAATCAGATCGGTGCTTTTATCCCTTTCCTGGCTGTAGTTCTGGACAACTTATCCCTTTTCCGGGTACTGAGGGTTTTTTTTCTGTTTCTGCCCCTGTTGGAATGAGTTTTCACTAGTATCCTCAAGAGACAGAAATATTTGCCTCTTTCCCATCAGTTTAAGGCTTTTGTTCCATGCGGGCACAGGGGAGAAGCCACCGAGTAGGGTTCTGATCCTTTTTCATGGTGACTGTTTTCCTACAACCAGACTGTGACATGGGAGACACTTTCTCAGGTCTCTTGTTCCACATGTTTGTGTTGACCCAGAAGTAGCTGGGAATTCCATTTGTATTTGCACCTCCCTCCAACAGTTCTATATTCTCTCAGTAGCCAACATTTTGTCCTTACCAGCTGAATTATGTTTATTAGTGTCTCTGGTAAGCAACTGTCTTGCCTCTCCCTGCTGGGATTTGTCTATTTTGAGATTTCCCCGCTAGCTGGGTTGCCCTGTGAACTCAGCTCTCAAGGAGGGTCAAGAAAATTTTGAATTCATATATCCAGGCTGCTTTCTTTTTGTAAGAGTGGGAGAGATGTGCTTGCAACTTGTTGCATCTCGAGCAGAATCTAGAACACCCCGCAGAAATGTTTTAGCCTTGACACTACTTCTGATGATCGCATGAGGTTCGGTGTTTGGGTTTAGGGCAGTGAAAGAAACAGACCATCGTGCACAGCGTCCCCAGCTGGTACTTGTGTCTCAGTGCCAAGCCTGAGAGTAACTTCCAGCGTGTTCTCAAACAAATCATGTATTCTCTTTGGATATCAGCCTGCCCGATTTAGGCTGGATATCTCTAGAGTCCTTTCTAGCTTGACAACAGTAATGATTTTTTTTTTTTTTTTTTTTTTTTTTTTTTTTTTTTTTTGACTAGCATACAAGTCAATGCAGAAACAAATTATTAGCAGACTGGCTCTTATCTAGTTCCTAATTTAGGATCCTTCTAAGAAAATTCTCCGTTTTTCAAAAGTTCTCTCCTAGACTATCATAAACTTCGCGATTTCTAGTATTATATTTTAATTTACTTCCTTTACTAGTTAAAAAGTTCAGATTATGGATGATACTAAAATACACAATTTAACAGTAGGACGAGGTTAGCGATAAGGATAATAATGATTAGTAGACAATATGCAACATACTTCGTGCATTTGCTATGCCCTAGGTACCTTTTAAAAGTATGTTCTATGTATTAGTTCAATTAAGTCTCAAGATAAATTGTATGTGATAGGCACTGCCATCATGCGTCCCATTGCACAGGAGGAAAAAAAAACAAGTTTTTCAAAGTGGAGTGCTTAGAGGTATGGATTCTCTGACATCTGGATACGATATTATTATTTGCAGCTTCGAAACCATGCACGTGGATGCAAGTTTCTAAACAAAGCAGAGAAAAAGGGAAGTAAAGTAATGGATTTAAAATAAAGCTCTTTTAAGACGCTAGTCTTACCAGATACAAAGAAGGACTGTATTGATTATCTATTGGTGCATAACAAATCATCCGCAAACATAGGGACGTAAAACAGCAATTTTAATTTACTCACCGTTCTGTGGGCTGACATTTTGAGCTGTGCTCAGACAAGATGGGTCTTTTTTGCTTCCTGTGATGCTGAGGCTACTCCTGTGCCTGGAGCATCAGCTCGGGTGTATAGGATATTTGGGGTAGATAGACTTCTGTCTTCACACAGAGTCTCTTATTCTCAAGACAATCAAGCGTGTTCACAAGATGACATCATTGCAAGAGAAGGCTGTTCTATGTAGACTCTCTCTACTGGTGGAGGAGTGTCAAAATCTCATGGCAAAGTGATGTACATGCAATCATGGGAACATTTGGTAGTCAAGTTCTACAGTTTACTAGAGATTGATATCTAGGAGAGAAGAGAGAAGGGTTTTAAGGGGGAGTTCTTTTGTTTTTGTTTTTGTTGTTGTTGTCTATTTCTTTGAAGGGATTGAAGTATAATTAACATAGTATTGTATTAGTTTCAGGCGTACAACATAGTAATTCAGAAATTCTATACATTACTCAGTGTTCGTCAAGATAAGGGTACTCTTTTTTTTTTTTTTTTGCTTTTTAAAAAATTGTTACTATTATTTATTTAAGTTTTATTTAGTTACCATACAGTGCAATGTTGGTTTCAGGAGTAGAATTCAGTGATTCATCACTTACATGCAATACCCAGTGCTCATCACAATAAATGCTCTCCTTAATGCCCATCACCCATCTAGCCCAACTCCCACCCACCCCCTCTCCATCATCCTTGTTTGTTCTCTATAGTTAAGAGCCTCTTGTGGTTTGTTTCCCTCTCTCTTCTCCTTCCCCTTCCCATATGTGCATCTATTTTGTCTCTTAAACTCCACATATGAGTGAAATCATATGGTATTTATCTTTCTCTGATTGACTGATTTCTCTTGGCATAATACCTTCTAGCTCTACCCACATCGTTGCAAATGGCAAGATATTGATCATTTTGGTGGCTGACAGATTCAAAGGGGCAAATGCACCTCACTGGTTATAGCAGCATTATCAACAATAGCCAAACTATGAAGACAGCTGAAATGTCCTTCAAATGTTGAATGTATAAAGAATATGTGGTATATATATCTGGTGGAATATTGCTCAGCTATCAAAAAGATAAGGGTATTATTAATCCCCTTTATTTTACCTACCCCCACCCTGCTCTGACAGCTACTAATTTATTCTCTGTACTTAAGAGTCTTTTTTTGTTTGTCTCTTTTTTTATTGTGTTTCTTAAATGCTACAAATGATTGAAATCATATAGTATTTGTCTTTCTCTGAGTTATTTCACTTAGCATTATACCCTATAGGTCCATCCATGCTGTTGCAAGTGGTGATCTCATCCTTTTTTATGGCTGAGTAACATTCCCCTGTATATGCATACAACATCTTTTTATACACTTATCTATCGATGGATACTTGGGTTGCTTCCATATCTTGGCTATTATAAACTATGGTGTAATAAATATAGGGTTGCATATATCTTTTCAAATTAGTGTTTTCATTTTCTTTGGATAAATATCCAGTATTGGAATTACTGGATCATATGGCAATTTTCTTTAAAACAAAATTGTTTTAATGTTTATTTGAGAGAGAGAGAGAGAGAGAGAGAGAGAGAGAGAGGACAAATGGGGGAGGGGCAGAGAGAGGTGGGGCTAGAGGATCTAAAGAGGGCTCTACACCAACAGCAAAGAGGGCTCAAAATCACGAACTGTGAGATCATGACCTGAGGCAAAGTCAGACGCTTAACCGACTGAGCCACCCAGTTGCCCCATGGCCGTTTTATTTTTAATGTTTTGAGGAAACTTCACATCGTTTTCCACAGTGGCTGCACCAATTTGTATTCCCGCCAACAGTGAACAAAATTCCTTTTTCTCCCCATCCTTGCCTACACTTGTTATTTCTTATATTTTTGATTTTAGCCATTCTAGGTAGGTGTAAAATCATTTCTCATTGTTGTTTTGATTTGCATTTCTTTTATGATTAGTGATGTCGAGCATCTTTTCATGTGTCTATCTGCTATCACTATCACTTTTTTGGAAAAATATTACTCAGGTCCTCTGTTGATCTTTAAGGGAGATTATTATTATTATTATTATTATTATTAATTTTGGAGGGGGTGTTGAGTTGTATAAATTCTTTATATATTTTGGATAGAATCCCTTTATCAGATATATCATTTGCAAATACCTTCTCCCATTCAGTAGGTTGCCTTGTCGTTTGTCAATTGTTTCCTTCACTGTTCAAAAACTTTTATTTTTATTTGATTTTATTTTGGTTTGATTTTGCTTTTATTTCCCTTGCTTCAGGAGACTCATCTAGAAAAATGTTGCTACGTCTCATGTCAGAGAAATAACTGCTTGTGCTCTCTTCTAGGATTTTTACGATTTCAGTTGTCACAATTAGGTCTTTAATCCATTTTGAATTTTTTTGTGTATGATGTAAAAAAGTGGCCCGGTTTCATTCTTTTGCATGTTATTGTCCAGTTTTCCCAACATTATTAGTTGAAGAGACTGTCTTTTCCCCATTGTATATTCTTCCCTTCTTTGTTGTAGATCGACCATATAAATGTGGGGCTTATTTCTAGGCTATCTATTTTGTCCTGAGGGGGCATTTGCCTTTCCTTTTTTTTTTTTTTTTTTTTTTTTTTTTTTTTAAGGATGGGAGAAATATGAGTATTTTTAAAGATTCACCTAAAGGGCCAAGAGTTAAGGAGAGTTAGAAGGTTTTGGCAATAGAGTAACTGGTTGGAACAAGTTTCCAGAAGTAATGGTGGAAAATGGGATCAAAGGCACAGGATTGATTATCCTGCATTAGGCAGAGGAAAGAGACTACTTACTGAGTCAGGAAAGAAACAAAGATATGTGTGTATGTAACTAAATTTGGATGGGGCATTGACAATTGATTATCCCCTGAATGTCATTCACTTTTCCTTCCTTCCTTCCTTCCTTCCTTCCTTCCTTCCTTCCTTCCTTCCTTCCTTCCTTCCCTCCTTCTTTCTTTTTCTTTCTTTCTTTCTTTCTTTCTTTCTTTCTTTCTTTCTTTCTTTCTTTCTTTCTTTCTTTCTTTCTTTCTTTCTTTCTCATTTGAGAGAGAGAGAGAGAAAGAGAGAGAGAGAGCACACATGCAAATGGAGGAAAGGAGCAGAGGGAGAGAGAGAGGAAGTGAGAGAAAATATTTAGCAGACTCCATGTACAACATGGAGCCTGATGTAGACTTGATACCATGACCCTGGGATCATGACCTGAGCCGAAATCAAGAGTTGGATGCTCAACTGACTGAGCCACTCAGGTGCCCCTCATTAGCTTTCTTGCTGAGGTAAATGGCAATATACCTGACTGATAGTTATGGAAATCGTGACTTGATCATGATAAATATTTAGAATAACCCTGGGACAATGAGACAGGTTATTGACCATGGAAGGAATGAAGGATTATTGCTCCATGTTGAGGATCCAAGTGAAGGTGAAGACAAAGAATTTACAGGGGCAAGCAATGAGGATCTGATAAAGGAAAGTCAAGTAGGGAATAGCGTGGTTAAGTTTTCATCATTGAAGAATAGACGGTACTGACAACTTTGTGGGAAATAAGTCACAGGGAGATCGGATCAGAAGTAGGACCTCCTGTATCTGAGTTTGGATGGCTACAACAAATAACCTTAGACTGGTTGCCTTATAAACAACAGGAATTTATTTCTCACATTTATAGAGGCTGTAGGGTCAAGATCAGGATGCCAACAAGGTCAGGTTCTGGTGAGACCTCTCTTTTAGGTTGTAGATTACCAACTTGTCCTTGTATTCTCACATGGTAAAAAGGGGGTGACAGAGCTCTCTGGGTCCCTTTTATTTTCTTCTTCTTCTTCTTCTTCTTCTTCTTCTTCTTTTTCTTCTTCTTCTTCTTTTAATGTTTATTTATTTGGAGAGAGGGAGAGAGATAGCCCACATGTGCATGAGCACGAATGGGGCAGGGACAGAGAAAGAGGAAGAGAGAGATTCCCAAGAAGGCTCCACACTCAGTATGGAGCCCTTTGTGGTGGCCAGTCTCATGACGGTGATATGACCTGAGCCAAAATAAAGAGTCAGATGCTTAACCAAATGAACCACCCAGGTGCCCCTAGGGTCCACTTTCTAAGATCCTTAATCCTATTCGGGAGGACTCTGCCATTATGACCTATTCACTTCTTACAGGGCCCATCTGCTAATATCGTCACACTGGGGGCTTAGGATTTTAACATACGAATTTTGAGGCAACACAAACATTCAGTCCATTGCATCTTGTTTCGAAGCTGTTCCTGTCACACTTGCTGCATCACCAATTTCCCTCCAACACAGTAGCTTAAAATAATCATGG
Organism: Neofelis nebulosa; assembly: GCF_028018385.1. Classification (NCBI taxonomy): domain Eukaryota; kingdom Metazoa; phylum Chordata; class Mammalia; order Carnivora; family Felidae; genus Neofelis; species Neofelis nebulosa. The sequence goes on along the minus strand of NC_080784.1, from coordinate 185,074,408 downwards.
ATTCTGTGGGTCAGGAATACAGAAAGGGTACAATATGGATGGCTCCGTCAGGTTCCATGACATCTGGGCTTCAAAAATTTGCAAGCTGCAGGTGTCGCGGGTGAATCGATGGCAGGGAGCTGATGTCACATGAAAGCTTGTTCACTCACATCGCCAGTCCCTGGACCGTGAGGAATAAAAGACTAGGACTGCCTACTGGAGTACCTATTTGTGGCTTCTCCCTAGGCTCAATTTCCTTGCAGTATGGCTGCCTGAGGACAGTGTGACTTCCACCCTGAACAGGGTGGTTCAGGGCTCCGAGTACGGTGTGAGTATTTTAGCAAACAAGTGGAAGCTGAGTCATGCTTTATGATCCAGCTTTGGAAACCACATAGGGTTCTTTACATAACATTCTATTGCTTATAGGCAAGTCAAAAAAGCACACAGATTCAAGCAAGGGGGAAATGGTTTGCCCCTGTTGGTGAGTAAGTAGCAAGGTTCCAGAAAAGCATGTGTGGGATAGGAGAATTTACAGCCATCTTTGGAAAATGCACTCCATCATAGAGGCTTTGCAGTCATCTGAATAGAAAAAGTTGGAGCCTGGAACCAAGGTAATGATGGCAGAGGTGGAGAGAGAAGCTTGGATTTGTAAGACGCACCATCTACGTAATCACCAGAACTGATCACATCTTCTAAATCTTCTACTAAGAATGTTGCAGGACACGGGGTGTGGTCAAAACTGCATACTCACTAAAACTGAATACCTCAGTGTTTCCCCTTCATTATATAATCAAGGTTTACAATATTTTTTTTTCATTCACTGTGTATAACATTCTAAAGGCTTATAAAGAAAAAATAAGTTATAGTTCCTTTAATGGGGATACACAGAAGCTACGAACAGATAGGGAGCTCAAGTACTCGGAAGAGAAAGTGTTACATACAAACTCCTTTTTAAAGCGGAATGTAATTACAACTTTTTAGAATGGCATACATGCATCAGTGCTGTGGGGAAAGAGAATTTGAATATTTGAAGAGATAACTGACACACCAGGTTGGGAAAATGGAAAATATTTGGGTGAAATATACAGCTAATTGGTAGAAAGCAAAACTCAGAGTTTTCCTTAGGCATTTACCTTCTTTCATTTTGAGATTGATAATGAAAAGGTGTTTTTTTTTTTTTTTTTTTTTTTTTTTTTTTATGCTCTTCACACATCCAGGTGACCTGGCATGCCTCTGGTTATTTATTTATTTATTTTTTAACTGCTTTAATACATTGATTTAAAAATCTATTTTCTGTTTCCCTGGATCTTCTTGATGAAAAGTAACACGTTGAGTGAGCCTCACCTCTGGAGGACAGGAATCCTTAACTTCATCTGGATGTTTTTACCACTTGGGTATTTGTTCATTTTGTGCCTCGGTTTTGTCATCTGAGATCAAAGAATGAGCCAAAGGCCATCATAACTTGAAAGATTTTCATAAAGATAACTGGGTGCCATAATGCAAAATGTTTATACACTCGTTCAAAAGACTTGTTAACTCAGGGAGAGCTAAGGGGTTTGTCCTCAAGACAGGAGTTCAGAACCAGAGCTGGGAGTTGGTAAATAAAAGTGCATGTCATGAAAGCCAGGGAGACTTTTCTCATAAATATTTACACGGGGATCTCAGGTGGCTGCAAATCTCTAAATGCCAAATACTAATGGCTGTGTTGGCTTTCAATTCTTATACTCAAAATAATCAACTCTTCATACTGATATCATTTCAAAGGAAATTTTGAAAATGAAATGACTAGAGTAGCAACTTCAAAATTAGAAACTGGAGTTGCTGTTTAGTGTTCTGATATTTATGAAAAGAGTTGCTCTGTTTGCTTAGCTTGTAAAGCTCATGTCTCTAGAAGTTTTCAATTTTGGCCCTGTTTTGTTTTCTGAAAAGAGATTCTTCTCTTCCAAATAAGCACATTTTAATAAAATGACTTTGCGCCTTAGAATTATGCTGATGCAGGATGCTGGCAACTTGAAGCCTAAAACCTACTTTTCATGGTAAAATTCTCCACAGGATTTTTTTCCGAATTCATCTTGAGACCCAGTGTCCCAATTTTAATACAGAGGGAGTTATGTTTTTACTTTCACTGATGAAAACATTTTAAATAAAAATTCAGAGTTTTATAAATAGCTAAAGAGACACTTGAAAATAAAGCGTAGGGATATTGGAAAGGTTATTTATTTACTAGTTGTGTGATGCTGGGAAGTTTACTTAGTTTTTCGTTTCCTTCTCGCAAAATGGGGAGAATAATGCTTTTTTACTTCCTAAGTTGCTTGTTAGCGTTAATTAATGTAGTTTTATTCACTTATCATTACTGAACACGTTGTACTCTCGGTATGAATACGTGTAGGAGATACAGCCTTTGTGTTCCGGGAGTACTCTGTTTTGGGGCAGAAAGGCTGATTCCCCCCCACCCCCCCACCCCCCACATTGAAGAACTGAGAACTGTAATGTCATACACACAACATTTTTGTCATCTACTTTTTTTAAAAGCATAAACATATTCAGTTATTTTATGGTTTATCACTAGACGTTACCCTGTTGCTTTCAAAGAAACAGGAAACACTGCCCTTTTTTTTAAATACAAAATTTTAGCCAGCGGGTGAGCTTGATGTCATTTATCGTTGATTATGTGTATTTATATATGGAGAGAGTTTCTAGGGCAAATACTTTGTGTTTGTTGTTATGTACGCCAACGTGTTAATATTCTCATTTTTCTGGGGTGTCGGTTTGGCTCATTCGGTGAAGCATCCAACTTTGGCTCAGGTCATGATGTCAAGGACCGTGAGTTCGAGCCCTGTGTCGGGCTCTGTCTGTGCTGAGAGCTTGGAGTCTGAAGCTGCTTCAGATTCTGTGTCCCCCTCTCTCTCTTCCCATTCCCTGCTCACGCTCTCTCTCTCTCTCTCTCTCTCTCTCTCAAAAATAAAAAAAAACATTAAAAAGATTCTCATTTTTCTAAGTTCTGCAAAAAGTACACTTCGTTTGTAATCCCTCCTCCTTCCTGCAAATCTGAAATACGCCACCTGCTGCATCGTATTTTATTTATCTGTCCCTCTGTCTGACTTCTCAGTTTGTTTGGTATCTCCGGATCCAAGAGAAGGAGGGGTTTCGAGAAGAAGTTACTGAGTTAGAGTCCAACACTGCTGAGCAATGCCATACATACAGTGAGGTAGGAGAACCCACCCTCGTCGTGTTAGAACTGGAGAACTTGTGATGTTGGCAAGAGGAGTGAGTGAGGAAGAGCATCTAGTGCAGGATGAGAAGCAGAAGCTTGAATGAAGTGGGTCAAAGAGAAAGTTGGAGGGGAGGAGTCAGGGAAGAAGCACAGACAAGTAGTCTGGGATTTGTCCGATTAAGTGTTAAGGACCATTCCAAAGTAGCTACCAAGGGACCGCAGCCCGGCGATTTGTGGTTGTTGCTAAGGTGGGGATAGTTCCCATGCTGCGCTGGTCAGAGGGATTCAGTAGACATCCAAGTGTGAATTTTGGTCTTGAAGAGAAGTCAGGACGTTGACATTGACATTGACCTATTGGCAAGGAAGGAGGAGCGGAGAATGTAATACAGACAAAATTGGTAGGTAGGTCTAGAGGAAGCCTGATGAAGCAGTCTCTTCTTGTGCTTCTATATTAGTGACATGCCGGTGACAGCTAATTTATGTGTCAACTTGACTGGCCACCGGGTGTCCAGATTAAACATTAATTTTAGGTGTGTCTGGGGTCTTTCTGGATAGGATTGGCATTCGAATTGGTGGACTCAGTAGGTTGCCCTCCCAAGGTGGGTGGGCATCATCCAATCATGGAGGGCCTGGATAGAATAAAAGGCAGAGGAAGGAGAAATTTTCCCTTTGTGCTTCCTGCCTGCCTTAGTTGGGGCATCTCATCTCGTCTTCCCTGGGTCTCTGACGGGGATTTGTTTGCATTTCTTGTCTGCTTCTAACCTTATACACTAGACTCTAACACCGAGTCATTTACAAGAGTGATCTTTTAACAACACAGATCAATCCATATTGTTGCTTGGCTCAACGCAGGACAATGGTTTCCCATCTCGCTTAGAAACATTGCTAAGTCTTAGTTAGATGGAACTGGAGGGTATTATGCTAAGTGAAAGAAGTCAGTCAAAGACAGATACCATATGTTTCACTCATATGTGGATCTTGAGAAACTTAACAGAAAACCGTGGGGGAGGGAAGGGGAAAAATGTTACAAACAGAGAAGGAGGGAAGCAAACCATAAGAGACTCTTGAATACAGAGAACAAACTGAGGGTTGATGGGGGGGAGGGGGAAAGGGGAAAGTGGGTGATGGGCATTGAGGAGGGCACTTGTTGGGACGAGCACTGGGTGTTGTATGGAAACCAATTTGACAAATTATATTAAAAAATAAAAAAAAATTAATAAAAAGAAAAATTGCTAAGTCTTTAATATAGACCAGTAGGGCTTATATGGCTGGCCTTTTTCTCTCCAACCTCATCTTTCACCACTCTCCCTCTGGCTCGCTCTACTCCAATCATACTGGCCTGGTTGCTGTCCCTGGAATATACCACTTAGTTTCCCTCCTCAGTGATATCCTTCCATTGGATTTCTCTTTTCTTAGATATCTGCATGGCATGGTGAGGCCTACCCTGACCACTCTACCTAACATGGCATCCTCTGTTCCTACCCTCAGTCATTTTCCGGCCTTCATCTATGATTTGCTTTACTGTATGTAACTTGTGTGTGAGGCACAGAACTCACACCTGACTGAATGGACTTCTGTTTAAGGCAATAGCTGGCCAAAGCTGAGTGTCACTGTTTTAGAATAATAAATCTGATTTATATCTAAATATTATTTAGTTTTACATGATTTTAACTTGATTAGTAAAAGTATAGGGCATCAATCTTACAAAGCTTGATCTTACAGAACAGAAACGATACCTTCTTCGCTGCCAGATTCTAGACAGTTCAGGCAGGACTATGTCGCATCTTTGAGATACTGAATAGATGTTCACTTTCAAAGACTAGGATTGCTTTTTTTTTTTTTTTTTTTTCCTTTTAGCTGTATTCACAAAAGGTACTTGTGATGGGGTTATCCGGTTATTCCCAATAGATTTTTAAGTTTTCATTTCTCAACATGAGTAAATAACTAGGTAAAGGCATTTCATTTTCATCTTGTAGATCAGAAGGTTTTGTCAACGGTGATGATGCAGTTTCATTGAAATAATCCCATGAGGGGCGCCTGGGTGGCGCAGTCGGTTAAGCGTCCGACTTCAGCCAGGTCACGATCTCGCGGTCCGTGAGTTCGAGCCCCGCGTCAGGCTCTGGGCTGACGGCTCGGAGCCTGGAGCCTGTTTCGGATTCTGTGTCTCCCTCTCTCTCTGCCCCTCCCCCGTTCATGCTCTGTCTCTCTCTGTCCCAAAAATAAAAATAAAAAAAAAAAAAATGTTGAAAAAAAAAATTTAAAGAAATAATCCCATGAATTCTACCTTTTATACTGCTAAATAAAGGATGCTTGCTGAATATTTTCAGAAGCAAAACTTGAGATTGTTACCCCACTTATTATTTGTTATTTCTGATGTTTTTGCTCTACACAATACCTTAAGGAAAATGTTATTTCACTTATACAATCACAAGGAGACATGAATCTGGAAATACGGAAATGGGGAAGAAATGGCGTAAAGATAACTAAATTCGCTCTCAGCGAATTCTCAATTTTTCTCAGCTTTCATGGCATGGATAGTAATTTTAGCACCTGCTGTGGTGTGGAATGCTATGGGAATTATCAGGTGAGAAATACATATATTGTCAAGGTTTATCAAGTTTATCTGTAGTTTCCAGCAAATAAACTGTTTTCTCTGCAAACAAAAGTCCATTCACTTCAGTATTATTGTAAGCTAAGTACAGCACAAGACATTCTTTTGCTCCAGAATCTGTTTTTAAGCAGGTAATTGCTGCTATTTCATTCCGTTAGGACTTATTATATAAGAGCATAGCAAGGTGATAAGAAAATCTGTTGTGTATTAGGAGTTTGTCTCTGGCTGAAAAGGGATGCAGTCAACTGTCTCTCTGATAATGGCCAGTAGTTCTCTTATATTGCACAAGACTATAATCAGTCTATGAAGATTCAACTGCAGAGTGTTAACTTCTATTCTGTAAATATTTCTTTTATCAGAATCATCATGTTGTTATCGGTGTGAAATCCAGAAATTTTTTGGCCAGCTGGTAAAAAACAAAACAAAACAACACACACACACACACACACACACACACACACACACACACACAAACATTGTCAAATTCATCATGGATTCATATGCTGTTAAACATTTAAAAACATCATCTGTGTTTCTCTATATTCAAATGACTGGTGGACCAGACCAAAAAGAGATGCATTTAATATTATCACAGACTTTTATGTGTATGGAAACATATAAAAAAGAAAAAAAAGATGGTTTTGGTAGCTTGTTTTTCAAAAGGAACTTCAAACCTAGGATTGATGTGTTTCGTAAATCTCCAAAATTCCTTCTTTTTCAGGTACTAAAAAGATTTGCCATGTTATGCCAATCAAATGTGCAAGAATTTTGATTGAGATTTTAAGCATCCATAGTGTCAATACGTTAAGGAATTTTCTTCCTCAAGCATTTTTGGAATGTCTTAATTTTTTTTTTTTTTAGTGAGAACAAATTGTTTTTTATGCCTTAGTTTTCTCTTATTCTTATATTCTATATAATGTGTAGCTCAAAAAGGATCTGTCGATACCGATGTCTTGCCATATGTGATTTTGTTGTCTATCTTCCTCATGGACTTTTGAGCTAGCCATTGATGCTCTGATTTTACATTTTTTTTTTTTTTTGAGGACCGAGAGAGACAGAGTACAAATGCAGAAGGGGCAGACAGAGAAGGAGACACATAACCCGAAGCAGGCTTCAGGCTCTGAGCCATCAGCACAGAGCCCGATGCGGGGCTCGAACTCACAAACCACGAGATCGTGACCTGAGCTGAAGTCAGAAGCTCAACTGACGAAGCCACCCAGGTGCCCCTGATCCTCTGACTTTAGATGCCCTTTTAAAATGATGAAGAATATCCAAATAAGACATGTTCTTGAAAGACGGGGGGGGGGGGGGAGGGAGTAGGATTTAGTAATTAAAAACTAAATAGTATCTCATAGGTTAATATGGAATATGAGGAATACTCTATATTAGAATTCTTATTCTTCCTTTTATTATTTAATCTTAATAGGCTATTGACTCAAACTGAGTATTACTTTTAAAGTTCTATAACTAATGCACTCTTCCCGTTTTGTAATAATGGCAGATATACATAACTATGTAGCTAGTTAAAACTTCTTAAAATTTGATTTTTCTCATAAAAGTAATAGCTGTAACAATCATATTTAAATGTTACAATATTTTCTACTCCAATAATAGACAAATATATATCAAATGTCTGAGAATTGCAGTAAGCATATGAAGTGAACTTCATTCCTACTAAAATATAGAATGTATACCTACATTTGAAATTGCACATTAAAATATTAGCAATGAATTTGAATTAAATTCTTTGTTTGCTACAAAATGATCGCTGCAAATTCAGTACCATTCATCACTTTGTAGTGTGTGTCAATGTTGAATTATAAAGCTGGACACCTGAAACATATATAATAAGAAAATCCTGTGTTCATATTATGGACATTGTTGTACACAGTAGATATGATGGCAATGTATATGACTATGTAATAATTATCCATTCAAATTTCGATGACACCAAAAATAATATTGCAGGAGTTATTCAGTTACTCTGTTTTTATTTATTTATTTAAAAAAAATTTTTTTTAACGTTTTTATTTATTTTTGAGACAGAGAGAGACAGAGCATGAATGGGGGAGGGGCAGAGAGAGAAGGAGACACAGAATCGGAAGCAGGCTCCAGGCTCTGAGCCATCAGCCCAGAGCCCGACGTGGGGCTCGAACTCACGGACCGTGAGATCGTGACCTGAGCTGAAGTCGGATGCTTAACCGACTGAGCCACCCAGGTGCTGCAATTTTATTTTTATCTTTTTTAAAGTTTATTTATTTTGAGAGAGAGAGAGAGAGAGAGCATGAGTAGGGCAAGGGCAGAGAGAGAGAGGGAGAGAATCCCAAGCAGGCTCTGCAGTCAGCATGGAGCCCCACAAAGAAGATGTGCAGAAACTGAGAAGCCAGTGTCCTGGGTGGACGCAGTGTGCTCTGGGGATGTGTTTACTAGGTTCTCAACTTTGTCGCAATAGCTGCTTGAGGTTCACAGGGCAAGCGCATAGGTGCGATGTCACTCACTGTGTGATGCTTCAACTCCAGACGATTCCAGACTTCTGCCTCCTCTGTACCTATGATGGCCTTCCTCGCATTCCGAGTCTAGTTAAAAAATGAGTTTCTGATGAAATGGCAGCAATAAGTATGAAAATACAGATTCGTGTGCTCTAAAAAATACTCAAAGTACTTAAACAGAAGTCGAAGAGTGTTTTTTTTCTCGTGGGGGCAGTGATCCAATACTGGTAGAATGTCTGTTCCATGAGGGTTTTCTAGGAACCCCAGCTGTCTTGTTCTCATTGCTCTAGCCTCACCTCATTCACAATGAGGTGCCACTATGTTTGATGTGTACAGCTGATGTCCAGAAGAAGAAAGGGGAAGGCAAGTTTCATGACTGCCTACTTTCTGGTGCCACCTAGAAGTATAAGCCAGTACATTGATTTATGTCTCATTGGCCACAAATGCCATAATTATCTGTAGGAAAGACTAGGTATGTGGTCTATAGCTTGATAGGTAAATTCTCAACTACAATTTAGGGATTTGATTTCTAAAATAAGGGGACAATGGATCTTAGGCAGTCTTACTGTTGAATTTATTCATGGTCATGAGGGTGATGAGGCCTCCAAAGTAATGAAAGCCAGGGGGTGGTATTTAGCTGTCAGGGTACCAGAGAACTACAATTACTATAATGGCAAGATAGATGGACAGCTGAGTCGGTTTGATCTTTAAAGATGGTTAATAGACTCTGGTCTTTCTAGGGGGCCAGAAGATGGGCAGCCAAAGAGAGTGCTACATATTATCTATAATCAGAAGAAGGCATTGATAGAGGATTGTGGGGCTAAGGGCACTCATCGCACTAAGAAAGCTTTGATCCCCCTTTGAGCTCCTGGATCTCAGCCAATTTTCAGATTTGGACTCAATGAATGAAGAGAGTGGCCTTGCAACATATCTGGACACACCAAAACCATAAGAGCTATCAAATCGGAGGCAGTCAAGTCGAAGTTTCTACAAGTGCCCTTTAACCTTGACCGAGATGGTAAAACACAAGACAAAATGAAACAACGAAACAAAATAAACCCAACCCAACGCCCCAAAAACAAAACAAAAAACAAAAAAACAAAACAAGTAAGCAAAAATACTCAATATTGCATCCTAGCGGGATGAATAGATATTAGTGACATCTTTTCCCTAAAGGATATTTCCATTTAATTGACCATTCTGGCCTCTGCTGAAACAAGATGGAGTTTGAGGTTGACTGTAAACTACCACAGGCTTAACCGAGTAGTGGCCCCAGTAGCAGCTGTTTTGTAGGACATAGTGTTGCTGTTAGAGATGATTACTAAACCTTCAGGTACTTGGTATGCAGACACTGGTTTGGGGAATGCATTATTTTCCATTCTAATCAGAAAAGAGATTCAGAAACAGATTGCATTCATATGAGCCTGCTGAGCCCCAGTCAGTACCACCTTCCAGAGGCTTATGATTTCTTAAGGCAATTACAGAATTCCTTATCCGTAGGCATAGATTCTCACACCACATAGCGTGTGACCAAGGGATCCATTTGTAGGTGTAGAAACGGATTATGGCAAGAACACCGATAGTTATTGCCGGTTTACCCCAGGATTCTGTTAATTATTCCATACTCTGTCATAATATAATCCGAAGCATCCATGGCCTCCTGGAGATCTGGAAGAATACCACTTTGATACATAATATCGATGACATCAGGCACATTGGACAGGCCAAACAAGGGGTGGCTGATACCATGATGGTCAAGATGCTGGCTTGATGGTAAGATTCATGCTGTCCTGAAGGCAGGAGATAAATTTACAAAGATCCACAGGCATGTGGAAACATTTTAGGATACCCTTTTAAAAGTAAAGAAAAACTGTTATAGCTTGAATGCCCTACCACATTAAGAACAACAACAACAAAAAAACCAAAAAACAACTCAGTGCCCGGTCATCCTCTTTGGGTATGAAGGCCACTTGTTCCATAGATAGGAAGTCCTCTCTGACTCACATACTGAGGGATACAGAGGACTGCCAAGTCTGAATGTGGCTTGAAGCAAGAAAGGGATCTGTCGCAGATCCGGGCTGTGGTAGAAGCTGTTTGCCTGTTTGGGCCACATGATCTGGAAGATCCCATGCTGTTGGAAGCATCAGTGGGATAGAACTTATAGAAAGTCTAAGTGGGGTTCTGAAGAAAGGTCAGGCCAACAACAGCAAAGAACTCTACATCTTTCAAGACAGAGATCTTGCCTTGTGGCGTCTGGGTGGCTCAGTTGGTGAAGCGTCCGACTCTTGATTTCGGCTCAGGTCATGATCTCACGGTTTGTGAGTTCGAGCCCCACATTAGATTCTGCGCTGATGGCACAGAGTCTGCTTGGGATTCTCTCTCTCCCTCTGTCTCTGTCCCTCCCCCACTCATTCTGTCTCTTTTTCTCAAAAATAAATACACTTAAAAATTCTTTGGAAAAAAAAAAGAAAGAGCTCCTGCTGTGCTACTGATCATAGGACACTGAACGATAATACATCTGAAAATTTCTATTACAAGTAGGCTGCTTTTGAACTTGCCAAATGGTACAGTTGGACATATCCAGGAGCAGTTTACTATAATATGGACATGGTATATTTTGTATCAAGCCTGTGTGAGACCAGAGGGCAGGAATCGAGCTGATAGCCCACAACTTTATGTCATCACTCACCATGGTTTCAACTATACTTCTCTGCCAGCACATTCCTATGGCTCTATGGAAAGTCCTATAAGACCAGCTGAAAGGGTAGGAAAAAGCCCAAACTTTGTTGCAGGATGGATCAGGCTGATAAATTGATGTAAGCCAATATTGGATAGTGGTTGCATTGCAGGCACATTTGGAAATGGCCTTGAGAGATGGTGCAGAGAAAAAAAAAACCTTTCCAATGGGCAAAGCTCCTGGACATCTACTTTTTTGAAAAGAACGGTGGCCTGAGATGAGAATGTATAGCTTTCTGGGCACTGACAAATAATCCAGCCAGCTGTGCAGAAGCCTGGAAGGAAAAGGACTGCAATTCAGAGGCTAAGTCTTGGGTAAAGTCATGTGAATGAACAGCTGGTAACGTGCCCAAAGTGTAGAGATTTTTGTGTCACGTAGAAATGCCCTCCAGAAAGGATCCGTCGGAGAAAAGGCACTGAACCAATAAGTATTGAACCTGCATCAACAAGTATTACCTCAGAACTAGCACGATGATCAGAAAGAATGGAGTAACCAGTGGAAGATAGGGTGGCATGGGTTCTCACTTACTAAGGCTGACCTACATGATGTCACCTTTGAATATGTAATCTACCAGCCACAGAGACTAATGCTATAAGGCACTATTCCTGGAAAAGGCCAATAGGCCTTGGTGGAAGGTAGACTATATGGGTCCCCTCTTTTGTCCTAGAAGAGCCAGTGGCCATAGATAGACATCTGGTTTTTTTTGTTTGTTTTTTTCCTGCCTGTCAGTACCATTTCCCAGAAGCTATTATGGTTCCTTAGAACAATTAATGAATGTTTGATAATAGACATAGATTCTCATGCAACATAGCACTTGACCAGGGGACTTACCGGTACGTGCAGGAATGGACCCATAACTTTGGGATATACAGGTTGTATCATACATTAAATTAGCCAGAAGCTGCTGGATCTATAGAGAAATTGGATGAAGGTCTCATTCTTTAAGACACCATATCTGAATCAGCTTCCTCTACATGGTTCTGTTTGTGAAATATGAAGAATAAGACAGAAACTAAGAGGTTGAAGCATGCATGGCCCCACTTGCCATTCTTCCCAAGAATCCTCTGTGGGATTATATGTTTGTATCCCTATACTGCTAGAACCTGTAGGGTTTAAAGGCTTGGTCTTGGAGAGAATGGTTGCCAGTAACACATCAATGGTTCCCTTGAACTATAAATAAATTTCAGCTGCCACGTAGGCACACTGGACTCTTAATATCAAGTGACCAGTATGTGAGAAGATAAGTCACCATTTTGCCAGAGGTCTGCTGATCAGTAGAGTGAGAAAGGACTCCTTCTGCAGTGGGGAGCAGAAGGAACACAGCGAAATACAGGTGATCCACTTGGGTACTTACTTGATACTCTTTATTCCAATTACAAATGAGAATGGACAGGTACAGTGACCTTGGCTTGAGAGGTTTATGGTTACCAAGGGCTCAAAACACTCAGGAATCAAGGCTTGGCTCCTGCTACCGTGTAAGACACTAATGGATCTCCAGATATGATTGCTGAGGGAGAGAAGAATTTAAAAGATAGTAGAAGGAGACAATGAATACCAGTCAAGGTCCTGAGACCAATTAAAACCCACTAGACTATCATCAGCACCCAAAAACCTGTGTCATGGTCCCTCCCAGTCACTACCCCTCACCCCCACCCCCCGCTTTCATCTCAGAATTATTTCTATATTCTGAGTTCTAACAACACAGAGCAGCTTTCCCCCATATTTAGAACGTTATGTAAATGGAATCGTGCAGTGTATGGTCTTTTGTGTCTGGCTTCTTTTACTCAACATTTTGTTTGGGTGTTTAACGTATATGGGAATGTTTGACAATCATTTGTCTCTTTATTTTTTGTACACTATCCCATTTTACCCACTACCAGAATGTATTTATTCATGTTATAGTTGATCATTTAAATTTTTTCCAGTTTGAGGCTGTCAAGAACATTCTAATTCTTACCTTTTGGTTGAAATGTGGAGATAGGGAACCCATTTCTGTTAAGTATGTACTTGGAAATGAAATTGCTAGGTCATGGAATCTGCATGTGGTCAGCTCCAGAAGATAATGCCAAACAGTCTTCCAAAGCCATTTTACTGAACACCTTATCAACAATGAATCAAAATTCTGGCTGATCTGCTTTCTTGCCAACACTTACTTTAATACCAATAGAAAAAACTAATGAGAATCGTGTTATTAAAACAATAGTGCAATTAATAACAACTACAGTTTAAAAATGAAATTGAACAGCCATATACAATCTTCGAACGGTTTTATCCAGAGATTTATACTGGTTTTGACAAAGTACTTGTATTTTTAACCTTACCAAAGACATCTTTGGGCAAATGATTTTTAAATGAATCTGTATGTCAAAAGAACATAATCTTTGAACACTCATTTTGAAGTAGGTTTATAGGGGTGCCTGGGTGTCTCAGTCGGTTAAGCATCCGACTTCAGCTCAGGTCACGATCTCGCGGTCCGCGAGTTCGAGCCCCGCGTCGGGCTCTGGGCTGATGGCTCAGAGCCTGGAGCTTGCTTCCGATTCTGTGTCTCCCTCTCTCTCTGCCCCTCCCCCGTTCATGCTGTGTCTCTCTCTGTCTCAAAAATAAATAAACGTTAAAAAAGAAAAATTGAAGTAAGTTTATAAAACACACCCATGTAAAAAAGTGACCTCATGAAGAAATATATTTTTAAAATGACAAATGTTTCTAAATATATTAATCAGACATTTGCTCCTGGATCTCAAATATAGTAACTCCTTACAACTTCTGGAGTTAGCTCATTTTCATTTTGTAAACTATGCTTGGATAAAATATTTTGCAAGTATGTTTTCATCTTAGTATAGAAATTGTATCAAAGTAGTTGAAGAGTATATTGGGGTAACAGAAAAATTTTAATTTATTTTAGAGGCTGTAAGGTGATTACTCATCTTTTCTAGCAACGTGCTTCTATATAATAATTTTTAAAAAGAAATTTCTCTTTTTAAATTGATGCTGTTATACAGTTGATAGAAATAGGATATTGGTATGTATTATTTATTTATTTATTTATTTATTTTGATGTTTATTTAGTTTTGAGAGAGAGAGACGAGAGAAAAACAGAGTGCCAGTGGGGGAGGGGCAGAGAGAGAGGGAGACACAGAATCCGAAGCAGGCTCCAGGCTCCCAGCTCTCAGCACAGAGCCCGACGCCGGGCTGGAACCCACAAACCGTCAGATCAAGACCTGAGCTAAAGTCTGGCACTTAATCTACTGAGCCACCCAGGCGCCCCCTTTGGTTTTTTATTATTGACTGATGCGGAAGTACCATCTGGCAGAGAAAATATGGGGCAAGTAGGACTCAAGCCACATTAAGATACTTGTTAGTGATTATGATTCAAGAATGAATCAAGAGTCCTTGACCACAAATTTGACTCCAGGTTTGATGGGATTATTGGTTGATATGCTCTGAGTGGTAACCAATGGGAGATCATGCTGAAGAAAACAGTTGCCAGAGAACCAAAACTAGCACTGAATCCATAAAACAGAGCATGCTGTTATTTTGTGAAGATTAAAGAGATTTTAGGGTTGCCTGGGTGGCTCAGTCAGTCAAGCGTCCGACTTCGGCTCAGGTCATGATCTCACAGTTCCTGAGTTCGAGCCCTGCGTCGGGCTCTGCGCTGACAACTCAGAGCCTGGAGCCTGGTTCAGATTCTGTGTCTCCCTCTCTCTCTGCCCCTCCCCCACTCAAGCTCTGTCTCTCTCTCTCTCTCTCTCTCTCTCAAAAATAAATAAACTTACAAAAAAATAAAGAGCTTTTAAAACATGCTTCTGTTTAAGAGAATATTATGTAGTAAATATATACATATATACACACACACACACACACACACATATATATATATACACACATTTAAAGCCCCAATCATATATTAGCTCTTTTGTAGAAATCTAGAAATTCTTCAAAAGTTTTTTTCATTTTTTTAAATTTTTTACATCTAAAACTACTTTGTGTGGAAATCGTATTAGCAGAAGGAGCTATGTAAGGGGAAGTTAGAGGCAGTGGCCAATGGATAGACAATGACATATAGCTTTGTCTGGGACAACTGTGGAATGGCCATGAGATAACTTGGAAAACAACTCAACAATCAGGATTTTCAGAATTTTAAAGTGTCGTTAGAGAACAGAAATTCAAATTTGTTACCAGGATAGAAAGGTGATGTATAACATAATTTAGAATCATTGTATTATTGGTTAATAAAACAGATGACTTTACAGGACTCCTGTAATCAGATGTTGATGTTAATCTTAACAAATTTTGGATGTAAAAAGTAATTGACACAATGGATTAAGAGGAAGCATACACTGGCATAATTTATACATTGAAATATAAGTAGAGATTATCTCAATCTGATCACTGCTAATTTTCTGTGTATTGCTTTGTTCATATCATGACTTGAGACTTTCCTTATTTCTACCATGAGTGTAGAGGGGACCAGTTTAACCTTTACCCAGTGTTCAAAGATTTTGTGATAGCTTTCAAAAAATGGGTGAAGTTAAAATGAAGATGAAAATAACTTCTAGACCATTTAGATAAGGCAGATGTCATTATAATTGAAGCCAGGGATGAAATACTTTACTTGATTAAATTTAGCTCTGGACTTACTGGTCATAAAAGACAGAAATGGAAATGATCTTACATAGTTCTCATTGATTATTAATTGGAAATATACGAGGTTTCATAGAACTTTTTCTCTCTCTCATAGTCCTTTGAGTTATTCCACAAACTATAAAGAATAACCCATTCTAGCTGACACTTTGTGTTAAGTATCACAAAAATTACAAATTTGTAGCAAAATCTATTTTATCCTGACAGTATTCCTTGTGTTGGTATAAAATAATATCACAGACTGGGTCTATGTGGGAGGATGAAAGAATCCTTCCAAAGGTGACATTCCAGGGGCGCCTGGGTGGCTCAGTCGGTTAAGTGTCTGACTCATGATCTTGTGGTTTGTGGGTTCAAGCCCTGTGTTGGGCTCTGTGTTGACAGCTCAGAGCCTGCAGCCTGCTTCAGATTCTGTGTCTCCCTCTCTCTCTGCTCCTTCCCACTCCCACTCTGTCTCTCTCTCTCAAAAATAAATAAAAATTAAAAAAAAAAAAAAGTTACCAAGGTGATATTCCAAATAGGCAACATCCATAAGCATTAGAGACTCTGTATGCTTATGTTATTTAAAAACACAGGACCAAATATCCTAGATTTGAATACTGGTGCTGATGGTCTTATCTTTGTGGATTTAGGAAAATTATTTGATTTCTTTAAGATTCAATTTCTACATTTCAAAGATGATGTTAGCTAGATGTACCTTGAAGTTTTGTTGTAAGGATTATAATCTAGGAAGCTATTTGAAAAATACTCAGTGAGGGGCACCTGGGTGGCTCAAGTCAGTTGAGAATCTGACTCTCATTTTAGGCTCAGGTCATGATCTCATGGTTTGTGAGATCGAGCCCTGAGTTGGGCTCTGTGCTGGCAATGCGGAGCCTGCTTGAGATTCTCTGTCTCCCTCTCTCTCTGACCCTTCCCTGGCCTGTTCTCTCTCTCTTGCTCTCTCAAAATAAATACACTTTAAACAAATTAAAGAAAAATAAATGACACCCGCTGAATCAATGAATCCTTAAAAAATAAATGTAAAATCCTTGGCACACAGATTTTGGAAAAAGTCTGTTTCAACAGCTATTCTTTTATTGAGACAAAGTAGTAAATGTTTAGAAAAAAAATACTGTTGCACTAATATAAATTGTATTTTGCAAGAGAACAAGCCTTATGATCATTTCATTTAGTTTTCTGTGCTTACGGGTGTCCCAGCATTGGAACTGTATACTTAGAAAGAGGCAAGCCTGTGATACTGAGCCACAAACCCTGACTCCGCAGCGTCAAGCAGCTGCCACAGTTTGTTTTGCCATTTTCTCTGACTGCTTCAGTGATTATCAAAAGACCTTCCTCCCGCAGCCTATTTTGTAAAAACAGCCTGGATTATCAGAGAGGGGCTGCGTAAGAACATCAGTAAGCCACTCAGAATTGCAGCCTTCCGATGAGTCTGGAGACCAGACTGTTTTTGACGCTGTTTTGGACGCTCCAAATACTGTAGTGCCTTTTGCAACTTTTTCTCTTAGAGGCTAAGTGCTCTGATACTCAAGCAATGACATTCTGGGTCTAGTGCCACACAGCCCTGTGTATAATATGATTCGTGCTCTAATATCTTGTTCTCCATTATCCTTATGTTTGTAGGTAGCTATGCCTCCAAGACTCCATTCAGCCTGGTCAACAGAAAGACTCCTTGAGGAATCAAATGCTTCATGCCAATTTCTACTCAAGCTACAGTTTAAATGAAATACCAAAACATAAGCTATAGTTTCATTCAGGGATTCGCTTGTTCCCAGAGCCTTTAAACTGGACCTCAAGGTCACAAAGTCTGGATGAACTTGACCTTGTTGCCTCTGAGCCTCCTGTGCCTCAAAGTAACCTTGAAATATCGTGGAGAAAATCTGAGTGTCTCTAAACATGGATTTGATCAGATTTGTTCCTAAGCACAACCACACAATTATTTTGCTTCCATTTAAATGGAAAACCCTTTTGAAAAAATTGAAAAAAAACTCCGCTATAAATCTTCATTTGTTACATGCTATCTCTTAAATTTCTAACATTGTTCCCTGAGTCATTTCATTAATTCCTTTAAAACTCAAATTTAAAGCAGTGAAATTGTGTATATAGCTTTATTAATCCTAGTTTCGCTTTTGTCTTGTATCCTCCTATGGGATAACCTCAACCCTTGATTAGTTATTTAAAAATCAATATCTTATAAAGGGAAAGTTGCTTTTATATCTTCCCTCATAGTGTTTTGCTACACACAGCATTATTGGTTTAAATGGAGAAATGTTAACTGCTTACATCAAAAGTAAACCTTATGAACAGCAAACTCAGCAGGTGTGAACTACTGTTTGGTAAAAGAAAACACATCAATAAGATTATCATCTACGTATTTCCCCCAGTTCATTTACAATTAGATTCAGTTCTGCTAATTGACAGCTTATTGTGGTAACCACTTGTTTTTGTGCTTTTTTGTTTGCTACTTTTTAAATGACACATGATTTTAAGAGGTTGGTATTCAGAAATTTAAATTTTCCAACAGATGCTACTTATCCCACGATTAAAACAGTGACCTATTATCTACTGACGCTGTTGGCGTGTGTTTGCTTTGTTTAAATCTTCAATCTTCTAGTAGAAGCCGAAGTCGGAGACTCAGATTCCTCCTCTTTCTTTCTAGCACTTATTGTGTGAGCAGTGTGGACTGTTTTATTCTCTTCTTTTAAGTATTTATTTATTTATTTCGAAAGCGAGAGACCGAGAGGGAAAGAGAGAGAGAGAGCCAGCAGGGGGTGGGCAGAGAGAAAGAGGGAGAGAGAGAATTCCAAGCAGGCTCAGTACTGTAAGTGCAGAGGCTGATGTGGGGCTCGATCTGACCAACCCTGAGATAATGGCCTGGGCACAAACCAAGAGTCTGACGCTTAACTGACTGAGCCACCCAGGTGGCCCTGTTTTTTTGTTGTTCTCTATGCAAACTATGCCTCTAGGCCTAGCTTTCAAGTGAAATATAGTTGTGATGTCTCGGTCCACTCTATGGGATTTTGTTAGAGGTGAAAATGTCCTTCTAGTGCAACTCTCTTGGAAGAAAGCTGAGACATCTGTCTCACTCTTAGGATTCCTTTACATGCAAAATGTCCACTGATTAACACGATTCTGAACTCTCTCTCTCTCTCTTTTTTTTAAGAGTACCAACACTTTGGGCACTGTAATGGTATTGAAACATACAATTCCAAAGCTTTCGGAAAAGCAGGCGGAATATAACACAATGAGGTTAATAAAGGAAAGCAACACTGAGAATGTCAAAATAAGCCGAGTAACGGAGGCAAATTTTGAAAAGTGAAAAGTAACTAAGACACTATCCTGTCTTCCACAAACTGAACATATTTTAAAGCTTTAAGTTGCATCTAATGCATCCAGAATGAAGGCACAAAAGAACCGCTGATTGCTCTTTCTATGAAAACAATTCATGATTGTTCTGCTAAATGGTATAATTACATACTTCCATAGAAGAAGTGTTGTTTTCTGGTTTTGTTTTTCAGCTTAATGTGGAGTGTGGCCTCCAGCACTATTGAAAAGAGCTTTGTCTTAAAGTCAAGCATAGTTTGAAACCTATAACACCTACAAGCTGTATGAATTCGAGTCTCCTAGGAATGAACTTTCCTCAACTGTGTTCCTGCAAAGACTTACAGAGGCAAATTTGTCTTGGAAACCTGGCACAGAGTTGGAATTGATGGCTATTAATTGTCCTTTTATCTTTCCTCTTTATTAGGAAAAAAATGCATTCGATTTGCTTGCTCAGGGTGGGAGCCAGTGGAGAACAGCTAAGGTATAACTGGGAAACCTAGAGA
The DNA here is from genome assembly GCF_028018385.1 of Neofelis nebulosa. Classification (NCBI taxonomy): domain Eukaryota; kingdom Metazoa; phylum Chordata; class Mammalia; order Carnivora; family Felidae; genus Neofelis; species Neofelis nebulosa. The sequence continues at coordinate 185,054,916 of NC_080784.1, read as the reverse complement.
GTTGATAGCTCTCACTGTTCTAGCCAGAAGCAGGTGACCCACTGAAAGCGGCTTGGGCTAAGCAGAAACTGGCTGCTGTGAAAAGTCAAGGAATCATGGTCATTAAAAAAAAAAAAAAAAGTAATGTGTAGGGACACTGGGGTGGCTCAGTGAGTTAAAAGTCTGACTCTTGATTTCAGCTCAGTTCATGATCTCAGTTTCGTGGGTTCCAGCCCTGCATCAGGCTCCGTGCTGACCATGCAGAGCCTGCTTGGGATTCTCTCTCTCTCTGCAATCCCCACCCCCCCCTCCCCCGCCCCACTGGCGCACTCTCCGTTCTCTCAAAATAAATAAAACTTAAAAAAAATAATAATGTGTAGAGGCTTAATGATTTGCAAAATAATATTAATATGGAATTTAAATATACGAAAGCTGACAACTTAAAATCGCTGAGGAGAGGAAACAAATTAAGTATTAATGTAGTCAAAATATGCAGACAGACCCACGTGATTGTTAATATATAAAGGACTTTTTTTTCCCTCTCTCTACTACTTAATAGGATGTAATTTATTTATGTCTGAAAAAGCGAATGTGTTTTAATGCTTTGGGAGTCTAATATTTGGTTGTTTGTTTTAAAATAAGCTTTATGTGATGGTTATCCTGGCTTTCTGGGAATTTTATGAGTTTTCTAGGCTCTTCTAATAAGAAGCACTGCATGGATTAAAGATAAGGGCATGGTACAAAATGAGAATTTTAAAAATAAGATCAAAGCGTAGAAAGTAATTTCCTAACAATAATGGTGGTGATGTTATACTTTTCAATAATAATAATTATTCTATAGAATATTGTCATTACCACACATTGCAGGAGAAATGGAATTAGGGATATTAAAAGAAATAAGTAAATAGCTTTATGTAAAATGTATGAGTGCTAGGCTCTAGGATGTGGCAGAAATAGGAACAACTATGAGAGGCTGTAATATAATGGAGAAAAAAATAGATGTGAAATCTGTAGACTGCTGTTTAAATCCTAACCCTCGTACCCACTCATGTAACCTCTCAGAGATATTCCAACTATAAAAAAGTATAAAAATGCATACTTCATCTTAACGGCTGCTAACCATGACGGGATAACAGGCATCAGCCTTGCATTCCTACTGTAAGCAACTATAAAGCCGAACAAAATGTAACTGTTTGCATGTAGGGAACAAAAAAGGGGCAGAGCATTGCGATCCCTGAAAGAAAAAAAATACGTGAATGCTGCCCCATGTCCTTTTTGTGGGTGCATTTTTGGCTGTTAGCGTCCTGCGGGGACGGTCAAGTAAAAGGTAAGAGTCTAGCTGAGTTGAGAAGGCAGAGTACGGAGAGTGAGCTGCTTCAGTAGGTGGAATGTTCAGGATATGGTCCTTGAGAGGACAGGGCAGCAAAGATAAGGGCCAGAGAAGTCTCAGTAGGGATTCTTCACATGGACTTTGGCAGGTATTGGGACTACATATGCAGAGGGCAAGGCTTTACGAGGTCCGGTGGAGGGAGGCTACTGCAGGACCGAGAGCTGAATGCAAATACCAGAGGTCATGCAATGTTTGCAGATGGTGTAAGACATCACTGGGGACTCCAAGCATATACTGAGATCCCAAATGCCCGTATCTTTGAAATAAGAAGGACGTCTTGGAGGAAAGGCTCTGGATGGGCTAAGGGCAAAACCTATCCAAAATGTTCCTGGCAGCGGAACTCATAACTGCCCGAATATGGAGACAACTCAGATGTTCTTCAGAAGTGGAATCTGTGGTCCGTTCAAACAGCGGAATAGTACCCGGCAGTAAAAATGAGTCAACTACTGTTACATGCCATGGTCTTAAAAACACAACGAAAGCTAAAGAAACGCATCTCAAGTAGACGCATACTATAGGGTCCCACTTGTATGACCATCTCAATAAGAGAAAACTCTGGTTGCAAGTTTGGGTGGGGCAGGATGTGGCTACAGAGGGATAGCGTCAGTACGATGTGGGGGTGATGACATTGTTACGTGCTCTGAGTGTTTGGTGTATATATGGATCTTTATATATGTTATAATGCGTAGGACTGTATACCAGTAATTGCTTTGTTACATGGTAATAAAAGAGATGAAATTGAAAAAGAAATTGTGTGTGTGTGTGTGTGTGTGTGTGTGTGTGTATGCGCGTGCACCCGCATCCACGTGTATGGAGCTTTTTAATGGAGAAACGGAAATTTTTAATTTTGAGAAAAGTAACTAAGTGGATATTCTTGGTATAACATCAGAAATAAAAATCGGGTTCCTGGGTGGCTGAGTCAGTGAAGCGTCCGACTCTAACTCAGGGCATGATCTCACGTCGTGGGTTTGAGCTCTGTGCTGACAGCACGGACCCTGCTTGGGAGTCTCTCTCCCTCTCTCTGTCTCTGTCTCTGTCTCTGTCTCTCTCCCTCTCTTTCTGCATCCCCCTCCCCCCACTTGCATTTTTTTTCTCTCTCCAAATAAATAAGCTTTAAAAAAGTTACTGGACAAACTTTACCACAGATTTAATACCATGAAAAACTTGTTGTACTTGAGGTCAGATTAATAGAAATTATTGAATTAAAGAAAATAGGAGAAATATTGAAAAAAAATAAGCTGAGCCTCAGTGTTCTCTGCAGCAATAAGACACAATTTTACATTTATATGATATGTATATACACATCAGATCTTATTAAAAAAAAAAAGAGGGAGACAGAGAGCATGACCAAAAAAAAAAAAAAAAAGAAAGAAAAAAAGCCTGAAGAAATAATCGACCTCTATCTCAAATATATAGACAACTCTATAAATCAGTAATAAAAAGATAACCCCATAAAAGGGGCAAAAGACTTGATAGACACTACATGAGAAGATAGAAATGACCACTAAGCACATGAAAATGTGCTCAGTATAGTCAGCCCTTGGGGAAATACAAATTAAAAGCACAGTGAAATAGCAAATCAAAGACAGCAAAATACCAACATTTCAAAGTATTCACAGAATCAAATATCAGTGAGTTGTACAATCACTTTGGAAAACAGTCTGGCAGTTTCTCATACAACTATACCCACTCTTAAGTGTGTACCCAAAATATACCCACAGAACGACTTGTGCAGAAGGTCTCCAGCAGTTTTGTTCATAATAAGCCCAAAGTGTAAACCAACTGTCTTATATTCATAAATAGAATTCTTCATAATAACGAAAATGATTGAATTACTGATTCACTCAAGAATATTGATAAATCTCAAAAAAGTTATGTTGAGCGAAACAAGCCAGATACAAAAAAGCACATATTGTATGATTCTAATTATATGCATTGTATTCAAGAATAGACAAATCAGGGGGCCCCTGGGTGGCTCAGTTGGTTGGGCGACCGACTTCAGCTCAGGTCATGATCTCCAGGTTCGTGGGGTCAAGCCCTGCGTTGGGCTCTGAGCTGACAGCTCAGAGCCTAGAGCCTGCTTAGGATTCTGTCTCCCTCTCTCTCTGCCCCTCCTGCACTCACCCTCTGTCTCTCTGTCTCTCTCTCAAAAATAAACATTAAAAAAAGGAAAGAATAGACAAATCAGTGTTGTATGAATACAAACAGTAATTATCCATGAGGGTGGAATAACTATAAGGGAACATGATGGAATTTTCTAGGATGGTGGAATTTTTCTCTATTTTGGCGGAGTGATTATATCTACTTATATGCCCAAACTCATCTAATTGTACTTATGATCTGTACATTTCATCCCATGTAAGTTCTACCTCAATAAAAATAGGTCCCTCACAGCCACCTGGGTGGCTCAGTCAGTTAAGTGTCGACTTCGCCTCAGGTCATGATCTCATGGTCCCTGAGTTTGAACCCTGCGTCGGGCTCTGTGCTGACAGCTCAGAGCCCGGAGCCTGATTCGGATTCTGTGTCTCCCTCTCTCTGCCCCTTCCCTGCTCATGCTCTGTCTCTCTCTGTCTCAAAAATAAATAAAAAACATTAATAAAAAAATTTTTTAAGAATTAAGTGGGGGGGGGAGGCACTCAATGGAAAACTGAATATTTTTGTTATATTTTATTTTAATTCAGAAGCTATTTACTTTATACACAATTATAACATAGAATATGGAAGAGTATCTATTTTTATCTCTGTCATTAACATCACATGAAAAATGAAATTCCTCTAATATGGTCAAATTAATTTAATAATAATGTATTTTATGATGAGTGGAACATTTAAAAAACAGCAATCAATGAGATACGTCCTACATAGCCAATATTAGAAACATATCTGAGTAAATTTGGCATTGCAAACATATATAAGGACAACTTTTCCAAGTCTTAATATAAAATTGAGTGAAAAACTAAAAATAAGGAATTCTGAATATATAGTATGATATCAACATTATGAATGTTTGAATGTGTATGTGTGTGTGTATGTGTGTGTGTGTTGAATTTAAGTCCACTCAGTTAGTGGAGAAATTATTATATCATTACCTCTGGTTGGTGGGATTATAGATGGATTTAATTTTCTTTTCTGTATTTTGTGCTATTTTTCTAATATTTCATAAAAAGCATAAATTATTTTTAATATAAAATAAATATGCAACATTAAACTATTTTTCCAATTTTATAGCACTGGCAATTTCAAAATTTTTATATGAATGAACTGATATAATTAAAAAATATATTTTTCAATGTTTTTATCATTTTTATTTTTGAGAGAAACAGAGTGAGCAGAGTAGGGGCAGAGAGAGAGGGAGACACAGAATCCAAAGCAGACTTCAGGCTCTGAACTGTCAGCACGGAGCCTGATGTGGGGCTTGAACTCACGAACCATGATGAAATCATGACCTGAGCCGAAGTCAGATGCTTAACCGACTGAGCCACCCAGGCACCCCAAGTATAAGTTTCCCAACTGTTTTGTTATAGGTAAGATAACTGTGGTTATTCCCATTTTACCAATGAAAAATTTTATAAATGTAGCTCAGAAAGGTGACGAGAATGAGCCAAGTTCAAATGACCTAATACATGGCATGGCAGTTGGTAGAATGTGTGTGTTGCAATTTCTGATTTTAGTTTAGGCTAGTTTTGTTTTTACCAAACCTTGTTGCCTCTATCATCAATGAGGCAGGTGTTCTTGTAAAGGATGTTCGGACCGCAGCCTTCCTAAGAGAGTTGAATAAAGCCTTGGCTGGATATTGTGGTGGCCAAAAAGAGAGGGGGCAGCAGTTGACTAATAGGAAAAGAAGCCGACTTGCAAAGGTCCTGGTGAATTTCCCATGCCTGGGAACTAGTTAGAGGACATTTCGCAGACCCCCTTCTTGAGTACTGGGGTGGAAAAAAAGCTCCTAACTGATTTTATTTTTGACTTCTTAGCTGCACACACAGCTTTGTTTCTAGCAAGGCTTTGGAGCGTCTGAGGTTAATGACATATTGTCATTTCTCCAAGAATTTTGTTTTGTAGTTTTCCAGGCATACATGCTACCAGGTGGTTTTTCAGAAGCTGTGGGATATACTAACCTGCAATTAGTAGCCATCTTAAAATTCGATTTTGCCAGAAAATAGTGCTCACTAATAGAACTCCTAGAGTTTCATCTTTTCTCAATGTACCCTTCTGAGAAAGGAATTCCTGGTGGCCCAGAATTCAAATCTGTCAAGATAGTAGTCTTATAAAACCAACTCTCCTCCAAACTTTCTGTTTTGGCATTAGAGCACTCATTGAAACTGGCATATGTTGTTCTATTCCTGGTACCTAGAGTAGAGTTATTGACAATGTATGCATACATTTGATTTGATTATTTGATTTTATTCTGAACTGAACTTCTGTTTCTAGGCACTTGAGCAAATTACCTACTTGTTAACAGGTCCCAATTCTTCCTCTTTTTTTTTTTAGTTTATTTATTTATTTATTTAGAGAGAGTGAAGTCGTGAGTAGGGTAGGGGCAGAGAGGATGGGAGAGAGAGAATCCCAAGCAGACTCCACTGTCAGGGCAAAGCCTGACACGGGACTGGAACTCACAAACTGTGACATCACGACCTGAGCCGGAATCAAGAATCTGATGCTTAACCCACTGAGCCACCCACATACCCCACCTGCTCCCTACTCTTCTTAAGATCAGTAGTTTTCTTTTTTCTCTGCTAAACAAAGAGTTTTAAACAAATGGAAAGATGTGATCTGTTTTTGGAAAGGTAGATGGCATCATGAAAAGGTTAATTCTCTTAAAAATTGTTTTGGAAATTCAATATGATTTTAATGAATATACTGAACAGATGTATTATTCCTGGACCTATAGGAGTTGATTATGAAGTCCATATAAAAATATGCAAGGAGGGGTGCCTGGGTGGCTCAGTCGGTTAAGCGTCCAGCTTTGGCTCAGGTCATGATCTCGCAGTTCGTAAGTAGGAGCCCCTCATTATCTCATTTAGCTCAGGAATCCTATTTCAAGAAAACTATCTCAAGGACACACTTGTAAAAATATTAAATGACTTGCACAAAGTTATACATTATGGCACTGTAATATCAAAAAGACTAGAAGAAATCCAAATCCAAATTAAAAGAGAAATGTTGTTTCACAATGCAATGAAGTACTATGCAGTTGCAAAAGAAATGAGTTAGCACTGTCATGGGGGTTGAGATAGATTTTTATACTTTCCTATGTTATAGTCTCTAGCATTAAGTGAAAATAGGAAACCATACAGAGCATAAATAGTGTGCTTCCTTTTGTGAATGGAAGTGAGTATATGCTTCCATTTGCAGAACAGAACAATTTGAGTTACCTAAACTAAGATGTCAGTGCCATTCTGGAAGACCTACAGCATACAACTCTCCTCTCCCCAAGAAGGAAATACTCTAGAGTGATTAATCTCCTTATCAGGTTGTCCTCTTGGAATCTGGACCCTCCTATGATATCCCAGGCCAATTTCATAAGGATGAGTCCAGGAGTTCTTTGAGGTATGTGGACAACATCACAGGAGGGCAGAGGGTCAGAAAGTCTCTGGAAGGGAGTAAGGGGGACCATGGTATTGCTTGATCTCAGTCCCACCCACTAGAAGGGGAGTTAGACCATTCTAAGGACGACATTTCCAAAGTGTAGTGCCTCCTGAGAGGTAGGACCCAGATTGGGGCCCAGCTTGTCCAGGCCTAAAGTCAGTAATGTGGGGCAGAGATAGAAGCAAATTCTATATCCTTTTTACAAACCTGTGAAAAATTCTTAAACTTCATTCAAAAGCCTCAATGTCAGTCACAATATTAGTATTGCTGTTTTGAAACGATGCCATTCACAATCAGTTATGCTATGACATGATGCATGTTAAAACCACCATGCTATGCAAAATCCTACAATAAAAACCACCAAACTTATGAGAAAAATGAGATTAGGAATATAAGAAACTTTGCAAATAATGCATTAAAAAAAAGATAGGAACCTACTAAAAAGAGTAGCACAATTTTACACGGGTTAAATGGTTAGGAGACAAACACATGTGGTGTTTTAGTTTGAAAAAGACCTGACATTTGTGGAAGTGGACATTGAATGAAAAGTTTGCAGGTTGGAGTTATTGAGAGGTAGAGGCAGTGGGTGGATAGTTATTTGAAATTGGAGGGAACATCATTACACTAGATGAGTGGGGCTCAAAATACAGGCATTGACCTAAAGTTTCTGGTAAAGGTTTGAAGTGTGTGGGTTTTTGTTTGTTTGTTTGTTGTATTTCTATGTGGCTCAGTTCAGCCTGGAGCAGTTGTCTGCATTTCCCTAGTGTTTCGTGCAGATTAAATCATGCAGAGGCAAATGAGATATTCACATTTAAACTCAGATTGTTCCCTAAGACATAAATCATATTGGAACAAATAGACATTTTCAAAATAAGCATTATAGCAGAACTGACTATATGGTTTTATAAAGCAAAGCAAATAATTAATGGAATGTTAGGAACTAATATTTCAACATAAGAAAATATAAAATAAAAAAATAAAATAAAATAAAATAAAATAAAATAAAAAGACTTGCAATGGTAAGTATAAAATATAAATATTGGTGTTAATTTGTAATTGTTCCCTTTTTCAAAGATATATCTCTTAGCTTGTCCACTTAAAACTCCTCCAGGAATGACAACCCAGAGGCAATGGCCAGCCCCAGTGGCCATATGTTGGTATCTAAACAGAGTTACCCAACAAAATAATCCATGGATCTTTAGAAAATGACTCATTACAGACTGGGAAAGAGAATGGTAAGGATGAGACTAAACTCTTTTTTTTCAAAAGACAAATGGCATCATGTCTAAAGGACACAGAGGCTAGTTTGAAAGGGCTTACAGCTGGACAAAAATAGCTAAAAAAGGAACAGCATCAAAATAAAATTATGATTGTACTTGATCAAAACACGTCATTAGATATATAACATTCATAAGCTCATTATGAAATTTTATGAAAAACGTTAAATTAAGTGATCAGTATTGGACGTTAATAAGGCACCAACTCAACCTGAAATTTGATAATTAAAGAGAAATAATTTAAGCATTTATTCTGTGTTTTTTTTTGTTAGAATATGATTTAGTATGTAATTTACATAATCATAGTGGAGGTAGTGGGACCAGGGTGGGGGAAGAGATACGATTCCTTGATTCAGATGAAATTTTAGGTAAGAGATGTAGAAGGAATGGTAGAATTAGCAAAGCCACAATTTTGTCACCCCAAGTGAAATACCTGATTTGAGCAACGGTTGTTAGAAGACAGCAAAGAAAACGACGTAAAAATTTTAAGGGGAAAATTCACAACAAAGGGGTCAGGGTGTCGCCATTTGAGATCTGATGTCCAGTTTTTGAATTATTGCCAACTGAACAGCTGATATATTTCGCCTCATGATGGAGTGAATTATTCTTTCACAAATAAATTGGAACCTTAATTATCAAATACTTAGACCTGTGTCTAAGTCTATACAAAGCAGGGGATAGAAGAACAAGTTAAATATCACCATGGGAATGTAATCAGTGAAACCCAGAATATGACATGGTTTATAGAGTGCTGACTCAGTTTCGTGAACAGGGCAATTGCATTGAAAAGGAAGGGCTATCCTAGATTCAGTAAATTTAATAGATATTAAAAAGACAAACCAGAAATTACAATGACTTTTCCTTGTTTTGGTCCTTATTTAAAAAAAATGATGAAAAATTATTTTTAGACAACCGGGGAAAATTTTTTTTTTTAATTTTTTTTTAACATTTATTTATTTTTGAGACAGAGAGAGACAGAGCATGAACGGGGGAGGGTCAGAGAGAGGGAGACACAGAATCCGAAACAGGCTCCAGGCTCTGAGCTGTCAGCACAGAGCCCGACACGGGGCTCGAACTCACGGACCGTGAGATCGTGACCTGAGCCGAAGTCGGCCGCTTAACCGACTGAGCCACCCAGGCGCCCCGACAACTGGGGAAATTTGAATATGAACTGTGATATTAGAACCATTTTAATTATTTCATGTATTGAGAATGGCTTTGAAGTTATTAAAAAAATAACTTCTTTTGTTTTGAGACACACAGTGAAATATTTGTGTGCCTTTGGTTATTTTGTGTCTGAAAAAGACTTTAAATATGCTAGCAAAATAAATAAAAACAACCTTGAAAGAAATCCAAACTGGGGATAATGAATAAAATCTATGACAAAATATCATGGTCGTGATGCTAAGGGACACGTTCACATACATTTGTTTTATACTCACTGTTTTGTTAAGGTTTGGAAATTTTCAAAACAAAAAGCTAACAAATAATTACAATAGCCAGAATGTCATTTGGCTCCTAAGTTTAGTCAATGGCAAAGGAAAAAAAAAGGTTATTCAAATTATGGATATTTAGCTTAGCAAAATTCTCTCAACCCCCACATTTGAAATAATCTTTGTTCCGTTTCTCTGTAATAAAAGTCAGAAGAAATTTTAAGCAATGTTTACTTTGGGCTGAAGTTATACTTCATTAATAGGTGTGGAAACCAAGTTAGTTTTGAAAGCGGCATCCTCCAAAATGCAATAGAAAGGAAGCAAAACCTAAACGCACAGCTCCCCCAACAAATTATTAAAATGAAAAGAAAAGGAAAAATGATTCTGGTACATCATAGAAGATAGTGAAAAATCATTACATAGAGAACTATGTTTGGGGTAGGTTGTGAGGTACAATGTAAATTTTATGCTTAAAAACATCACAGACTCCTGCACTCAGTATGCTTAAAAATCATGACGAAGGCCCACTGAAGCCCTGCCCAACCCGTGAATCTTGCACATCTCATTTTTCTTACCTCCGTTCTGTCACTGGGCCCAGAGTGCTTGCATCTTTCTTAGAAACCAGTGACTCCAAACCTAGGACCCTGATCTACAAAACATTGCGCCTACGACCCTGCTCAAAACTCATTTCCCTGACAGGACAACCTAAGACAGCATTCCCTCCAACCCGGCCCTCTGACATTTCTTATTCCACCAAACCTACTTTAGTACATTTTTTAGTACTTTTTTTCCTTAAGTTTATTTATTTTGAGAGAGAGAGAAAGAGTGAGAAAGAGGCATACAGAAAGGGAGAGAGAGAGAGAGAGAGAGAGAGAGAGAGAGAGTCCCAAGCAGGCTCCATGCTGTCAGTGCAGAGCCGGACAGAGAACTCCATCCCAGGACCCATGAGATCGTGACCCAATCAAGAGTTGGATCCTCAACTGACAGAGCTCCCCAGGCACTCCTTTTCATCCTTTTTTAAAGTGTGAAATATAACACACAGTGAATCATGGCTAAAATATAATGTCTACTGTAATAAATAATTATAAAATAAAGCATATGGAACCACCCCAGAAGCTTATTTTCATTTAACCCTTATCGCCATCTGAGTTCTGCATTTACTGGCAGTGCCTTTCCTCAGACCTTACTGTGAACTCCATGAGGGTAACACTTTTACTGTTTGTTTTTTTTTTCTTTTTCTTTTTCTTTTTCATTGCTATATTCCCAATACAAGAGAATGGAATTAGGCAGGCCTTCCATAATTGTTTTGTGGAATAAATCAGTAGATTTATGCTGTGTTTCAAATGTATGCTATTTTGTTGGGCACTAAAATAAGACAGATGCATCCCGGCAGCTTTTATTTAATTTTACAATTTTCAGTCTAGCATCTTCAGAGAGTATAGCAGCTAATGTGTGGAGGTCTGTATTAGTCAGCGTTCAACCAAAACAAAAGTGGAGTCAGGAGATTAGACAGAGAGGTAGGAAGATAGATAGATGATAGATAGATAGATTAGATAGATAGATAGATAGATAGATGATAGATAGATGATAGATGATAGATAGATGATAGATAGATAGATAGATAGATAGATAGATGATAGATAGATAGATAGATGATAGATAGATAGATGATAGATAGATAGATGATAGATAGATAACAGAGAATTGGCATGTGTGATAATGGGGGCTAGCTAAGCAAGTCCAAAATTTGTAGGTCAAACAGAAGGCAAGATCGGGTCATCGTAGAGCCCACAGGCTTGAGCTGAAGCTATTATCTGTTCGCAGACAGTCAGGAAAGGCAGATACAGAGAACAATTGCAGACTCCGTCATTATTTGAAATCTTATTTGCCAGGAAAAGCCCAGGCCCTTTTAAAGACTTACCTGATTGGGTCAGGCCCACAAAACATAGTAATGCTCAAGTCAACCGACGAGTGTCTCTCGCTCCATGTGCCAACTCCCCCGACCGCAGGAACTCGGCTAGTGCTTGAGTGAATAACTGGCAAATGGCGAGCACATGCTGCAAAATGCCTGATGGCTGTTTAGTCCACCCTCGTTGTGCAGCTAGCCCGGCCAAGGGGATGAAGCATAAACCATCATGGAGTCAGAAAGTTTTTGCGAGGGAAAACATTAGGAATCACTAGTTCGTGTCAATATGATAAAGGCTCATCGAGGCTTTCCTGGTTTATGAGAGCTTTGAATCGACCCTGATCCGTGTAGCCCAGGGCTGGGAAGAATCCCCCAGCCTAAGTTCCTGTGAGGCAATGGTAAAGATGCGTCGTTACTGTGGTCTATTCGTGACACAGTGGCAGCTAAAGAAGAGCCAGTTTTCAGTCCCCAAGTTACGTCACAGAGTTCCAAGACGACAGAGAGAGCTCAGACAGAGTCTGAGCCTTTCCAAATTAGATTGATACTTTTGCTCCTAACCTGGTCACTTAAAAATCATTCATAGAGTCAAGTTTTTCACAGTTTGGTGATAAAGCACCTTGGACTTGGCATTGGTGGAGCCCATTTTTTTTTTAGAGTTTAAGTCACATCCCATGAACATTTTATTCTTGCTCTTTCTTCCGCTTTTGCTATCACAGTGACGACTAATGTCAACCGAAATCTGACAGAGCATTTAAACATCAAGAACATACTTTTAATATTACATTTCCCTAATATCTTGGTTGCTGAATTAGGCACTACACTTGCATTGGTTTTCTGAAAGCTAAGCAATGCTGGCCTACTCGAGACAACTTGGAGGCAGTTGACCAATGAAAGAGAAACCCAATGATTGCATGTAATGGTTGTTTCACTTAAAACCTGATAGCTTAAGGAAGTTAGAATGCAATTACCTTCTTTGCTCAGTTACTTCGACCATTCTCTTTCCTCAGTGACACAAATCCTAGAGCAATTTGGTCATAAGAATTACCCAAGTGAGAGAAAAGCTGAAAATCAGCAAGTCTGTGGAACACTAGTTGGATTTTGTGGCTCCTCTATAGGGTAAAAAGAAGCAAGTAAGACTCGAAAGTGTAGTTATGTAGAATCTGACTTTCAGAGGAATTCTTACATTAGGAAACTCGCATTCACCCAGCCTTCAGCTGGAAATATCATTATTTTCAAAGGAGAACATAGTATTGCATGCTTATCCTTTATCAGCAGTGATCTTGAGGGTGTCATGCATCTATTACATAGCCAGAGATCCATGCCTAAAAGGCACTTAGAATGCTTTAAAGTCAATTGGATTACAAGCTTTCAAACACATATGTTTCTTTGGTAGAAAGGCAATTTTTTTTTTATGCTACTTGGGAAATAGAAGCTAGGCTTCCAGGTTCATAATGCAAAATTTAAAGCTAAGCTGGTAGTTTTATTTTTATTTTTATTTTTGAGTGAGGATAAAGTAAAACATGCTGAGGGTGTCAGAAATGATTGGTATTAGAGTTTGCATAAAGTGAGATCAAAAGCAGATACATTCTTTTCTTCTTAATATTGGTTTAGTTATAAATAATTTTATAATTTCGCTTGTACAAAAATTGCATTAAACAGCCATTGGTTTTACCTAAATATCCACTCTTTTAAAAAAGTCCTATTTGCTTGAGAAATAGCAGTGGTGTATGAACAGGAATTCAGCACTGTGGAACACAAAAGAAGCAAAAGAAATTAATGCTCTGCTGTTGAAAACCCTGAAAATAACTCCTCTGACTCGTGACACATTTGCCTTTTCCCATCAGCAGGTGTTTAACATTTTAAATATATGCTTATAAAAATGAAATGTTATGCCGGAAATGGTGATCACTTAGATTTTGGATTCTTTTTAATCAAAGCAGTATTACAATTTTCCTTGAGAAAGAAATCGCAGAGATGCAGAAAATAACAGAATTTCTATAATACTTGCCTTATAACTGATTTATTCTTAAATCTCTTCCATGAATATCTTTTCTCTCCTTTTCTTCCTTTTTTTTTTTTTTTTTTCTGGCAAAGTAGGCCTACAGAATCTAGGAAACCTCTCAGGCCATCAATGATTGATAATAATGAAGCAGACTCAGTTATCTTCTAGGCCATTTTCTTTCTTGTCAATTTATCCATTGTTCCATTAATGGAGTTCAAGTACGGATTACAATTCTGTACTTCATAGAGGTGTCTGCCTTTTAAATTCTATTTTATTTTTTTTTCTTTCAGCTTTAGAGCATTGTGTCATTAAAAAAAACAGCATTGTACACATGTAATAATATCCATTTTACTGGGTTTCATTTTTGTTCCTTTGAAGAGTCCCTGTGAATGTAAACAACTACAGTAAGTCATTTTAGCAAAATCAGAGTTTGTTTGCCAAGGAAAAGTGTAGCAGTTTGCCAGAAGAGTTTTCATGGGGTGGTGGGGACTACCCCATCATTTTCTATTGTCATATTTCTATGGTCATATTTCTACCACCCTGCAATCTTGAAAACGTGGTCAATTCTTCAATAGAGGATTTATGTCATAGGTACAGATTCACACTAACCATGTCTAAAGACAGATGCATAATGTCAGATGATCCTGTACACCAGAATTCTGTGAAACTCTATTGGACATATTTTTTTCAGGTTATCAAGGGAAGTTTGCTGTTGAATATAGACTCAAGACTGGACACTTAATATGATTGAAGTTTTTGTGTCAGACAAAAATTACTAGAACATTTGGAGACAATTAACCACCACTGCTTACCTCTATGATCATGCTGGGAAATTTTGTTGTCCGCATAGAGAGAAAGAGTCAGTCGTAAGCAGAGCCCTCTCCTTGCGGGCCCTGCTGAACTTGACTCTACGACATTGCTTCTTCCAGTGATCAACACTGGTCAATAGCCATCCTCATTGACAACTGCCTTTAAGTTTTCTGTGTCTTTAGTGAGATTATTATAAATCTTGGCTGGCTCAGGGGCTATACAATCTTCAGAAAGCAACTCTGCCTCTCTGTTTTGTTCCATGTGGGCGGATTTTTAATTTTACCGCAAAAAAAATTTGCGACAAAAGAACTCTTTCTGCAGACTTCGGAGGCAAAACCTCTCTCATAGTGACATAAAGGCCTTAGAATTTCCAGGCTATCGTAAAGGCATTTCTGATGATACTTCAATTAAAAAAAAAGATATCTCTAACTTCTCACTAAGTTAATTTGTTAAAATAACTGCTTATGCCTTTAAAAATGATAACATACATGATTTCATTATTATGCAAGTAATCATTTTTTTATTATCTTTTTTCTAATATAAAATAAATCTTTTTGTATATATTCTTTATATTGAATGGTATTTTGACCCCAAGTATGAGGCTCGGGAGATGTTTAAACAAAATATCTTCATCTGAACCATGAGTTAATCTCCTTTGATCTTTTGGCTAGTTATTACTCTCAGGAAGATTTAAACAGTCATTTAAAAGTAACGAGAGTGATGTTTTCCGTGGAAGACAAGTGGCTGTAGACAGAACACATAGACAAATATGAAAATTATTTTCATTTATTTATTCAATGTATTTTGAATGCCTTCTCTGTACCAGGTGCTAAGCTAGGCTGTAAAGCTGTACTGACCGGTATGGGGGCCACTAGCTACATGAGACTGTCAAGCATCTGAAATGTGGCAATGTGACAAAGAATATGATTTTTAAATTTTTTAAAACCTTTTTAACGTTTATGCAGTTTTGAGAGACAGAGAGAGAGAGTGAGTGGGGGTGGGGCGGAGAGAGAGGGAGACACAGAATCCGAAGCAGGCTCCAGGCTCTGAGCTGTCAGCATAGAGCCCGACGTGGGACTCGAACCCATGAACTGTGAGATCATGACCTGACCCAAAGTCGGATGCTTAACCGACTGAGCCACCCAGGCCCCCCTATGATTTTTAAATTTTATTTACTTATAATTAGCTAAAATAAAAGTACTTAAAGTACTTAAGTACTAAAGTAGTATAATTTTTTTAATTGATTACATATAAAAATGACAATGTTTTAGATATATTAATTTGGATAAAATGTATTGCTAAAATTAATTTCATCTGATACACAGGAAAATGTGTAGAATATTAAATGTTTATGACTGATTACATTTCTATTGGATGGTGCTGTTCTAGAGCTTCTGTGGTTAATAAAATAGACATGGTCCTCACCATCGTGGAACTTTAGCCCATGATTTATCATGAACTTTAGACTCCTTTTGATCACTAACTTTAGCAATGAAAATTGCAACAAAAATAAATAGCTAACAAAAATCTCTCTGGAGTTCAAAGTAAATTAAGATTTGTTGAATATTTCTATACTAAGAAAAAAATCCTATAAGAAACTAAGGGATCTTGGGGTATCTGGGTGGCTCAGTTGGTTAAGCGTCTGACTTTGGCTCAGGACATGATATCGCGGTTTGTGAGTTCCAGCCCCGCCTTGGGCTCTGTGCTGACAGCTCAGAGCCTGGAGCCTGCTTCGGATTCTGTGTCTCCCTCTCTCTGCCCCTCCCCTACTTGGGCTCTGTCTCTCTCTGTCTCTCAAAAATAAATAAATGTAAAAAAAAAATCAAAAACCAAAGAAACTAAGGGATCTTAAACGATCAGATGAATTAAGTTTTAGTCTTTTATATGGTTCTATTGTAACCCATTTTATTATGGCATAGTAGCCATTTTTTTTTTTGATTCTGCACAGAGAGCCCATTAATTTGTGGGAGAGTTCACTTAATTATTAAAATAGTGCTGTGGGGTAAGTATTCCTTCTCCTATTTTACAAAAGAAGGAAGAAAGTCTTTCACTGATTATTCGACTTGTTAAAAATTTTACGAAAATGAACAGAGCAAGGATGCAACTTATATTTCTCATTTCAAACTGTAAATCTCTCTTCTACCAAGGATTAGGTCCTTTGAAGTTGAAGAGGAGGACTTTGCAATGCTATTTTCAGAAAATAACACTCTACTTACAGTTCTGCTCCAGGACACTCATGAAATATATGGCATGATTTGGTCTGTTCCCGCAGAAAAGGAATTCGCCTTCCCCCATTCTGGGATTGTTGGTTGCCACAACCTGTTAACCAGTCATTCATTCTTAGCACAGAAGTGTTCTCATGTTTTTTTGTGTTTTTGTTTTGTTTTGTTTTGTTTTCCTCTTGTTCAAAGGCCCCTGCTACAAGCTGCATTAAGGATAATACCAGGTGGGGCGCCTGGGTGGCTCAGTCAGTTAGGCATCAGTCAGTTAGGCTCAGGTCATGATCTCACAGTTGGTGAGTTTGAGCCCCTCATCGGGCTCTGTGCTGACAGCTCAGAGCCTGGAGCCCGCTTCGGATTCTATGTCTCCCTCTCTGTCTCTCTGCCCCTCCCCACTTGCTCAGCCTCTCTGTCTCTCTCTCAAAAATAAATAAACATTAAGAAAATACTATTAAAAAATATTAAAAACTATTAAATACTATTAAAAAAAAGACAATACCAGCTACTCTTCAGTTTGGGATGGAAACGGTTTTCCCAGTATGATCTGACATTGTCACTAGGAAAAGCATCTATTCACAGAGAACAAGTCAGGATTTTCACAGCACTTGAGCACAGATGCAGATGAACTCACAAAAGGGCGTTCCTTAAATTCAGATCAGCAAAACAAAATGTAACTACCTGAGACTAAAGTAAAGGGTGGGCGACCGTGGTCAAAGATACAAACTCCAGTTGTAAGCATGTCCTAATATAAAATAAATAAAAACATAAATGAGTGAGTTCATAATGAGTAATGTTCTCCTTAATTTTTTATTTTTTATTTTTTTTATTTTTTATTTTTATTTTTTTCAACATTTATTTATTTTTGGGACAGAGAGAGACAGAGCATGAACGGGGGAGGGGCAGAGAGAGAGGGAGACACAGAATCGGAAACAGGCTCCAGGCTCTGAGCCATCAGCCCAGAGCCTGACGCGGGGCTCGAACTCACGGACTGCGAGATCGTGACCTGGCTGAAGTCGGACGCCCAACCGACTGCGCCACCCAGGCGCCCCTCTCCTTAATTTTTTAACAATCATCTGAAAAAATTTTTTCTAATCGCTAATGCTCAGTTTAAAATCTGTGCTTATATGAAATCAAAGTAAATCCCTCTAAATTTAGAAAAAAAATTAAGAGAGATCTTAACATAAACACTGCTAAATCATCAGGGAAACATAAAATAATGTTCTGGAGAAGAAAATAATGTTATATATTTATTAGCCTAACAAACTCTTCAAAACAAGAGTTAATTGTTATAGAAATTGCCCATGTTACGCACCTTTATTTTCCATCGCCGTATGTTATTCTTGTAGATTCAAAAAGAAGCTATCCTTTCTCATCAGGACATACTTGAATAAATCAGTGTTGCAAAATAGACAATGCCACAAATCTTATTTATTTAAGTATGACAAGTCCTTTATTAAGCAGATGCTATTCTTTCCAAACAGTCAGATAAAGCAAAATATCAAATTAATGATATTGAATTGGAAGAATCAATTAACAGACTTACAGATGCATTAGGGGATGACATTTGAACACAAGTCTCAATTATAGATAAGCAGGGAGAAACGAAGCATCTTACACCCCGAGATACACGAACGATAAATGGGGTCACCCTGCCTCCTTCTCACCAAAGTAAACGAACCAGGGAACATCTCCTGTAATTGGCTAATTCCCTAACAAAAACATTATTCCTGATTTTGCAGTATTAATGTTGGATTTTATGGTGCAAACTTTGTAAACCCATTTTCTCTGTTAAATGCTTCTGTCTCCGAGGCATCTTCTTACAACAGACAACTCAGAGAAAAACAAGACTTATTCAAGTCTGTGAGGTTGGGGCATATCATAAAAATGCATTTCTGGTCTAGTTTGGATTTGTGGATTTGTCTCACTGGAGGGGAACGCGGATATTTTAGCAACAACGTTAGAGAGAAGATAGGCATTTAAAATATGACAAGGATAAGGGACAGGGCCTGTTTTTACCTTAATAAAGGTTTTCCAATCCAGCTGAGGGAACTCTTATCATCATAATTAAAATCAGGCAGATAAATACGCTTGCATTTTTAAATTGTGTCAATCTTTCACTAATGGAAAAAACGACTTCTCGCTGGTCTCAACGTGGGGATACTATAAATAACCATCCGAAAACAATTATGTGATGTGATTGTGCCCCACATTATCACTATCACAGAACATAGATCTTAATGTGCCTTTCCAATCTATTCTTGCGCTCAAATCCTTTTATTACATATAGTGAATTGCAACCAACTCAATGAGTTAAAATCCTCTTCATGTAGTAGATATTAATGAAAGATAGCTTGTCTTTTAGGCTATTCTGTGCTTATGTACAGTAAAGACAGACACGTTTTGAATTTTGCCAGGTTTTCAGGTACAAAATTAATTTATTTTCTGGAGCATGCCATGTAAGGCCTCTGGGGTCGCCACGTTTACGTAGTTCCACAGGTGAAATTGTTTAGTATTTTACCCCTTGAGAAGTGTTACTATCGCTCTCTTAACTAGTGAAGACCCTTTATTCCTAACAGTGACAGATGGTGATCATTTTGCCTAATTCTGGATCTGCGTGGCACGTGAGAAAAGGTATGACAAGGACATCAGATGTCTGTATTTTATACAGTGTAAACACCAACAAATGTAATTTCCTTTCAACAACAGAGAGGATTTTCTTTTTATATTCTCATTTTAATCAAATTAAAAATATATTGTGTGGAGCGTCACACATGTGAATCAATGAAAGCTGCCAGTAAATGTATTTCAGAAAGGTTTTTTTTTTTTTTTAATTTTTTTTTCAACGTTTTTTTTTTTTTATTTTTGGGATAGAGAGAGACAGAGCATGAACGGGGGAGGGGCAGAGAGAGAGGGAGACACAGAATCGGAAACAGGCTCCAGGCTCCGAGCCATCAGCCCAGAGCCCGACGCGGGGCTCGAACTCACGGACCGCGAGATCGTGACCTGGCTGAAGTCGGACGCTTAACCGACTGCGCCACCCAGGCGCCCCAATTTCAGAAAGGTTTTAATGGAGACAAATGGAGAACACTTACCATAATGGAACTGGAAAGCTGAGGAGTAGCATTAGAAGAAAATAAAAAAGAACAACTTCTGAAAATTCACATTTATAAACAACCGTGACTCAGGAACCCAAATAAATATAATGGAAGTGGAAGGTGAAATAAAATGGAGTCACTTATGTTAATGGAGCCAGGAGGCCATTAAGGAGCCGGGCCTTATATACTTCCTTGCTGGGTAGAACCATGAACTTTTGAACTCAGACAAATGACAGAAATTCCAAGAACTCCAAGAACACCTAAAACTTGCTACAGTATTGGCTGTTTGCTTAGAGGCAGCCTAAGCAAACCGTATGTTAGCACACTAATTATATGCAGCCAAGAGTAGTTTTCTGCCATCAACACCAATCAAAATTCTTTGTAAACAAGTATACATGCCTTACACTCTGCCTTTAAAAACCCCTGACTTTTGTTCCTGAACAGAACGGTTTGGGGTTTTGCTGCCCAAGTCTGTGCTCCCTGAATTGCAGTTCTGAGACCCCAAACGAGTGCCTTTGTTTTATTTCAACGCTGCCTCTTTTCTTGGTTGACACTGCACAATTCTAAAAATGTAAATTTGTCTGAAATATCAGTGAATTGTAAATATAGCAAATAATTTTATTCCAGTTCAAAGTCAGTGCTGCTAAATATCGCAATGATTTGAAACTTAACGAAGAAGAATAGTAATATCGCTTATATATCTTCAGAAAATGTTCCTAGATTGTCCTCTCTAGTGTGTGACTCTTTGTAATTTCAACCCTGCTTTACAGTCATTTATTCCTTCTCTATGTATCTCGATCATCCTCTAATATTTATAGAGTGGCTACTCTATCCATCCTAGGCGCTGCCCTGGGTGCAAGCTCCCCAAAGAGAGACCTCTTTTTTCTTGTTTCTGAGCAGATATACATCACAGTCATTCTTTAGAGACCGACTGGTGGGTGATGTTATAGGGAGTTCACATAAAGTGGCATCGGCCATGTCCTGAAAAATGACAAGAGCTGGACAACAGGAGTTAAGGAGTCAGAACTTTCCTCGAGGAGATAATATCAAGTGTGGAGACCCCAGGCTGCCTTTGCAGTCGGAGGAAGAAAGAGGTTGTTAGGTGTGGAGTACGTGGCACAAAGGAGAAGAGCGTACAGTAAGACCAAAGAAGTAGGCAGGGTCAGATTGTAGGGTGCTTTGGAGGCCATGAGAAAGAGTTTGGACTTATTGTAATTTCACGAATCAGTAACCAGAAGGTTTTAAAGAGGAGATGATATGCTCTGATACATATATTTTTTTCTTTTTTTAAGAAAATTTTAGAAGAGAGAGAGAGTGTGTGTGAGTAGGGGAGACACATAGAGGGAGAGAGAGAGAGATGAGAGAGAATCTTAAGCAGGCTTCATGCTCAGTGTGGAGCCTGACGTGGACTCCATCCCACGACCCTGGGATCATGACTTGAACCAAAATCAAGAGTCGGACACTCAACTGACTGAGACACCCAGGCGCCCCTCTGTTACATATTTTCACTCTGGCTGAAATGTTTTCTTTTCTCCCTGTGAAAGCCCTGTAATCACTTCAACTCTTCGTGACGATCTTTCTTTTTTCTTAACAGTGAGATCATTTACTGTCATTCTCCCTCTGTGGAAGGTGTTAGCGAAGTACAGGAATCAAACACTGTTGGGGGCCACATTTATTCCCCCAGAAGACTCAACTGTCATCTTTCAACGTTTATTTATTTTTGGGACAGAGAGAGACAGAGCATGAACGGGGGAGGGACAGAGAGAGAGGGAGACACAGAATCGGAAACAGGCTCCAGGCTCTGAGCCATCAGCCCAGAGCCTGACGCGGGGCTCGAACTCACGGACCGTGAGATCGTGACCTGGCTGAAGTCGGACGCTTAACCGACTGCGCCACCCAGGCGCCCCTCAACTGTCATCTTAAAAGATCTTTCTTTCAAAGCAGGACCTTAATTGATTGTTACACTTGGTATCACTTGATTTTATATACATTCAAAAAGTTTAGAGATTAAAGTCCTCACAGATTTTTTTTTTTTTAACATTTAAGAGACAGCTCATTTTAGGTCCAGTCTAAACCTCACTTCCTCTTCGAGGGTTCCCTCAATGTCTCCAACAACTGTTGCTTCCTTTCTAGTTCAAACCTGAATGTTAACTCCTTTCATATTTTGTTGTACCTGTTTGTTATCTGATGCCCCAGATAGCCTGTGAGCTCCTTCAGTCAGGAACTTTGATTTTATTTATTTTTCATTTCTTTTAGGCCAACAAGTGGCATAATCCCCGACAATAGGAAGAAACTAAATGCATTTTGGTGATTGTGATACATTCCTAAAAAGTGTTCTCTAAAAGAACTTTGTTTCCCATCAACCAGAGAAGTTAAAGGTACTCAAAAACAATGAGATTTTAATAACAGACTTGTGATGGTTTTTTCATACCCACTTTAGACTTTTATAGATGCTTGTCCACATTCCAAAAGTGACTTGCCTTTTGGTGGAATCTGAGCTTGTCATTAGTACAAACAAGAGCCTTTAAATTATTCTGCAGGGGGTGCCTCTCTGATTCATGCCTCTTGGAATGACTCGCACTACAGAATTTCCTTTTCTTCAGCTTCCAAATGACAGGGGAGACGATATCCATTATTGAATTATTCATTTATAACTTTTTAACTTAAATTCAAGTTAGTTAACATATAGTGTAGCATTGGTTTTATGAGTTGAATTCAGTGATTCGTCACATATAACACCCAGTGCTCATCCCAGCAAGCACTCTTCTTAATGCCTATCACCCAGTTAGCCCATTCCCCCACCCACCTCCCTTCTAGCAACCCTCAGTTTGTTCTCTGTATTTAAGAGTCTCTTATGGTTTGTCTCCCTCTCTGTTTTTATCTTATTTTTCCTTCCCTTGCCCTATGTTTATCTGTTTTGTTTCTTAAACTCCACATGAGTGAAATCACGATGCTTGTCTTTCTCTGACTTATTTCA
Source organism: Neofelis nebulosa (assembly GCF_028018385.1). Taxonomy (NCBI): domain Eukaryota; kingdom Metazoa; phylum Chordata; class Mammalia; order Carnivora; family Felidae; genus Neofelis; species Neofelis nebulosa. The sequence continues at coordinate 185,032,242 of NC_080784.1, read as the reverse complement.
CTTAGTATAATATGCTCTAGCTCCATCCACATTATTGCAAATGGCAAGATTTCATTTTTTTTTTTATCTCTGAGTGGTATTCCATTGTGTGTGTGTGTGTGTGTGTGTGTGTGTGTGTGTGTGTGTCTGTGTTTACCACATCTTCTTTATCCATTCATCAGGGGATGGACATTTGGACTCTTGCTATAATTTGGCTATTGTTTTTTTAATTTTTATTTATTTATTTAGAGAGAGAACACAAGCAGGGGAGAGACAGAGAGAGAGGGGGACAGAAGATCTCTCTGCAATGACAGCAGAGACCCGATGTGGGGCTCGAACTCATGAACCACAAGATCATGACCTGAGCTGAAGTCAGATGCTCAAACGACTGAGCCACCCAGGTACCCTAAATTTGGCTATTCTTGATGGTGCTGCTATAAACATTAGGATGCATGTGTCCCTTCGATTCAGCATTTTTATATCCCTTGGGATAAATACCCAGTAGGACAATTGCTGGATCATAGGGTGGTTCTATTTTTAATTTTTTGAGGAAACTCCATACTGTTTTCCAGAGTGGTTGCACCAGTTTGCATTCCCACCACCAGTGCAAAAAAGTTCCCCTTTCTCTGCATTCTCACCAATATCTGTTGTTGGCTGAGTTGTTAATTTTAGCCATTCTGACAGGCCTGAGGTGGTATCTCCTTGTGGTTTTGATTTGTATTTCCCTGATGATGAGTGATGTTGAGCATCTTTTCATATGTCTGTTAGCCATCTGGATGTCTTTTTTTGTAAAAGTGTTTATTCATGTCTTCTGCCCAATTTCTTCACTAGATTATTTGTTTATTTGGGTGTTGAGTTTGATAAGTTCTTATAGATTTTGGATACCTAACCCTTTATCTGATATGTCATTTACAAATATCTTCTCCCATTCTGCTGGTTACCTTTTGGCTTTGTTGATTGTTTCCTTTGATGTACAGAACCTTTTTATCTTGAGATCTCAATACTTCATTTTTGTTTGTTTCCCTTGTCTCTGGAAACGTGTGTAGTAAGAAGTTGTTGTGTCTGAGGTCAAAGAGGTTGCTGCCTCTGTTCTCCTCTAGGATTCTGATGGTTTTCTTACAATTGTACCCCAAAACCGTAAGATACCTAGGAATAAACCTAACCAAAGAGGTAAAATATCTGTATGCTGAAAACTATGGAACACTTATGAAACAAAATGGAAGAAGACACAAAGAAGTGGAAAAACATTCCATGCTCATGGATTGGAAGAATAAATATTGCTAAAATGTCTATACTACCCAAAGAAATCTACACATACAATGCAATCCCTACCAAAATAACATCAGCATTCTTCACAGAGCTAGAATAAATAATTCTAAAATTTGTATGGAACGAGAAAATACCATGAATAGTCAAAGTAATCTTGAAAAGGAACACCAAAGCTAGAGACATCACAATTCTGGACTTCAAGCTGTATTAAAAATCTATAATCATCAGGACAGTATGGCACTGTTACAAAGACAGATACATAGATCAATGGAGCATAACAGAGAACCCAGAAATGGATAGGTAACTAATCTTCAAAAAAGAAAGAGAAAATATTCAATGGAAAAAATACAATCTCTTCTGTAGACGGTGGTGGGAAACCCGGACAGTGAAATGCAAAAGAATGGAACTGGACTATTTTTTACGCCATACACAAAAATAAATTCAAAATGAATGTATGATTTTTTTAGACCTCCTGCTTATTATGCATGCTGAATTTCAATTCTGTGATTGTAAACTTGTAAACCTGTGCGACTTATAAATAGTGATGCATGCGCTAAGAAGAAAAGATGGAACTCTGCTTTAAGGGCCTATGCTGTTAACTATTTTGCTCTCTTGGGTATGAGGACATGAATAGCGTGCCTCTTTAGGAGCAGAGAGTGGCACACGGATGGTATTTTTGCCCTGTGAATCGCATGGGCTTTTTGGTCTTTGTAGTCTATTTATCACAGTATTTAGTAATTCTGCTCATGTCCCTAGAGCTGTACTTAATGAAAAAAATACAGTGGCTTGTTAGCAATCATTTAAATAAAGATGAATATTAATTCATCTGAAATTCATTGAGTTTCTACAATGTACTAAACACAGTAAAAGCAAGACTGTGTACTAGAGTGACCAAATCATCCTTGTTTGCCCAGCACTGTTCCAATTTTAGTGCTGAAGGTCCTGTACCCTGGGGGACTTCTCAGCCCCAGTCAACGTGGCCATCCTCTGTCCAACAAACTTTTATTTCATTGTAAGATTCATTTTAATTCTTTAAAAATTTGCTCTTATCTTTACTTTTTCATCCTTCCACTGCCAAACAAATAATATTTAAAAGATAATCAAATCAAATCTTCCTAAAATATTCACGAAGAAAATAAGGGTGAAGGACTTTTAGATGAAGTTTATTGGGTGACACGAGGGACGTGAAATCTCATACCTTTCCTTGAAGAGAGAAGCAAATTTGTCACTGTTAGTAGGTCATTGACTCATTGAGCCTTGTGTAGGAAAAAGAGCAAAACTGCATTCCAGGCAAAAAGGCAAAAAATACTGGAGTCTTGGGACCCCTGTAACAATGTGGATTTAGACCACTTCTATCGCGAATGCCCTTCCCCAACATTTTTTAAGTGACATCAACTTTTCTTTCAAGAGGTCATGATCAATTCAAATTCCCGTTCTCTTATGTGTGTGTGACCTTCACCACGGTTTTGTTTTTCTTTCTGAAACAATTAAAGGTGGGAGAAGGGGTTTATAGTAATTAAATTTATTAAATTAAATTTAATTATATTTAATTTAATTATAAATTTTATTTATTTATTTATTTATTTATTTATTTTTATTTAGTAATATTTTTATTTATTAATAATAAAGTAACTAATTATAACTAATTAATAAATTTATTATTAATAATAAAAATTACTAATACATTTATCATTTATTGTGAGGTTTAAGTTTAAACCTCACAATAAATGATAAATTTATTGATTGGTTATTTTATTTACTTATTTTATTATTATTTATTATTTGTTTATTATTTATTAAATATTTATAATTATTAAATTAAATAAATTTAATGTGAGGCATTAAATTTCCTAGATCATCTGTATCTAGACAAAAATAGGTATTCGATAAACGTTAAATATTAGCATGGGGCTCAACCCAGGTACTACCTTCTTATTGTGGGTTTCCTTTAACCCTGGTAAGTTGGTGATTTCTTCATTTCCTCTCTCCCATGCCCATGTTCTAGCATGAAAATTCCAAGACTTTATTATGCTGATTTATTTACCTTTTAAATTACACTTACTTATTTCTATTTTCACTACTTCAAAAGTATTTCATGATTCTGTGTTTCAGATGCTTTACACAGTGGCAGACATATAGTAGACTCACCACATTTTTTGGCAATATCTACTGCAGACATGGAGAGAAGAGTGATGGCAGAGAGGGTCCTCAAGGAGGTGAGGTGATCTTCAGATCTTCTCCTTAAATACTTGAGACAATAATTTAGCATTGCATAACCATCTTTTATCCAAACTTGCTTCTCTTTATGCAAGATGTGCATCAATTCATGCTGACTTTCTACTTCCAAGCTCACTCTTTGGTTACAGGAGAGAGTCCATATACTTTGCTTTGGAGACATTCCCTAGCGATTTCATGCCATGTCATCCATACCCCAATATCCCTTTACTTGGTGATTCTTCCATATAAAACCTCTTGTTCTCTCAATATCCACCCTGCTAGTCTCCATTCTTTTTCCAACTAATGAATTCTTAGTAATCCTTCAAAACTCAGTTTCAGTATTGCCAGCTCTAATGAGACTTTTGTGACCTACTCTGCCTCTCAACCTAATTGAACACACCTTTTTTCTATCTCATAGTACCTCATGCACAATTCTGTTATTCCTTTTATCTCCATTGTAGTTTCCAGTTTTCCCTTGAGAGTGAAAGATTATTCATAGAAGAAACTGACTCTTACTTTTATCTGCAGTGCCTGGTATATAATAGATACAAAAATGGTTTTGAATAAATGTTTTTAAATCTGAAGTAGTGTATCTTAGATTCTATTTTAGAGGAGCTATATTTCTCCCAGACTGTGCATAGTGAACTGTTACATTATAGATGTGGCTTTCTAGAGTGCTCGATCAAGGTGGTGCAATAGAGTTATTGACTGCAGAGTTAAAGCTTCATTGCTAGCAATACACTAGGAGTATACTGATTATGCCCATACTCTCAATTAGATGTCAACCATTTTAGTCTTATGATTCAAAATTCCATGCAGTAGCTCTCACATAATGCCAGGTAAACTGCCTCGTTGGCCGAATTTTCCCCTTCTGAGTCAGTGATTCCATGATGTTCCCATCATGGGAACATGATCAACCCTCAGTTTGATCCCATCAACCCTCAGTTTGTTCTCAGTTTTTAACAGTCTCTTATGCTTTGACTCTCTCCCACTCTAACCTCTTTTTTTTTTTTCTCCTTCCCCTCCCCCATGGGTTTCTGTTACGTTTCTCAGGATCCACATAAGAGTGAAACCATATGGTATCTGTCTTTCTCTGTATGGCTTATTTCACTTAGCATCACACTCTCCAGTTCCATCCACGTTGCTACAAAAGGCCATATTTCATTTTTCTCATTGTCACGTAGTATTCCATTGTGTATATAAACCACAATTTCTTTATCCATTCATCAGTTGATGGACATTTAGGCTCTTTCCATCATTTGGCTATTGTTGAGAGTGCTGCTATAAACATTGGGGTACAAGTGCCCCTATGCATCAGTACTCCTGTATCCCTTGGATAAATTCCTAGCAGTGCTATTGCTGGGTCATAGGGTAGGTCTATTTTTAATTTTCTGAGGAACCTCCACACTGCTTTCCAGAGCGGGTGCACCAATTTGCATTCCCACCAAGAGTGCAAGAGGGTTCCCGTTTCTCCACATCCTCTCCAGCATCTATAGTCTCCTGATTTCTTCATTTTGGCCACTCTGACTGGCGTGAGGTGGTATCTGAGAGTGGTTTTGATTTGTATTTCCCTGATAAGGAGCGAAGTTGAACATCTTTTCATGTGCCTGTTGGCCATCCGGATGTCTTCTTTAGAGAAGTGTCTATTCATGTTTTCTGCCCATTTCTTCACTGGGTTATTTGTTTTTCGGGTGTGGAGTTTGATGAGCTCTTTATAGATTTTGGATACTAGCCCTTTGTCCGATGTGTCATTTGCAAATATCTTTTCCCATTCCGTTGGTTGCCTTTTAGTTTTGTTGGTTGTTTCCTTTGCTGTGCAGAAGCTTTTTATCTTCATAAGGTCCCAGTAATTCACTTTTGCTTTTAATTCCCTTGCCTTTGGGGATGTGCCGAGTAAGAGATTGCTACGGCTGAGGTCAGAGAGGTCTTTTCCCGCTTTCTCCTCTAAGGTTTTGATGGTTTCCTGTCTCACATTCAGGTCCTTTATCCATTTTGAGTTTATTTTTGTGAATGGTGTGAGAAAGTGGTCTAGTTTCAACCTTCTGCATGTTGCTGTCCAGTTCTCCCAGCACCATTTGTTAAAGAGACTGTCTTTTTTCCATTGGATGTTCTTTCCTGCTTTGTCAAAGATGAGTTGGCCATACGTTTGTGGGTCTAGTTCTGGGGTTTCTATTCGATTCCATTGGTCTATGTGTCTGTTTTTATGCCAATACCATGCTGTCTTGATGATGACAGCTTTGTAGTAGAGGCTAAAGTCTGGGATTATGATGCCTCCTGCTTTGGTCTTCTTCTTCAAAATTACTTTGGCTATTCGGGGCCTTTTGTGGTTCCATATGAATTTTAGGATTGCTTGTTCTAGTATCGAGAAGAATGCTGGTGCAATTTTGATTGGGATTGCATTGAATGTGTAGATAGCTTTGGGTAGTATTGACATTTTGACAATATTTATTCTTCCAATCCATGAGCAGGGAATGTCTTTCCATTTCTTTATATCTTCTTCAATTACCTGCATAAGCTTTCTATAGTTTTCAGCATACAGATCTTTTACATCTTTGGTTAGATTTATTCCTAGGTATTTTATGCTTCTTGGTGCAATTGTGAATGGGATCAGTTTCTTGATTTGTCTTTCTGTTGCTTCATTGTTAGTGTATAAGAATGCAACTGATTTCTGTACATTGATTTTGTATCCTGCAACTTTGCTGAATTCAGGTATCAGTTCTAGCAGACTTTTGGGGGAGTCTATCGGATTTTCCATGTATAATATCATGTCATCTGCAAAAAGCGAAAGCTTGACTTCATCTTTGCCAATTTTGATGCCTTTGATTTCCTTTTGTTGTCTGATTGCTGATGCTAGAACTTCCAGCACTATATTAAACAACAGCGGTGAGAGTGGGCATCCCTGTCGTGTTCCTGATCTCAGGGAAAAAGCTCTCAGTTTTTCCCCGTCGAGGATGATGTTAGCTGTGGGCTTTTCATAAATGGCTTTTATGATCTTTAAGTATGTTCCTTCTATCCCGACTTTCTCCAGGGTTTTTATTAAGAAACGGTGCTGGATCTTGTCAAAGGCCTTTTCTGCATCGATTGACAGGATCATATGGTTCTTCTCTTTTTTTTTTGTTAATGTGATGTATCACGTTGATCGATTTGCGAATGTTGAACCAGCCCTGCATCCCAGGAATGAATCCCACTTGATCATGGTGAATAATTCTTTTTATATGCTGTTGAATTCGATTTGCTAGTATCTTATTGAGAATTTTTGCATCCATATTCATCAGAGATATTGGCCTGTAGTTCTCTTTTTTTACTGGGTCTCTGTCTGGTTTAGGAATCAAAGTAATACTGGGTTCATAGAATGAGTCTGGAAGTTTTCCTTCCCTTTCTATTTCTTGGAATAGCTTGAGAAGGATAGGTATTATCTCTGCTTTAAACGTCTGGTAGAACTCCCCTGGGAAGCCATCTGGTCCTGGACTCTTATTTGTTGGGAGATTTTTGATAACCGATTCAATTTCTTCGCTGGTTATGGGTCTGTTCAAGCTTTCTATTTCCTCCTGATTGAGTTTTGGAAGAGTGTGGGTGTTTAGGAATTTGTCCGTTTCTTCCAGGTTGTCCAATTTGTTGGCATATAATTTTTCATAGTATTCCCTGATAATTGTTTGTATCTCTGAGGGATTGGTTGTAATAATCCCATTTTCATTCATGATTTTATCTATTTGGGTCATCTCCCTTTTCTTTTTGAGAAGCCTGGCTAGAGGTTTGTCAATTTTGTTTATTTTTTCAAAAAACCAACTCTTGGTTTCGTTGATCTGCTCTACAGTTTTTTTTAGATTCTATATTGTTTATTTCTGCTCTGATCTTTATGATTTCTCTTCTTCTGCTGGGTTTAGGCTGCCTTTGCTGTTCTGCTTCTATTCCCTTTAGGTGTGATGTTAGATTTTGTATTTGGGATTTTTCTTGTTTCTTGAGATAGGCCTGGATGGCAATGGATTTTCCTCTCAGGACTGCCTTCGCTGCGTCCCAAAGCGTTTGGATTGTTGTATTTTCATTTTCGTTTGTTTCCATATATTTTTTAATTTCTTCTCTAATTGCCTGGTTGACCCACTCATTCGTTAGTAGGGTGTTCTTTAACCTCCATGCTTTTGGAGGTTTTCCAGACTTTTTCCTGTGGTTGATTTCAAGCTTCATAGCATTGTGGTCTGAAAGTATGCATGGTATAATTTCAATTCTTGTATACTTATGAAGGGCTGTTTTGTGACCCAGTATATGATCTATCTTGGAGAATGTTCCGTGTGCAGTTGAGAAGAAAGTATATTCTGTTGCTTTGGGATGCAGAGTTCTAAATATATCTGTCAAGTCCATCTGATCCAATGTATCATTCAGGGCCCTTGTTTCTTTATTGACCGTGTGTCTAGATGATCTATCCATTTCTGTAAGTGGGGTGTTAAAGTCCCCTGCAATGACCACATTCTTATCAATAAGGTTGCTTATGTTTATGAGTAATTGTTTTATATATCTGGGGGCTCCGGTATTCGGCGCATAGACATTTATAATTGTTAGCTCTTCCTGATGGATAGACCCTGTAATTATTATATAATGCCCTTCTTCATCTCTTGTTACAGCCTTTAATTTAAAGTCTAGTTTGTCTGATATAAGTATGGCTACTCCAGCTTTCTTTTGGCTTCCAGTAGCATGATAAATAGTTCTCCATCCCCTCACTCTCAATCTAAAGGTGTCCTCAGATCTCAAATGAGTCTCTTGTAGACAGCAAATAGATGGGTCTTGTTTTTTTATCCATTCTGATACCCTATGTCTTTTGGTTGGCGCATTTAATCCATTTACATTCAGTGTTATTATAGAAAGATACGGGTTTAGAGTCATTGTGATGTCTGTATGTTTTATGCTTGTAGTGATGTCTCTGGTACTTTGTCTCACAGGATCCCCCTTAGGATCTCTTGTAGGGCTGGTTTCGTGGTGACAAATTCCTTCAGTTTTTGTTTGTTTGGGAAGACCTTTATCTCTCCTTCCATTCTAAATGACAGACTTGCTGGATAAAGGATTCTCGGCTGCATATTTTTTCTGTTTAGCACACTGAAGATATCGTGCCAAGCCTTTCTGGCCTGCCAAGTTTCAAAGGAGAGATCAGTCACGAGTCTTATAGGTCTCCCTTTATATGTGAGGGCACGTTTATCCCTTGCTGCTTTCAGAATTTTCTCTTTATCCTTGTATTTTGCCAGTTTCACTATGATATGTCGTGCAGAAGATCGATTCAAGTTACGTCTGAAGGGAGTTCTCTGTGCCTCTTGGATTTCAATGCTTTTTTCCTTCCCCAGTTCAGGGAAGTTCTCAGCTATAATTTCTTCAAGTACCCCTTCAGCACCTTTCCCTCTCTCTTCCTCCTCTGGGATACCAATTATGCGTATATTATTTCTTTTTAGTGTATCACTTAGTTCTCCAATTTTCCCCTCATACTCCTGGATTTTTTTATCTCTCTTTCTTTCAGCTTCCTCTTTCTCCATAACTTTATCTTCTAGTTCACCTATTCTCTCCTCTGCCTCTTCAATCCGAGCCGTCGTGGTTTCCATTTTGTTTTGCATTTCGTTTAAAGCGTTTTTCAGCTCCTCGTGACTGTTCCTTAGTCCCTTGATCTCTGTGGCAAGAGATTCTCTGCTGTCCTGTATACTGTTTTCAAGCCCAGCGATTAATTTTATGACTATTAATCTAAATTCACTTTCTGTTATATTATTTAAATCCTTTTTGATCAGTTCATTAGCTGTTGTTATTTCCTGGAGATTCTTCTGAGGGGAATTCTTCCGTTTGGTCATTTTGGATAGTCCCTGGAGTGGTGAGGACCTGCAGGGCACTTCCCCTGTGCTGTGGTGTATAACTGGAGTTGGTGGGCGGGGCTGCAGTCCTGGTAGTTCACAACCAGATGAGACTTCTCTGCTTCCCTCGCACTTAAATTAAAGGTATACCTTCTTCAACTACAGCCAGACTTTAAGCTTAGGAAATGTGCGTGTTCCTCTGAGAAACAGAATAGCTGCTTATTGACCCAGGAGAAGGAAACACTACACTCTGTGTGTAGGTGGAATTGAGCTCTGTTCACGAAGCTGTTTGATTTGGAGAATGCAGAGTACGCCCTGTTATCACACCCTCATCTGTAACAGAGAGATGACAATCTCAGACTGATGTCGAAGGAATGAAATAATAATACGTACAAAACAGGGGCGCCTGGGTGGCTCAGTCAGTTGACCATCCGACTCTTGATTTCAGCTCATGTCATGATCTCACTCATGATCCTGAGATGCAACCCCATGTCCGACTCTATGCTGAATGTGGAGCCTGCTTGGGATTCTCTCTGTCCCTCTCTCTCTCTGCCCTTTCCCCACTTGCTAGTGTGTGCTCTCTTTCTCTTTCTCTCAATTAATAAATAAACCTAAAAATTACATTTAAAACAGAACATGAACTTTCTCCATTTCTAAGATTATATCCAGTATAAGTTACTGATAAGGAGGTTTTTTTTGTTTTTGTTTTTTGTTTTTTTTTTGGTTTTTTTTTGCAATTTGACACCAAATCCTTCTTTCGAAAGGAAAATATGAATTTGTGAGCATACTTTTGTGCTTATTTCTTGAAGGAACTGAGATTGTGTCTTGTAGTTTCAGTACATCCTAGTCCTTTGGTTTGCCACTTGCTGTGTGAGGTTACAAGAAAATATTCACATAATATCTGGTCACATAAAGGGGTTCATTCCTTAATATCCAAAGGCAGTGATAGCTCAGACGGTAAACATACTCAAATATTTATTGTCAAGCAGCACATGCCTAGTTGGATGAAGAACCCAAACTGAGACTGGGTAGTTCTAAAACTTCTCTTCCACCGTTACAACAAAGTTACAGGAAATAAAAAGCCCAAAAAAGTAACTAAAATAATGCAAGACTGTATGAAAAACAATTGACCAGCGCACATAGGTCCTCAGTGTTAGAACTACATAGCAACTAGAGGTTGCAGACAAAAATAGGACAGATTTTCCATATATTCAGGAAAACAGTCAAAACAATTTCAAATGTTAAGTTTCTGTGACCATAACAGATCCAAAGATACAGAGGATGTGGGAAAAAATAATAACAGAAATCAGTATATGATTTATTATCAAATGAACAGCATGGGAAAGATAAGAATAGGAGGAAGGGGGGCACCTGCGTGGCTCAGTTGGTGAAGCGTCTGACTCTTGATTTAGGCTCAGGGCATGATCTCATGGTTTTTGAGTTCAAGCCCCACTTTGGGCTCTGAGCTGACAGCATGGAGCCTGCCTGGGATTGTCTCTGTCCCTCTCTCTCTGACCATTCGTTGTGCACTCTCTCTCAAAATAAGTAAGTAAGTAAGTAAATAAATAAATGAACTTAAAAAAAAGATAAGAGGAAGAAGGAATCTCTTTTCTTTCGTGCGAGTAATGATTAACGTCAGGGCTGCACCTTGCATAATCTTTGACTTCTTTAAGAAGCCGATTTCAGATCCACCTGTCACAACACTATTTCCGTGGATATGATAGAGTTAAAATGAAAGAGGAATGATGTATTCTAAAGGTTAACTGATATTTCTGTTTATTGCGTAACACCTGATCTATGAGGTTATACTTGGCCTGGGGTAGATTTGAGCTGGTTTATAGACTTTGATTCTATGTAGCTAGAAGAACATACAGGTAGGAAACCAAGGCAGCTGTTTCTCTATGTCAGGGTGAATCACACATACTCTGGTTTCATTCCAGACAAGCACAGACTCCCTGGTGGGTGCATTGGACAGGTTGGGGCGGGCTGAGAAGTTGTATGTAGGCAGCTGTTTGATTCCCAATGAGACAGCAAATGCTGAATTGCTTGTCCCGTATTCTTCTGTAAAGCTGTCTAAAAGCTCCTCGTGTCTCATGGGTGCCATCACTAGCATGGACTTGGTGGTGGTGTTTGGGCGAGGTTTTAAGATGGGTACAGACTCAGAGATCTTGAGAAGCAGATGAAAGCATTTCATGTGGAAGCACTAGCAGGAATTTTATACTGTGCGATGGTAAAAATTGAGATGTGTGAGCATGTTGGAGAGGTTGGAGTTTGGCTGGAGCGGAGCGGTCCTGAGGTTGTGTTGGAACTGTCCCAGTGAGACCACGTCAGGCGGATGAAGGGGAAGAGGCTGAAGGAGTGGGATGAAAGATGGGCCGGGGTGGAAGAGTAGAGAAGAGGGCCTAGCGTGCAAAAGGGACAGAGGCATGAAAAGTAGGGTGACTTTGAAGAATGATATGGGAAAATCCATTGGGGTTAAATGGCAAGGCCTTTTATTGGAAGATTTTGGTGTCTGTTCTAAGGCCATTGGGAATTTCCTGGTTATCACTGATATGGTGGGTCAATAAAAATGCCTACAGCTTCTCAAGTATGAATATATAAAGAGAAGATAGTTTAAAAAGATACGCTATCTTTACTCTTTAATCCAGAAATGACAATTTCATGCAATACTATGTTTTCACTCAAAACCCTCCCCTTCCACTTAAATATCTCTAGCTCCTAATTTTCTTAATTATTTCTGAAGTTTTGAAGGTTAAAGGAGGATTTGGAGATTCTATTAAATAATTGAAAGTAAGAGAAACCCTGGGTTATGACTGGGCTTTATCCCTGTGATTACCAAACACGTGCTTTCTAAATCATTAGAGACCACCGCTTTGAGTTTTCTTCTTTGATGGTAAATAATGTGTTCTGCATCTGACTATAGCTGCTCTAACATTTGGATTAGTTCCCACAAATCTTTTGGGCCACAGGGACATGAAATTGAAGCAAGATTTTAGTCTATCCTCCATAATTAATTATCTGTATCTCAGAGGAAGCTACTTCATCTCTCTGGGATTCTTTTTGTTCATCTGTAAAAGTACGGAGAGAATAAACCCTGAAAATGAGATAATGGACGCTCAACCCAAAATTTCCTTGGCATGGATAACATATTATACAGATATGGCATCTTTAGGACAGTAGCTAAACCACTGTCCATCTTAAAACAAAACCAATTCCACACTTTTGTTGTGTGATCTACACACATGTGCACACACACTCCCACACATAGAGATATATGATTCTGACTAATTCATTTTGATGCCTTTCTATACTGAATACACTAATTGGTTGATTTTTTACATTTGTTTTTTAGAGTATACCTTCTAAAAGCATGAGCTCTGTGCTTTCCCGAATGTGACTTGAAGGCTTTTACTAATAGTCTGTAGATAGTCAAAACATTTTCAGCTTGAGGAATGAAGTTGGCTCAGTCACCCGCATGTAGCATTTGAGCCGGTATTGGAGATGCGTTTATGTCTTGCATGGTAACAATTTCATAACAATTTTAATAGGGCCTCGTAAGTGTTGGCATGACTTTTTACGAAATACGAAATTTGTGATCCATCTGAATTTTAATTTTATAGTAACGTTTTATCCTTATGCCAACACTTTTAAATTCTATAATGTACTCGGATCTGGATTAGAAAATAAGACTCTTAAGCACCTTCCCAATCTTTAAATACATCGTGTTGTAGCCCATTCTTAGCTTTCCTCACTACCCTGAACTTGAAGATTTCTGGCAGCCTGCTGGGGACTAGTAAACTAGAAAGTGAATTGAAAAGTGCTATGCATAATTAAGAGTAAATCAGTTGGGTGCATTATTTAGCTGCTTTAACGACAGGATCAACTCGGTGAATTGGACGGATTTTTTTTAAGAGTCAGGCTGTACGTATATTTCTTTGCCCAGGGCTAAGGCATTAAAACATTGAAACAATTATTTTAATACCTCTCTATGAAAAGAAATGGATGGCCTGCAGAGAATAAGCTTAATGGCCTTTTATATATGTATGTATATATATATATATATATATATATATATATATATATGAACAAAAAGTCATAAAGATTTAAGTCTATTACTTAAGTCTATTAAAAATCTATTAATAGTTATGAATATTAATTGTCATCTCAGAGATGCAGACATAATCACAGTCAGGGTCATAGAACTTTTGAGCAAGAAAATAGGACAAAAAATCAAATCAACTTATGTTCAGGTTTTAATTATTTTGCTTGCGACTCGATGGCATGACACTGGATTTTATTTAATTTTTTTGTATTTCGGGGAACGGGTCTGAAGGGAAATAAATTATTTGGTTTTGATGTTCCTCAGCAGATGATTCTGCAGGTAGCTTACCACTTTTCACGTCCACATTTGCTCTGTTTGGGGTGAACAGAATTAAAAATATTTCTGGTGGACATATGGAGAGTAGGTGTGAGGCAATTCGCACTCTATTAACACATTTCTTGACAATATCTCACATTGGTCAAGAAATGATAGCAATTTTCAAGGAGCTGAGAAGTGTATAACCCGGAGGTGATACATGTCCTAGAGAGGGTTCAGGCAAAGCCCAGAGTTATGTGAGCTTCTCTTTAAATAACTTGGATTGCCGTCCAAAGAGTTTGGCTGGAGAGAATAAGTGGAAGTTGATAGCTTTAAGGCAATTTATGTTCAGTTAAAAAAAACAAAACAAAAACAAAAACAAATTTTCCCACCATGAAGTAACACAAGTCTTTTGAGGCTGAATTGAGGCAATGAGTTCCTCAAAGGCAGAATTTGGAAAAAAAAAAAAAAAAAAAAAAAACGTCTGATGCAATGGGCATCTTTAATACAGTGAAATGCAATACCCTACACAGGAAAATAGATTGTTCTGGCCTCTGTTTCTCCTATTGTCGCCTTTGTTGTGCATCTGACACCGGCTTAAAAGACACAGGCAGAAAATACCATTCCCACCCAACAGAATGCTGCTGGATATTTTTTAAAGTGTGTGTTTTCTTTTCACAGACTCTCAAATGTTATCTAGAAGTTTACCGGTATGGAAAATATATTTTCTCATCAAATCTTATAAATGTTTTGAAATGAAAATTTTCTCCCAAGAGACCAGATTTGGTGAAATATAATATAACTATAGGTTGGTAATTTTGGACATAAAATGATTGGTAAAGACAGAAGTGGAAAAAGCGAACCATTTACCAAATGTCTCTTTAGTTGTTTCCATACTCCTGCAGCTAGGTAGGTATCATCACCGATTTAGTGTAAAAATCTCTGGACCCCTTCCAGTGAACCATGTCTATGAGATTAATGTTTATGAGACTTTTGTCCATCAGTTAATAAAACATCTTGAATTAAAAAAAAATAGGGAAGAAGAAAGAAGGAAAAGTTGTTCTTTCTATAGCTTTGTATTAGTGGCTTGGGGCACAAACTGCCCCATAGACCCATTAGATTAAAAACAGCTAGATGATTTAGATTGTTTTACTTATTTTTACTGAAGAGGGAAAGAGGCTAGGCAAGTGCCACGCACATATACTCTATGGATCTAGGGATAACAAAGCAGTTAGCAAAAGACACATTGATGGAGTGTGTTTAAGGTTGGCTAAGCAGTAAAGGAAAACACTATCTGCTTTTACATAAGGTGAATGAATTGTTAAAATACAGCACGTGTGTATGCACATAAAAGAAAATCCCTAAAATTGTAACTGTGGCTGTGACTTTCACCAGAAAAAGTGACTTGTTACGTGGGATGACATAGGAACCCACTAAACTGGGATTTACCTTGGATTTCAATTTTTTTTCCCCTTTGCCTTGATTTTATCATGGGGATATTGGGTGATAAATTCATTTAGATTCCCTTTGTAACTTAGTAATTGGTATTAAATGTGTTTGGACTCCTAACCTACCACAGAATCATGGCTCTGAGATGAGGGGTATGAATCGTAAAGAAAGGAAAGCCAACAATTAATTATAAAGAAACTGTCTTATACTCTTAACAAGTTTCTTCCTTTTTCTCCAATAGGTTAATGTTTTCTTTCTTTTTTTTTTTTTTTTTTAAATTTTTTTTTTCAACGTTTTTTATTTATTTTTGGGACAGAGAGAGACAGAGCATGAACGGGGGAGGGGCAGAGAGAGAGGGAGACACAGAATCGGAAACAGGCTCCAGGCTCCGAGCCATCGGCCCAGAGCCTGACGCGGGGCTCGAACTCACGGACCACGAGATCGTGACCTGGCTGAAGTCGGACGCTTAACCGACTGCGCCACCCAGGCGCCCCTAGGTTAATGTTTTCTTAAGTAGTGTTTTACTTGATCCCTGGTAGGCTAATAATAACAACTATATACCTTACAATAAATACTCTTATTCTGATCTTTAAGTCCCAATCATTTCCTTTAGTCTTTTGATTGAAACTTTATTTATTATTTTTCAAATAATAACTGCTTTAAAAATTCTGGTAATATAGAAATGAACAAAAAAGCAATTGTCAATCATTCAATAACATGCTATACAGAAATAAACATATTTTACATTAAAGTGAATATCTTTCTCATCGACTTAATTTCGACAAGTGTTTTTAACTGAGGTTTTTACCTTATTAAGAATAATACTAAATTAAGTTAGTAAGCAACGAACATTAAAACAATGGAATAGAATAGAACAGAAGACTCATTCACATGACATGGGTAAGAGTATTACTGAAATTTAGTTGCTTGTGTGTTTGCATGTGTGTGTGTTTGCGTGTGTGTGTGTGTGTGTGTGTGTGTGTACTCCCTGATGTATATTTTGTTTTGTCCTGTAGTTCATAGTCAAATATATTTGAAAGCTAATGACTTGGACAATGAGTTCAGTGGACGGAGGCAGTCTGAATCTGAGAGAGCAGAACTGGAGACTATTACTTTGTATAATTACATTTGAAAATGAGACAAGAGGGGCGCCTGGATGGCGCAGTCGGTGAAGCGTCCGACTTCAGCCAGGTCACGATCTCGCGGTCCGTGAGTTCGAGCCCCGCGTCGGGCTCTGGGCTGATGGCTCGGAGCCCGGAGCCTGTTTCCGATTCTGTGTCTCCCTCTCTCTCTGCCCCTCCCCTGTTCATGCTCTGTCTCTCTCTGTCCCAAAAATAAATAAAAAAAAAAAAAAAAATGAAAATGAGACAAGATCAGAGACCAGAAAAGAAAGAGAGAATCTGTACTGATAATCTCAATACTCACAATTTTAAAACATGTACTTTATAATGGGGATATTAGTGGCCAGTATAGTATAAAGCATAGAGAATAAGGAATCAGAAAATATGAACTTAACATCAGATGCATCTTCTACTAGGGAG
This sequence comes from Neofelis nebulosa, assembly GCF_028018385.1. Lineage (NCBI taxonomy): Eukaryota > Metazoa > Chordata > Mammalia > Carnivora > Felidae > Neofelis > Neofelis nebulosa. The sequence goes on along the minus strand of NC_080784.1, from coordinate 185,015,611 downwards.
AGCTTTGGTGAGCTGCACGCACCCTGGAATTCTAGTTGCTTTATCTTTAAAAGACATTAAAAATATTTCTCAGAAACTGGTCTGCATGCATCAAGCTTGTAACTAGGATAAAACAAATTACTTGAAAACATTTTGTAAAGTATAAAGCTGCAAGTAAGTGAGTAACATATTATTTAATTTATTCTTGGATTTACGCATTGCCTGAACAAGAAAGGGACTTCACAAAATGACGCTGTGTAAACCTATTAAGCTTTTTTTTTAAATGATAAAATTTTGCAAACACATAAAGACATAATGGAACCAATGTTAATTCCTAAAATTAAAAAAAAAAAAAAACAACATAGCTGCATGAGGAACATCCAAGTGAGAAACGTGATTGTCTGAGAAGGGTTGCCTAATAGGATGTACTCCAAGATTAAAAGTGCAAACACAATGAGAAAAAGTACCACCTGAACTGGGAAAATTGAGATCAGATGATTCGAATGGCTCATGGCAGAGGCAGGTTGATAAAAAGCAAGCAAGATAAAAGATCACAGAATCAAAGCAGGAACTTTTGATTCTCAAAAGTGAGGTGCAGAGGCATTTGGAGCATGAAAGATGCGGTTGTTATATTAAAAAAAAAATCTATAAAGGCCTTTAAGCCAATGATGTTGTTGTAGGACAAGAGTGAAACAAGTCAGCGAGTTTTATTGTCAGAGGTTGGGAAAAGGAAATCGATGTTTTCTTTATCAAGGGCTGGTTCTCCCTCCTTTGAATTCTGTGTGAAGTCCTAGTCATATGTATAAACTCTACCCAGGGTTGTAAAAAAGAGATCGGGCTTCAAGTACTGGTGCGGGTGAAAAGTTGAGCAGATTTGATTTTTTTCTCAATTCAAAGTGAACATTGTCCTGACTAGACGGGATTTGGGGAATCGAGCGTCCATAGCTCGATCAGAGCACATTCAGTAACTTTGAAAAAACGATGCAGAATGCAAAATGCCATGATGTGTTTAAGAAGTTTTGAGTTGAAATGCTTTGGAGATTAAAACTCAGGCCTCACAAGCAGGCAGAAAGATGAGTTTATTATTTTAATGGTTAAGAAAAAGTACTCCCTGGTGAATCAAAACTCAGCTAACGTGTGACTGAAATGATGCGGCTGTTTTATCATGGATAGAGTATCAGGCTAGAAGAAAATGTTCAAAAGGGCATTGTTTTCAAAAATAATTTTGAGAACGACTACAAATACCATTTTAACCACTCATATAAATTATTTTATAATGCTGTATCAAAAATAGCTGATTTACCAAGTATCTTTTGGGTATAAAATTTACAAAAATACTTTGGATATCCTATTTCTATTTATTAAAACAACACCGAGAGCTTCTTACAATTATTTTACAAACTAGAGATCTGGGGCTAGATCCAACAGGGGTACACAGCTGGATTCTGTAAATGTCTGAGCAAGTAATCAAACCTTCTTTATGCCCAAGGGTTTTTTTTTCCCCTTCCTTTCTCCCTTCTCCTCCTCCTTCTATAGGACCTACTTCCAAAGAAACGCATGACCTTGTAAAGAAAGGAGCAACCAGGCAGTGTATGGAAAAGGCCCAGGGTTGACAGAAACCCTGAATGCTAGTTTTGCTTCTTTCTTTTAGTTAATGTATATTTGGGGAGTTCTGTCATTTCTCTGCAAGAGCGACAATTAAACATGATGCCCTCTTCCCCTGAGCAGTGGAAGTGCATAATTTGGGGGAAGCCTATTGGAATCATCACATGCAAAAATTCACATTTCTGAAACAGGACTTAGTGATGAAAATATGGCCCCAATTCTCAAGCCTTGAAGTTGAGATAATTCAGAACCACTGGTTCTAGGTTTATGACAAAAATGGAAGCCCTCCAGAATCAAACCTGCTAGTACTTAGAAATACTGCATAAATAACATTTTTAAAGCATACATCATTCATTTAATACCAGCAGCCTTCTCAATTCAAAAATGTGACATACATATTAAAAATAGAGGGGCACCTGGGTGGCTCAGTTGGTTAAGTGTCCGACTTTGGCTCAGGTCATGATCTCATTGTTTGTGGGTTCGAGCCCCACATCAGATTCTGTGCTGACAACTCAGAGCCTGGAGCCTGCTTTGAATTCACTCTCTCTCTCTCTCTCTCTCTCTCTGTCTTCCTCTGATCATGCTCTGTCTCTGTTTCTCTCTCTCTCTCAAAAATAAAATAAAAACAAAAAAAATTAAAAAAGTAGGAAGTCATTGCGCTACTTATTAAAGCATTAGTAGTAACTTTCATAAAATGTACACACTTTGTTAATATCTTTTAACAAATTTTAAAAGAATTAATGACAATTAAATATAATTTGAGGAAAAGACTGAGCAAATTATTTCAGAAAACGTTCCTATAAGCTTTCATAATCTGAAACAAACTTCAAAATGAGGTAACCAAATGTACCAATGAGGGGAAATGGCTTTTTAATGAAGACCTAAAGATATCTGTGAAAAATATCTTGTAGGGGTGCCTGGGTGGCGCAGTCGGTTAAGCCTCCGACTTCAGCCAGGTCACGATCTCGCGGTCCGTGAGTTCGAGCCCCGCGTCGGGCTCCGGGCTGATGGCTCGGAGCCTGGAGCCTGCTTCCGATTCTGTGTCTCCCTCTCTCTCTGCCCCTCCCCTGTTCATGCTCTGTCTGTCTCTCTCTGTCCCAAAAATAAAAAAAAAAAAAAAAAAAAAGAAAACGTTGGAAAAAAAAATATCTTGTAAAAGAGTTGGTAGATTTTATCCCAACTATTACACGATGCTCAAGTTTAAGAAACTTAACAAATCAATTAAATGTTACTTGAGTTAGATAGGAAGGAGAAAGGGAGGAAGGATGTGAGGGAAGAAGAAAAGAAGGGAGGGGGGGCGCCTGGGTGGCGCAGTCGGTTAAGCGTCCGACTTCAGCCAGGTCACGATCTCGCGGTCCGTGAGTTCGAGCCCCGCGTCAGGCTCTGGGCTGACAGCTCGGAGCCTGGAGCCTGTTTCTGATTCTGTGTCTCCCTCTCTCTCTGCCCCTCCCCCGTTCATGCTCTGTCTCTCTCTGTCCCAAAAAAATAAATTAAAAAAAACGTTGAAAAAAAAAAAATTAAAAAAAAAAAAAAAAAAAAAGAAGGGAGGGAGTGTGGAAGGAAGGGAAAGAAAGAAAAGAAAAGAAAGCAAGAAAGAAAGAAAGTGCAGCAACTAGAATTGGAACTGAACCTCAGAAGCTTCTGGAGATGGGCATGCATGCCACACACAGCATCGTGATCCTGCAAACCCCAAAGTCAAAGAAAACATTTTAAAAGCAACCAGAAGGGAATGACAGTTTATCTTTAAAAGAGCAATTATTATTAGACTGATAGCAGACATATCGAGACCACCAATTTAAGACAGAGAGGCCATACGATATGCTCCTCAAAGGGTCAAGAAAACAAAACAAATCTGTCTGCAGCACCTAGTAGAACTGATGTTCAGGAACAAGTGCTGTCTTAAGTTGATTTTTCTGAAAAAGCAGACGATGGAATGAAGATTCATTTGAAAATGATTTGTTAGGAAATCTTGCTAGGAAAAATTGGTAGGACTGGGAATGGAAGGGAGATTTAATTTTTTTTTTTTTTTTGAGATTATTTATTTATTTTGAGAGACAGAGAGAGAGGGAGAGAGAGAGAGAATGAGTGAGGAGGGGCAGAGGGAGAGGGATAGAGAGAATCCCAAGCAGGTTTCATGCCCACGGCAGAGCTGATGTGGGGCTCTATCCCATGATCCCGGGATCACGACCTGAGTCAAAATTAAGAATCGGACACTGAACCGACTGGACCACCCAGGTGCCCCTAAAATTTTTAATAAATAGTGTTAGAAAATCAAGTATCCACGTGAATGAAAATAATTAATCTAGAAGGTCTATACCTAAATATGAATTTTAAAAAGCTTCTAGAAGAAAACATAGGAGAATACCTTTATATCTTCGGATAAATTCTTGAACGGAGCACACAATGCACTAATCGTAAAAACCAACTTTAATACATTAGACTTAATAAAGACAGAAAGAGTATCTGTTCACCAAAAGACCCCGTCAATCAAGTACACATACAAGCTACACACTAGGAGAAAAATATTTTCAGCACATATATGTCTAATAGAGAATATGTAAAACGCTCCAAAAACAGTTATTAAAAAATTAAAGCTATTTTTGTAGGGTCACGTTTGGAAAAGACTGCTTCCAGAAGAGTTTTCAATAATTTCACTAGGAAATATCTTTTTTAAACATTTTTTTAATGTTTATTAATTTTTGAGAGGGAGAGTGAACACAGGAGGAGCAGAGAGAGAGGGAGACACAGAATCCGAAGCAGGCTCCAGGCTCTGAGCTGTCATCACAGAGCCCGACGCCACAGGGCTCGAACTCAACAAGCTGCGAGATCATGACCTGAGCTGAAGTCAGACGCCCAACCGACTGAACCACCCAGGCGCCCCGGAAATATCTTTTAAAATGGAGGAAACTCATTGACACAGTCATAAAGCTGGAATATTTTAGGTACCATGGAAGAAAATGAGCAGTTCCATTTTCCTGGAGAAGCATGAATGTAGCAGACCTTAATTGTCAGATCTGGGCCTTTACGTATTAAGGAAGGAGAACCACTAAAATTCCTAAGCCATGATGGATAAATTATGTGTGTGCATGTGTGTGTATGTTGAGTTGTCTATTAATCTGGGTTATATCGCATTCTTGAAGTCACGTTAAAAATACTTTTAGAATTAATGATGTGGTAGAAACAGACTAATGTGGTCTCTAAACTTCCAATGATCATTATAGGCTAGGGTTAGAGATAGACCATTTTTATACCAACTTCTCTTGTAAAAACATTTCATCTGAAGTTTCAAGCAGACCTTCCCCCTAAAGACGGTGTATTATTTTATGAATCTTTTCCCACCTTCCTGAAACTACGTGAAGTCCATAGTAAGATTACTAAATCATAGTTTCGTAAAAATAAAAGTACAAGAATGAGAGAGAAGGAAAAGAGACATTTCAAAATGATCATGGAACTTAGAAAATGCACAAATGAGCACAAAATAATATGGCGGACTTCAAAACACTGAACTCTAAACCAGCAAGAGGAAACTTGAGCACTGACTTACACTGCAGGGCTACCAGAAGGTTCGAGGATTCACAAAGCCAGATAGCTTCCACAAGTGGGATAAAGAGCTGAACATAGTTGCATTGGTCAAAAGTTGCCTAAAGAAATTGGATACTCACGTCCTTGCCATCATTCTGTGTAGCGCAATTCCTGCACTCTCTATTACTTTCAAAGGACTAAATGCTTAGTCTCTGGAGAAAGTAAAATAAGAACGTTTCTGGAGTAGATGGCAGATCAGCCATAAACAGTTTGATGGGAGCTAATAACACAAATTCCAAGTTGCTTCTCCCTGGAAAGAACATTGCCCAAGACCCTGATGGATACTAGAGCAAAACTCTAAATTCTCCATGGAGGAACGATCCTACTGATGGTGCCGGTTGCTCTCAGTCATCTTTGTAATCTCCCACATCTAAGTCTGAGGGTGCAGCCCAAGGTTCACACACAAGCGAGGAAAGCCTCACTAGGAGAGATAAAATCCACAAACACGTGGAAAGAGAAATCTACTTGGAGGAAATAGTCTGTTTACGGAAATAAAACTTAAAAAAAAATAGTATCGTCAGGAACGGAAGACTTTATAAACTATAAAATTATGGAATGTACTAGAAAGTAGAGCTACTAGATAGATTGATGGAAGAAAATAAGAAATGAGAGATCAGAAAATTATGGAACTAGTCCAGGAGGTTCAAAATGAATAAATGCATTACAAACAAACAAACAAACAAACAAATGACAGAGGAAGAAAGAATAATCAACAAAACAAGAGAAGGAAATGTCCAGGAAAAAGGAAAGCCATATATTTCCAGATTGAAATATTTGAATACTGAATATTGAAAGAGACCAAGTGCGCAAAACAAAATTAGAAATTCGGCCCACGCAAGTATATTATGATGAAATGTCAAAACTTTGAAGCAAAGAGATAATCTTGTCAGCTGAAATGGAAGAATATAAAACAATTATAACCACAACAAAGAAATAATTCACACAAAAATGGTGAGGAGTAAAAAGGATATCAAGCTAAAAGCTTGGAGAAAATGTACACTTCAAAAATTGAAAGGAAAAAGATACACATTCTAGAGTTCTATTCCCAGTGAAATTATCGATATGGCATGAGCACAGAATAATTAACTCTAGGCACATACATAAAAAATCTGAATCTAAATCTGCATCCAAACCTATACCTATACCTGTACCTATATCTACCTCCCAGTTGTCCTTCATCAGAGAACTACTATAGATGTATTAAACCAAAACAAAAAGGTAAAACAAAAAAGAGAAAGGGACTGACTACAGAAAATCGGTCATTTATATACAGAAAAAGCAAGTAAAAGGAATACTCAGAACGAAGGTGAAAAGAGAGACCTGTGAACTCTCCTTAGCAAGGAGTCTATCAAGATAATGCACAGCAGGTGACACCCATGTGAGTCTTCTCTAAGAAGATGTGATGGATAGGACTCCTGTGTCATTAGAGAAAACAATTGGACAATAGACAGTTTGGGATCAACTCAGTGATTATGTTGAAAAGTAAGCTAACCAATGTGGTTTGATTATGTATAGCTTTACATAGGCATTGTTAGGTTAATATTGAGTAAATATGAAATCATAGCATGGTTATGTTGTGAGACTGAGAAGGGGACATGAGAAGGACGTGTATGTGCGATGGGTGCAGCTGAAACCTCATTCTCCATTATGGGACATCAATAGCTCGTGCTTAACACAAAATCATTAGATAGCAATATAGGCATGCCCTATAAGCAAATAAAGGTAAATTTCAAAAGAATTAGAACCCAATAGAATCAAAGTGGTTGTCTTTGGGGAGGGGGGATCAAGCTGGGGGATGGATGGCAGTTACTCTTTCTAAAAACAAACATTGTTAAACTGACTCTAAATTATATACATGCACAGCTTTGATACAAAGGACAAAAACTAAAACTGAACTAAGACATTTCAGAAAGGACTTTAGGTAATGCATGGTTATCATCAGTTAGCATAACATGGGGAAAAGTATTCTAGCTTATGAGCAAGATACCACTGAGTTCAAATACCACGTTCACCACTATTTAACTACGTAGCTATGAAAAAAACGACATAATTTATTTAGCCAGTATTCACTGAATACTAGACACCTTATAAAGTTATCATTCTTATCACCCTTAGTCTTTATAACTACACTATTAAATAATTACTATTATTGCTCATATGTTTCAGAGAAAATGCGAGCCTTTAGAGAATTTCTTTTTGAATTGAAGTATAGTTCACACACAATATTGTGTTAGTTTTAGGTGTACAACATAGTGATTCAACAACTCTATACATTATGCGATGCTCATTGACCATTAGTGTAGCTAACATCTGTCCCCATACAATGCTATTAACATACCATTGACTATAAAGCTAGGAAGGGAGAGTTTCAGGCCATATTGGTCCCATGTGTTTCCGGATATAAAACTCTATAGCTGTCTGGAACAGTTAAATGTTTGCATTAGTTTGGGTTTTCACAAAGCAGACTCCAGGCAAGGATTTGAGTATATGTGGTCTGGACAGGAGCAAGGATACAAGAGGTAAGGGTGGCAGGCATCCAGCAAAGGGTATTATTTAGCCAGCAGCCACACTGGGTCACTAAAGCTTAATCCTGCTCTGGAAATTCAGGGATCAGGGGGTAAGACTTGCTTCAGAGGTATCCCACAGAAGGGTCCACAGAGAGGGGGAATTTTGTGTAAAATTCCAGCTGTCATTCGTTGAGAGGTTCTAGGGAGATGGGGTTGTTAATTCCATAGAATTTCTGGGCAGGAAGTGTTTGGTGGCCAACCTTCTGTTTGAAAAAGAAAAGGAAAGGAAGGGAAGGAAAAGAAGGGAAAGGAAAGGAAAGGAAAAGAAGGGAAGGGAAGGGAAGGGAAGGGAGGGAAGGGAAGGGAAGGGAAGGGAAGGGAAGGGAAGGGAAGGGAAGGGAAAGGAAAGGAAAGGAAAGGAAAGGAAAGGAAAGGAAAGGAAAGAGAAAAGAAAAGAAAAGAAAAGAAAAGAAAAGAAAAGAAAAAAAAGAAAAGAAAAAGAAGAAAAGAAAAGAGAAAAGAAAAGAAAAGAAAAGAAAAGAAAAGAAAAGAAAAGAAGAAAAGAAAAGAAGAGAAAAGAAAAGAAAAGAAGAAATGCAAGTTTTGGGCAGTTAGAAGTCAGGCTGGAGATCTCTTACATGGTAAAGGCTGGGGACATGGGCAAGGCACTGGCAGCATTTTCCAGAGGCTACTAAGAAATAACCCCAAATCTCAGCTGATCAACAGAACAAAAGTGTGTTTCTTGTTCCCATCACAACTTAATACAGTAGGGAGTTGGGGGGTGGTGGGCGCACGGTCATTCATAGCCCAGGTTTCTTCCATTTAGGCGTTCTGTGGTCTTTTGGTTTTAGTCTTCTGGATTCATTGCATCCAGCCAGCCAGTGAGCCAAAAGAGGGAATTCTGCAGGAAGTTTTATGGGCAAGTTCTCTAAGAACCTCAACACTTCTGCCTGTACACCTTTGGACAAAACTCAAACACAAGACTGAATCTTGTCAGGAAGCATCAGAAATGTAGTCTCAATGTTTGTCCTGGAAGAAAAAAAAAAAAACCCTCACATTTGGTGAGAGTCGATCACTGTCATCAAATACTACTTCTCATAAGCTCACCTTGATATACTTAATAAGCATGTCTGTGCACACACACACACACACACACACACGTACATATACATACATCTATCGCTCTACCTGGCAATTGCAAGCTATTCAGTAAAAATTTTCCCTCATAGAAACCAGTTTCACACATAGACTCAAAATTTGGTTTCATTTCATATTAGAAATAAACACATTGTATTTGACTGTCCCTGGGTTGCATTTACCTTAGGGTAAGGTAACTCATAGGTTTCATTTGCCTTAATTCATTCAGCAAATTAAGCGACGGCATTCTATAAAGGTATTTAACAAAATTTTATTAAATTTTTATCCCATTAACAAAATTTCATTTGCTATTTTGACTTAAGAAATCAACAAAATATTATTGCACGCGTTTCTCCTAAACATTAAAGAATAATTAAAAATATGTGCTAGCATGAACATTTTCGAAGAGTGGTTCTGTGAACATTTTAAAATGCTATCTATATATCAGCAGAGGCACATTTCCCTGTATTGAGAGTGTTCCCACACGGCAGATCATTTTCACATTGCACAGGACGTATTTTGGCTGTTGCTGTTGAATTCACCTTGCTGTGCTGAAAGCCTCATGTGTTTGAGTATAAAAATATCTGTGGGGCACCTGGGTAGCTCAGTCGGTTGAGTGTCTGACTTCGGCTCAGGTCATGATCTCATAGCTCATGAGTTCGAGCCCCGCATCCGGCTCTGCTGACAGCCCAGAGCCTGGAGCCTGCTTCGGATTCTGTGTCTCGCTCTCTCTCTGCCCCTAACCCACTTGAATTCTGTCTCTGTCTCTCTCAAAAATAAATAAACATTAAAAACATTTTTTTTAATTTTAAAAAATCTGAATTTCAGTGAACTAAAGTGTTGACCTAGAATGTTTTTTTTAGTAAGGATATAATAAAAAAAATTAAAATATATACAAACCATGACAGACTCTTGAAATATTACAACTATAAAGTTAATTTTGAAAAGTGAGAAGGTAGGGCTGTATAAGGTTTAGACAAATCTTATAATATTAACTTCCTGATTTGGCTGCCAAGGACGCAAATTGCACAAATGGAACTATTACTTATACAAAATTCTTCATTTTTTTTTTTCAACAGAGAGAGAAAGAAAGAGAGATCCAAAAGAGGATAGAGGATAGAAATATCAAAATTTGGGCCCATATCATACCTCAGCGAGTTGTCTTTTTCCTGTTTTATGAAAGAAGAGGACAAACACAGTGAATTTTCTCTTGGGAGAGAATCTACTTTATTCATTACCTATGACAGTCTAGCTCTGCAAATGAATGTGGGTGCCATTGCTAAACTCAAACTCAATATTTTTCTAGCCTAATGAGCCATCAGGCCAACACATAAATACCTAGTAGGGTATATATTATTATTACGCTCCGATTTGCTATGGGTGGACAATTTGATTGTGGTTGGAACACTTTGTATGCTCATTGATTTGGATGACCTAGACTAGTGATCCTCAATCAGGGGTGAGTTTTTCCCCCAGGGGAAATTTCTGGAGACATTTTTGGTTGCTAAGACTGTAAGGGGTTGCTTGTGGAATCTAGTGGCCGCGGCCAAGGATACTGCCAATCATCCTACAATATGCAGGACAGTTCCTCACAGCAAAGAACTACGTGGTCTCATGTGGATTTAATGCAGAGGTTGAGAAACACTGACATAACTCTAATATTTCCTATATGTAATGTGTGAAAAGAGTCTCTACTTCATGAAAAGATTAAAACTCAGAGTCAGGCATAAATTCATCAGGTCCTACTTCTGTCATAAAATAGCCGATAACTGATGATGCATGGATTTGGAATTCATTTCTCCCTGCTCTAATCCCTCCCATTGAGAACAAATTACCTACCACTTAATTCTCTTTTGTTTTGCTCTGTTTATTTGTGACCGTCAATTTCTACACACTCTCTAGGCTCGACCCCGCCTGGCACCAATCCCTCTCACAGGTGTGCCGGCCCCGTGTATAACTCAGTGACCATGAACCCTTCAACGTCAGGAGATACACAAACCAGTGGAGTGAGTCCCTTGCGTAGGGAATGTGACCTTTCATTTCTCCCCGGCCCTTCCCCCAATTCCCTCCAGCTTATTTCACTCCATCAAGCAGCCATGGTCATGGGAGAATGAAGGAGACATCAGGCAGGCCAGATGGTTTCGCTTGTTGCTTCCTACTCTCCTTCCTATAGCTTCATCACTTGGCTTCAAAGTCTCACCAGGGGTTCTGATATGGCCGGCTGAGTATTGCATCAGTTCGTTTACGAATGATGAACTTGGTACTTGGTACTAATGTTTCTTATGAACCATGTTGCCTTGTAAATTGGGCAGGTTGTGAAGCTGGAAGTTTGGCTTAAAACCAGCTGGAGGGGCGCCTGGGTGGCTCAGTCGGTTAAGCGGCCGACTTCGGCCCAGGTCATGATCTCGTGGTCCGTGAGTTCGAGCCCCGCGTCGGGCTCTGGGCTGACGGCTCAGAGCCTGGAGCCTGTTTCGGATTCTGTGTCTCCCTCTCTCTGACCCTCCCCCATTCATGCTTTGTCTCTCTCTCTCTCAAAAATAAATAAACGTTAAAAAAAAATTAAAAAAAAAAAACAGCTGGAATGGTCCTATTTTAAGGGTGTTGACTTTGTGTTACTGAGAACGTGGAGAGTTTTGGATCAGGAGCTATCTTATCTGTTTTAATGTGTTGTAAAATTATTTCTATTTCGGCTAGTTGGTTCAACTAGTTGAGGTCAACACCCATGAACTGTTCTGGAAAGTAGTTTCAAAAGTGGGGAAAACTTGTTTAAGTCCTATTTGCAGTCACATGATTACAGAAACACAGCTCATGCTTGTGCCATATAGAGAGTCACATCCAAAAAGTAACCGGAACCTGAGAACTCGAGTTTTATCATTTGAGGAGGGAATATATTGAAAGAGAAACAAGATGTGGGCTTTGAAGTCAGATAGTTCTGACTTCAAATCATAACTCTGCCGCTACCTCTAATCACTACCTATATTCTAGGGAGGGTTATTTCATCTTTCTGAGCTTCAGGTTCTGCATCTGTAAAACAGAGAGGGTACCTCCAAACTCATAGTGTTATAAGCATTATAACGTGAGTGTATAATATTTAGTTACACATCTAAGCATATATAAATATATGCATATGCATATAAATGTGTATACAATATTTACATACATGTTTATACACATGTATATGGACGTGTGCACATGCATGCACACATCCACACATGTCTCCTAGTATAGCTACAGGTGCCTCCAAAAGACTTTGGTCCATTTTCACCTCTATAACAAAGCAAAGTGCAGAACGGTAGAATTGAATAAACATTGGTCTAGCATTAAGACTTAAGAAAAACCTCAATTTCGAGCTTGGGTCTTTTTCTTTCTAGTTGTCTGAATTTAGATAGCCAGCCAACTTCTCTGGGACACAATTTCCTGAGTAGTAAAATAAGGCTACTGGAACATTCAATGGCTTCATACCATTGCATGCTTTTGGACGACTAACCATGGGGCTATATCTTCAAATTGAAGCTCACTTAGAATCCCAATATGTAAAAGAGATAATTTGTGGAACTCTCTAATTCATGGGGGTTGAGAAAGGCTCCTCTGCGGGAGCTGCAGAGTACAATTTGGAAATCATTAAGCTTTAGGACCCTCCAGGGTCTTTCGGTTCTAAAATACCCTAAGTAACAAGTGTTAGCTCAGACTTGGTCCTGCTTAAAGGATTGATTCATGTTATCCTTTTTTTTTTTTTTAATTTTTTTTTCAACGTTTTTAATTTATTTTTGGGACAGAAAGAGACATAGCATGAACGGGGGAGGGGCAGAGAGAGAGGGAGACACAGAATCGGAAACAGGCTCCAGGCTCTGAGCCATCAGCCCAGAGCCTGACGCGGGGCTCGAACTCACGGACTGCGAGATCGTGACCTGGCTGAAGTCGGACGCTTAACCGACTGCGCCACCCAGGCACCCCGATTCATGTTATCATTCTAACTTGACCAGTTGATGTTGTATATGGTGAAGGCTACTTCGATAGCTGAAATGCCTCCATGTTGAGTATGACCTAAATTTTAGACGTTCAGGGACTCTGTGTCTGACATCATTCAAGCCAAATGCTAGCTGCAAAAAACGTACAGAATAATAAACATAGAATGTCTTTGAAAAGTCTGATTTTCTGTGCTGACGCACGCATGAGTTTGTTCCTGGTATTCCTCACTTCCACTAAATCCCCTGTTATCCCCCTATCCTTCATGAAGTGCTTCTGCTTGATTGTAAAAACAGAACAAAAATACTAACAACAAAAACCCCATCGGGTTTTGCTGTGAGCTGAATTCTGTATCCGCTCCCAAAATTTATACGCTAAAGCCCTAACCCCTAGGGCCTCAGAATATTGGAGATAGGGCCTTTAACAAGGTGATTGAGTTAAATGAAGCCCTTAGGGCGTGCTGTAATCTAACCTGACTGCTGTCCTGTAAGAAGAGAAAATTTTGCCACACAAAAAGAGACGCCAAAGATATGTGTGCACAGAGCAAGAACTGTGTGAGGGCCCAAGAGGAAGTGGCTATCTGGAAGTTAAAGAGAGGGGCCCAGAAGAAACAAACCCTGCCAGCACTTTGATCTTGAACTTCCAGACTCCGGAACTGTGAGAAAATAACTGTCTGTTGTTTAAGCCACCCAGTCTATGCTATTTTACATAGTCACTAGCAAAGTAATAAACGTCTCACGTGTCACCTTAAAATACTACTTGAGGGTGGGGCACCTGGGTGGCTCAGTTGGTGAAGCAACGGACTCCGGCTCAGGTCATGATCTCACAGTTTGTGAGTTCGAGCTCCGCGTCGGGCTCTGTACTGACAGCTCCGAGCCTGGAGCCTGCTTTGGATTCTGTGTCTCCCTCTACCTCTCTACCCCTCCCCTGCTCATGCTCTGTGTCTCTCTGTCTCTCAATAATAAATATACATTAAAAAAATTAAAGAAAAAATACTACTGGAGGGTATCCAGAGTGAGGTTTCAAAGGTGACAATTTCTTGTGTGAGTTCTTGGATATAAAAGTAGAACTTAAAATTCAGAACAGATTAAGATTGAAGTCAATTAATGCCTTGTTTTCTCCACATCACCATGCTTATAGTCACTATAGGTCCTCATCAGAATCTGAAATTTGAGTTTTCCTTTATTTTCTACCACTCCATCAAACTAGAACATAATCTTAACGAAGGCAGGACTTGAGTAGTTTTTTCAATATTTTACCCATAACTTACAGGAGAGCACCTGGTGTAAAATAATTCAATAAAAAACTGCTGAATTATCATTGGATCAAACCGTAGAATTTGGAGTAACTTACCATCATAAATTAGTAGGGATACCATGACTTAACTTCTTCATCATGAAGAACTAACCATTGAAACAATCAAAACACAACCCCCAGCAGCCAAGAATTATTCATGGTGGTGGCTTGTCACCTATAATATTCTGCCTTATACACACAAAGAAAGATTGTGAAGAGTTAACAATGGTTGATATACGCTTGGTATTCTTTTAGAATGCAATGTGTTTATCACACATTTGTGAAGTGTGAAATTCAAGGCCATTGCATGACAACCCCAAAACACTTTAGGGTTTTTATAAAGACATCTGAGTTTTAGTAAACATTTTTGTTCAGTCTCTAGATACATTATTTAACTTAAGTCATAAGAGACCTTTGGACCCAACAAACATGTCTCAAGAAGTATATTTTAGTTTATTTGAAGTAGGAAGTAAATGAGTGATAAATTTTGTTTATTTTTCAGCTGTGAGAGAGATGCAAGTTCGTAGCATGATGTTAATTGGCTGGTGAAAATTTAGACTGGGTGTTCAAAGAATTAATATTTCAGCAAGCACACAATATATCAAAATGTGACTATTTTTGAGATGCTGAATTTAAAACCCTCCAAGTACATAAATTACTGGTAAAAGCAATTACGAACCTCTGCTTTTGTCTTTGTAAGATAAAAGGCTTCTTGTGACAAATTTTGAAAAATAATTCATAAACTTCATAAACTGAATTGTATATACAAGTGTACATTGTATTCTGTTGGATTGCAGAGTGTATATATTTCAATTATTTTTTTTTTCAACCGTGAATTTTATTCAATAACCTAATCATGGTTTTCTGGGTTTTCTATTTTAATTATTTTTATTGTATTGCTCTCTCTCATTACATTTGCTGTGTAAGAGTTCAAAGCATGGTTCAGATTTTGGCAGGCTGCAATTATAATGTTAGTTCTGTTACTTGCTAATTGTATAACCTTTCTGATCCTCAACTTTCTTTCTTTCTTTCTTTCTTTCTTTCTTTCTTTCTTTCTTTCTTTTTTTATCTTTATTTTGAGAGAGAGACAGAGTGTGAGCAGGGGAGGAGCTGAGGGGAGGGAGACACAGAATCAGAAGCAGGCTCCGAGCTGTCAGCACAGAGCCCGACCCGGGGCTTGAACTCACGAACCGTGAGATCATGACCTGAGCCGAAGAAGGACGCCTAACCGACTGAGCCACCCAGGCGCCCCTGATCCTCAACTTTCTCATATATTTCACTGTTACCCTGAAGAATAAATAATATGATTTATGTAACACTTTTAGGTGATATTGATGGATACATGTTACATAGTCGATATGTTGTAACTATTTTTATTTTTGTGGGGGTTTCCTGTGTGTGCACGTGCTGCATAAAGGCTTAGTTTACACATTTGCATGACCCCAGTCCTGGGACTTGTAGATGCTAATCAATGTCTAATGTGTTTTAAATTCAAAAATTTGAGGGGCGCCTGGGTGGTGCAGTCGGTTAAGCGTCCGACTTCAGCCAGGTCACGATCTCGCGGTCCGTGAGTTCGAGCCCCGCGTCAGGCTCTGGGCTGATGGCTCAGAGCCTGGAGCCTGTTTCCACTTCTGTGCCTCCCTCTCTCTCTGCCCCTCCCCCGTTCATGCTCTGTCTCTCTCTGTCCCAAAAATTAAAAAAAAAAAAAAATAAATAAATAAATAAATAAATTCAAAAATTTGATAATTTACTCCTCATTAAACTAACATTTTAAAGGGTACTACTTTACAAATTACTTTCTTTGTAGAAGATTGCATGCTATTTTTCATGCCTACTAAGAGAATAACTTGTTTATACCTGTAAGTAAACAACACGACAAAGTTATTTGCTAGTTTTTTTTTTAAATTAAAAGAATTAATACTTTATTTAAAATTTTAAGGCTCTTTTTTTGGGAAACATCATCATAATCTACGCCATAAACAAATCCATCATCTCCAAAAATTTCCTCCTCCTGCCTTCGTAATTATTATTGTCATATTACCTTTTTTATGTTAAGAACACTTAAGATCTATTTCTTAGAGGCTAAGTATTTTTTTTTTTTTCCTATGAGTAGGTTAGGTAGTTTTGTATAGGTCCACTGTAGCAGATTGGGTTTTCCAGGAGGCAAACTTTGAGATAGAAATTTACATGCAGCAACGTTATTCAGTGTCACTCTTAGAATCACCGATGATGAGGAAGGAATAAATAAAGCAAGATTGGGCAGGGGGGGAGATGTTGGGCTGTGATGAGTGACAATAAAGTTTTAGCCAGCCCATGGGTCTTTGTATTCCTGCACAGACTAAAGGCTGCCCTAGGAAAGGAGTATGACCTTGGAGGAGGTGACCTCTTTAGATGAGGGCAATCACTGGGAAGGTGGCAGCTTCAAGGTGGTAAAGCATGTGACAGGAACCTGGATTCCACATTGATGTGCCCATGTCCAACTCTTTGGTTAATGCAAAGGTATTTAACATCCTGTGATAGTAGACTATTAGTTTTTGAATAGTGATCCGTTAGTCTTTGAATAGTGGTGCTGGATTAGGCCCTTCTGGAAGGAAAGGCAAAATCATACTCAGTATATGTATTGTGTCAGTCAAAAAGAACTGATGCTCCTTCTAGAGTAGAATACGTCTAATGGAGTCAGTCTTTTACCAAGTGGCTGTCTGGACTCGTGGAGAAATCATGCCATATTGGGGAGTTAGCATCTGTCTTATTTGCTGGCAGTTGGACTTTTAGCAGCAGCAGTGACAGAGGGAACCCATGTTCTTAGACACAAACATCCATGGTGGCCATGGCTACTCAGTTCCTGGGCACATTGTGCCAGCACCGAGGTGGCTGATGGACAGTGCACGGATGCTGACAACTGACTCAGTCAATCTATTTGGTTGTTTAGCACTTTTCGAGGGTAGATATTTTCTGATATGTGTTGACATGTGATAAAAAAATGGTCACAGTTCATGCCTATTTCCCATATGTCTGAAGTCACAGACTTCATCGTGCTCTCATCTCAAACCTTCCAAGTCCCTTCTTCCTTAGCCAAGCTGCCTACCAATGTTTTTAAGTCTATATACACTATAAAAAGTGGACACATCTCTTTCTACATAAAGCAAATGCTCAGGTCAACCATCTGAATAATTATCCAATGAGAGAATTTCCCCCCTCTGATGTTTTTTAGAGCCACAGTGGGATTACAGGCAAATTCCTTTAAATGTGAGATGCTGATTAAATAGTGGTAGATGACATAGAGGTCCTGGTCACCTGCTCATGGGTAATTCTGAATGAAGCATGTCTATACTATAATGGATTACTGTTAGATACACTTGACCTTATGAAGCAGTGGGCCTGGCAAAAGCCAAGCTTCATGGTCAGTTTATGCATCAACTTGGCTAGGCCACAGTCCCATATTTTTCAATCAAATTCTCGTCTAGCTGTAGCTTTGGGAGTATTTTGTAGATGTAATTAACATCTATGATCAGTTGGCTTTAAGTAAAAAAGATTATCCTAGATAATCTGGGTGTGCTAGATCTAATTAATTCAAAGGCTTTAAAAGCAGAACTGAGAGTTCCCTGGGGAAGAAGAAATTCTCCTGGAGGATTGAAGCCACAGCTTCTGCCTGAAAGTTCTGAGTTATCCTTCCTGATGGTCTGATAGCCAGCCCCCAAAGTCATATAAGCTGGTTTCTTGCAATAAATCTCCTCTCTCTCTCTCTCTCTCCCTTTATCCAGAATGTTAACATTTTATACCGATTCTTCTTTTAGGCCTTGCCATTAATGCCACACACAACCCTTTTTTCCCAGCACAGATACCTCTAGTACTATTCTTCTAGGTCACATGATCATTTTGGTCATATTGGCAGGTCTTCGTGCACCACAGTCCGAGAGCATACTCTTTCTAGGCTTTCCTCAAAGTTGGGGCGCATTTATGGATTGGAATAGTATTCCCAGAGTTGAAATATCCTACCTCTACAACCCAAGAGTATAACAAGCATTATCCTTTATACTGGAGATGATGTTGTGGCATGCCCCAGAACTCCAGAACTTTCCTAAGCCTCGCTAATATAGCCCACCTCCAAATATTCACAGGAATTATCTCATATCACCTGCAGTATATTTGCCTGCCAAGAATTCTGACCTCTTGTCACTTCTCCATCTGGTCTCATTAGAATAAAGTCATTTATCTGTGAGATTTCCACTCTGTAAAGCAAAAAAATTTATATGTTTTTTTTTTTTTTTTTTTTTTTAGTGTTCCCAGACTCCAAAAAGAACGCTTCTTAGGCTTTTCTGGTACCTTACAACATACCTTGCTAACAGATGCACAAAGGAAATCAAACTAAAGCTCAGAGGCTCACAGACACAGCTCATAGCTATGGCAGCTTGATGTCGAGATGCTGAATGTAGTTCCTAGGGAATAAGCTTGGGTGCCACTCTTGTTGTTCCTGGTGTGGGCCTCCTCTATAATGGCTCGCTGCAAAACTAACACTGAATGCTATTTTTGCTTTTCACCCTTTTACATAAAATACAAATATTTTCTGAACTTCATTCAGTTAGCGAACATAGGTAGTAATGTAGGTATTTTGTCAAAGCAAAATGGCATCGTGTGAACTTTTGAAAAGTAGGGGATACCTGTATACTATTGTCGATTCTAAGTGAACACTTAGGAATACTATTTCTGGTCTTTATTCTTGACTGGGATAGAATAGAATATGTTTGCAGGATCCCTGGTTGCATACTCTGTACCTAAGGTTGTGTTACGAGGATCTGGCAAAGCTTTCCTCACACCATACAACTGCAGTTGAGGTCGGTACATGGTTGAGATGGCAGTATTCAATGCCATCTTCCAGAATCCCCCCGGAACTTGAGAGAGACGAATTACGTGGAGACAGAATGGGCATCACTACCCACAGAATAGCACCAATCTCTACCATTCCCTCCAAAACATGATATGGCTTTAAATTTGTCTTGTTTGGCTGGGAAAGGGATGCTTTTGGAGGGTACCATTTGACTATCCCCATAATGATCGCTCTTATTCCACAGGGCAAGGAGTCAATGTGAGACCTGCTAACTATCACGTATATCCATTGCATTTTATATTTGGGGACATAGTAAACTATACTTGTATAGGGAAATGACTACCAGGTGGGCTCATGGATGAAATGGACCCACTGTGAACCAGACTGGGCCAAGATTCCACGTATTATCTGGGCTCCATAACCCTCTACTCTAACACAAGGGCTTGATGATATTTTAGGTCCTTGGTTATTAATGCTGGTTTGGACCTTGTATATGACAGTCCTCAGTATCATTGGGTATTCTGCTTTCCCTACTACATAATTTCTGAAGTCAGTTCTGAAGGTGCCTTTGAAAAAGGAACAGGGGAATGATGGCTGCATATTCTTGTCATAGTGTTGTAAGGTCCTTCCTTCTGGAAACTAGACAGCTTCAGTACATGTTTATCGGGCCCCAAAATGGGCTTGAATTCAGAAACTAGGCAAAGTACTGCAACTTTTTGCTGGGACAGCTACTCTCAATTTCCTGATCATCAATCCCTGATTTCCTCTGTTTGCATAGATTGAGAAATATTCTCATATCTCTATCTTGTTCATAGGGACAACATGTTCTTTTACTGAACTCCATAGCTCTCCGTATTTTATATGGAAACCCCATTGGAACAGCAAGCCTGTTGGGAATAAGAACTCAACCTTCTCAACCTTCTCTGAGTTTCTGCTTTAATTTTAATTTTAATTAAATTAATTAATTAATTAATGTATTTATTATTTTATATTATTTTAGAGAGAGAGAGAGAGTGAGAGAGAGCATGAGTGGGGGAGAGAGGCGGTGGGAGGGAGAGAGAGAATCTTAAGCAGGTTCCACGCTCAGCACAGAGCCTGACATGGGTTTGATCCCATGACCCTGGGATCATGATCTGAGTTGAAACCAACAATCAGATACTCAACTGACTGAGCCACCCAGGTGCCCTCTGCTACTTTTAAGTTACATTCGAGTTTTCTGTCCTCTGGTTTTATAAGATGGGACAATTTTTACATATTGCCAAAGATCTCTTAGGATTTTATTGCTTACCCTTAGGTTTTCATGTTTTTTCTTTCTTTCCGAATCATCAATTTCCCTCAAAGTAGTAATCCAGTTCTATTGCCTTTATAAATACTATTTCTACGCGTCTTAAAAGACTGGTGCATTCCTCCATCTGTGCATTCTCCCTTCCAGCACATACCAGTCCCCAGCAGTAAAAAGTTTTAACAAATTTCGCTGCCACTGTGTGCCAAAATCTATCAGTCCTCTGCCCGCTGCCATTGAAGAGCTTCTAGTTGACAGCTGGCCAGTAGGTGATCCAGTTTGCTTCCTTGGACCTTCTGGCATTAACTTTTCAGATCGTGTTTCCTAGCTTCTGAGACAGAGATTTGTGTGCAGGAAACTTATCAGGTAGTGCCCTCGATAAACCAACATCTGTGATAAAACGGACAGTGCGAGAATGGGTAGAGGGAGAATTAGGCTGCGTAGAGGTCCAGCCAAGACCAACTCTGGAGCTGGAAGAGCCCTGCAGAGTTGTTTCCTCATTGGATGTGGGATGCATCCAAAAAGGGGGTGTTACCTTTAGGAAGGTGGCTCTCTTTATCCTGGGGCAATTGTTGGGAACAGAGGTCACAAAAGGGCTGTCAGCTGTTAAATCCCCAGCAGTCAGAAAGAGGATTATTTAGTCCCAAAACTGCAGGGGTGTGTGTGTGTGTGTGTGTGTGTGTGTGTGTGTGTGTATGTGTGCGCGCGCGTGTGTGTGTGTGTGTGCTCCTGCGCGTGTTTGGGGTGAACTTGATGGTTTGTGTCCACTACATCCGCTTTTGTGTTTCATTCAGTCAGTGGAGTACATGATGATTTACTTTCCACTCTGACTTGTTTCCTTCTTGTTCCCCAAATTAACCCTTCTAGCTACAGTAGACCAACTAGGAAATTAGAGTTTATTTATTTTGAAAGGGAGAGAGAGAAAGCACAAGTGGGGAAGGGGCAGAGAGAGAGGAGAGAGTGAGAATCCCAAGCAGGCTCCGGATGAACCGCCAGCATGGAGCCTTACGCGAGGCTTGAACCCACCACTGTGAGATCATGACCTGAGCTGCGGTCAGGCGCTTCACTGACTGTGTCCTTGGAGAAAGAATTTGAAACCAGGAAAGGCAGTTCAATTTTCCCGAGATGTTGCACAATGTGTTGAGGTAGCGATGCCCTTCTCACTTGAATGAATACGAGGGTATGGACAAGAACAAGGATAAGGAAGAGAAGGTAGTCCCTAGATTTGATGGGATGTCTTGAATACAATCCCATAAAATATTTGATTTGGAACTTTGTGAATTTCCAGAAGGTGATAAAAGCTCATATGTAAGTGTAAGTGCTCACTCCAAATCCAGCTAGAAACATTTTTTTTTTTAAACCCCTGTATCTCAATTCCTTTCCCTTAGAATGGACTATTAAGTTCTGACTGAATGGAGAGAATAAGGTACCGGCAATGGGGAGGAAGATTTAAAACTTGTAAATATGATCTTCTGTTACCTTTCTTCAGTAAACAATAAAAATGGCTAATCTTAAAAGTGATTGTGACATAACAGGGCATTATACCACCGCCTCCTAAAAAAAGGGAATATTTTCTCATGCTTGGAGTTTGTGGATTCAGGACAGTCTGTTTGGTGCTAACCTGTGAAATAACGTGGATAGCATGCATGAAATGGCTCTAGACCTCATCTGGACCAGTTTTGTACTGAGTGAAGTTAAGGGCGAGTGTGTACTTTTCTCTCTTTTAATGCAATCAATGCACAAACTATCCACATTCAGGACGAAGATTCGCTTGCATTCACTCACCATGGGAAATGACACCCACCGCTTCCCAGTTTCCATATGTGATACCTGAGTAGGTGAACACTTTCATTTCAAGTGCTGTCATATATATTTGCCCCTGTGAGCATCTTTTAGGTTGCTGCCACCACATCGGCAAGTTGCCTTCAACGTGTGGTATTTTATCACGTTGCTTCCCCACAGTAAATTCCAATTCTTCCCTGGCTTGGCTGTGACCACCTGTTCTCCCACACCTGTTTCGATTTATAAACCATATGCTGCAGTCACAGCTGAGAACCGCTGTAGACATGATGTGATTTCTCATAAATATTTCATAAATCCAAAGTTTCCTGCACTTCAAAATAATTTGCAGGCGCTGATTTTACCGAAAACTTCACAGAGACTGGCATGCACTCTTTATTATCATCATCGTTATGTAGGCAAAGAAAGATGAAGTTTATAGCCTTATAAAATAACTTGCATCAGTACTAGGATACCGCTACGTCGTATTTATGCTTTTCAACCAACGCAACGGCAGCCTATGGTAAAATAATTCAAGTGCAGTAATTGGTCTGAAAACTACATATGCTCAGGAAGTCTAGGGAAACAGATGTTTTCACACTGCGTTTCCTACATGGAATAAGAGACACGCTTCACAAAACGAAGATTCACCAGAAAATCGATGTATGGTAATTGACATGATGTTTTCATTATTTTGAGAATTTAAACCAAGTGAATTTTTACAAATCATAATTTTCAAGTAACAGAAACCTAAAATCAAATGTGCTTAAAAACAAACAAACAAACAAACAAACAAGAAAATACCTGGCAAGTAACTGAACAGACAGGTGATAGATCTGTTGAATTATAAGCTTGGATTGATTCAGGAATAAAAGAATTGTGCCCAGCATTCTATTTTTTCTATCTCCACTTCTCTGCTCAGTTTCTACAGCATAGTTCTAAGTTTATACTTAGAAAATGGATGCTGTTAGTTCCTCAGAATTCACTCTTTTCCTATGCAAGTCAAGTGGAAAGCGTTTCTCATGGTAGCACCATAAAAGTAACAAACAACAATAAAAGCCAAGACAACAGCAAAGAAGAAAACTCCTTTCTCTTCAGAAGTCTCAAAAAACACTTCTTCTCCTGGGGCACCTGGGTGGCTCAGTCGGTTAAGTGTCTGACTCTTGATTTCTGCTCAGGTCATACCCTCATGGTTCCTAAGATCAAGCCCCATTTCTGACTCTGGGCCGACAGCATGAGACCTGCTTGGGATTCTTTCTCTGCCCTCCCCAGCTCATTATCTCTCTCTCTTTCTCAAAATAAACAAGCATTAAGAAAAAGAAACATTTTGTCTCATTTTATTGATTATAATCAAAATGATTACTTACAAAATAAATATTTTGAATTGAGGACTGGGGTATGTTAAGCCAATCAGGATCTAGCTCTAGGAATTAATCCCTCCGAGACTCGATTGTTGATAATAGGAAAGTGTGAATTCCCCAGTAGAGGATTAGGATACTTTTGTAGGGAGAGAAAAGGTGGATATGAAAGAAGTCCATTTGTTTCGGGGTGCCTGGGTGGCTCAGTCGGTTGAGTGCTGGACTTTGGCTCAGGTCATGATCTCGTGGTCTGTGGGTTCGAACCCCGTATTGGGCTCTGTGCTGACACCTTGGAGCCTGGAGCCTGCTTCAGGATTCTGTGTCTCCCTCTCTCTCTGCCCCTCCTCTGCTCTCTTTGTCTCTTTCTTTCAAAAACAAATACACATTAAAAAAAAAGAAGTCAATTTGTTTGTGCATCTGTCTGTCTCTATGCATAGGTATAGATATATACATATACACACACACACAATATTGAGATGATTCTGTATTATTCTTTCTTGTTCTGTAGACTTGGGATTTTACCAATGAATGCTTTTCCATGTCAATAAATAGTTTACAAAAATGTTATACTTCCATATGAAGAGAAGACCAGGTTTTATTCTAAGTTGACTGGTCTTCCATTTTATGCATAAATAATATAGAACATTTTAATCTTACCCTAGAATTTTTTGAAGAGAGCAGCCCAAGAGTTTTGAAGTAGCATGTTTCTTAATGAAAAAGGACTTGATCAGAGTCGGTGTAATGGCAATTCAGCACTTTCATTTTCCCTTTATTGTAGTATTTCTTTAGTGTATCAATTCCTCTTTTGTGGCAGAAATGTAATTGATGTTATTTCTTTCTGATTTAGTGCTCTATTTGCTTTATTTCGTTATTTGCTCACTATTTTTTTTTTTTTAACTATTGAATCAATCCAGGCCTGAAATTAGACAGCTCTGCCTCTTGTCTGTTCAATTAGTAAGGCAGGCAATTTTCTTTTATTTCAGCCAGTTGGATTTGAGGGTTCTGTTACTTGCAAATCATGATTTGTAAAACTTCACCTTATTTACATTCTCAACCATGAAAAACCTGTACTTTGAATAACACTTATCACTCTGGCAAGGGTATGCCAGAAGCCTGGTATGCAGGCTTTGAGTCTTTTGGCAGATAAGAATCATCATGGAATATTGGTTTTGGATCGTTTCCCCAGAGATCATCTGAGGGTGGGGGGTGGGGAGCCATATTGAACTCCTTGCAGGCTATGTGTGGCCTTGCTAATTCCTTTACTCATTTACATATCACCTATGGCTGCTTTCACACTACAAAGGCAGAGTTGACTAGTTGTCACAGAGAACATATGGCTTGCAAACTCAAAAATATTTACTGACTGGTTGTTTTCAGAAAATGTGCGCCAACACCTGATCTAGACTATGGGTGACAAATAGACTTCCTGTTGCTTGAGTACTGATGTAAACTGTTTTGTTGAGGGCTATTTGGAGAACAGGGGGGGAACCCCATGAAGGTCTGCTCATGTCTGCTAGAAGTGTCCGAAGGGCCAGGGTTTGCACTTAAGTTGCTGTTAGCAATCACCCTCTGTATAAACATAAAGGAGGAAACTTTTGCATGAAACCAATTGTGTTCTAAGATGGAGAATTTGTTTCTATCCATCACTAACTGTGCGTCTTCAGGTAAATCCTCTAACTTCTTGGTCATTGTTTTTCCTCTATGGGGCACATGTGTGGTTCAGTCAGTGAAGCGTCTGATTTTGGCTCAGGTCGTGAGCTCACGGTTCAGTTCGAGTTCCAGCCCCGCATCGGGCTCTGTGCTGACAGCTCAGAGCCTGGAGCCTGCTTCAGATTCTGTGTCTCCCTTTCTCTTTACCTCTGCCCCACTCTTGCTCTGTCTCTCTATCTCTCTCTCAAAAATAAGCGGCAAAAAAAAAAGGAACACCGGTCTTTAAAAATATTTCTCCTCTGTAAACGAAAAAAATGTAACGATGCTTATACATATATATGTATACATACATATTTAGAATCACAGTATATATAATACATAGGCATAGCATAATTATAGAATATGTGTGTGTGTGTGTGTGTGTGTGTGTGTGATTCTAGCGTAATGGTATATATAGACATGTACATTTTAAAGCTTCTTGAATAACAACAAAAGAACAATAATAGGACATCTGTATTACCAATGACAATGATTGAATAACACTAGTCAGAGTGACGCTAAAACATTCAGAATGGATAGAATTTCTCTTCTTTAAATGTATTTGCTTACATGGGAGTATGAGGGTTGATCATCAACATTTATCAAGTACTTAATTCAGCTCAGGTAGTATGATGGGCACTTAACCTATGTTGGCAAATTCAACTTTCTTATTAGTCTGTACGTTAGGTACTATTATGGTTCTCATTTGGCCTATTTAAACCCACGTGGTCTGGTGCTAAAGCCTCGGGTCTCCACTCTGCAATTACTACCTCATGAAGAGTCGCAGCCTATCTAGGGTTTCTTTGCCGATAAAGAACGTCCAAATGGTGCTAGACGGGACGCTGTCATTAATATACAAAACAGGCACGCCAACAAGAGCCTGTACCAAGTTTCCTCACATTTTGGGGGGGTCCAAGAAGTATGCATCTCCAGGAAATACCGTCTTCCCTTCCTGATGAGACATACCTGCATAAAGGAAATCGGCATGGGAATTTCCAACCCAGGACTTGAGATGGGTCCAAGCCCAAATGCCTTAAGAGGCAGGATGATGAAACTGGCTCCTACACTGACCTGGAAAGTTTCTACTTACATTGGAACGAGGAGTTGAAAGTGATGGCGATGAGCCTAATATACTACTTTTCACCTGATAACGTGCGATGCAGTAAGGAACGGAATTTGGAACGGGAGGAATTTGGAAGGTCCCCAGTCAGTAAGATGGCAGGAGCAGGGAGAAAATATTTTAGAGAAAAAATAATACCATAACTGTATTTCAAACATTTCATAGCTTTTCTATTTATGACACTCCCATTCCACTGTTACCCACCATGTTGTACAAAATATGTGTTTATCCCAACGTCCCCCTGCAGTCTGTACTATTATACTCCTACAAGAGCCTGCTCATTTGTCTTAAGCACTCTTGACCTTAAATTTCTTCAGTTAGGGGCGCCTGGGTGGCTCAGTCGGTTAAGCGTCCGACTTCGGCTCAGGTCATGATCTCACGGTCGGTGGGTTCGGGCCCGCGTTGGGCTCTGTGCTGACGCCTCAGAGCCTGGAGCCTGTTTCAGATTCTGTGTCTCCCTCTCTCTCTGACCCTCCCCGTTTATGCTCTGTCTCTCTCTGTCTCAAAAATAAATAAACATTAAAAAAAATTAAAAAAAAATTTCTTCAATTAATACTTTTCCCCTCAACTTTTTTAAAAAAATGTTTATTCTATTTTTACATTAAAATTTTTTTTCATAACATTTATTTATTTTTGAGAGACAGAGAGAGAGAGAGAGAGAGAGAGAGAGAGTGAGCAGGGGAGGGTCAGAGAGAGAGGGAGGCACAGAATCCAAAGCAGGCTTCAGGCTCTGAGCTGTCAGCACAGAGCCCAACACAGGGCTCTAACCCATGAACCATGAGATCATGACCTGAGCCGAAGTCGGTCACTTAACCAACTGAGCCACCCAGGTGCCCCTGTTTATTCATTTTTGAAGGAGAGAAAGAGAGAGTGCTTGTAAGTGGGACAGGGGCAGAGAGAAGGGGACAGAGGGTCCAAAGCAGTCTCTTCGTTGACAGCAGTGAGCCCTATGCAGGGGTTGAACTCAGGAACCACGAGATCATGACCTAAGCCGAAGTCGGGCGCTCAACCGACTGAGCCACCCAGGTGCCCCTGCCCTAAACTTTTAAAATATGCACAGTAGGGAAAATTGAGAAGCACAAGAATCAAAGAACACAAAATCATCCATGATTATAAGCAGTCTATATTTTGGTATATCCTTCTAGTCTCTGCTGGTATTTTCATATTTGCAAGCAGTCATTTTGTGTGTGTGCATTTATTCAAAGGAGTATGCAATTTTTTTTTAGATAGTGCAGTATCTATCTTTTTTTTTTTTTTTTTTAACATCATGGCTATTTATAGTTCAAAGTCTCAAAGCCATGAGGAGTTTGATTATCAAGAATACACTACACTACAACAACCAGGAAATGTAATCCATCCTCTTGTGGGGCAAATACTTCTTAAAAGACAAAATGATATCAGACCTCCAGATGAATGTTGGCTGAGTCACAATTAAAATCCTGTATTCTCTTAATGCTCAACTCAAAATAAGACACAGAACAATAAAGTACAATAAACACAATTCTTCTAGATGATTCTAAAATGTATACTATTAAAATACCAGCAAAAGATACATTACCATTTAATTATCTTAAAATATATTCCTACGAGGGGCACCTGGGTGGCTCAGTCGGTTAAGCATCTGACTCTTGATGTTGGCCCAGGTCACGATCTCACAGTTCCTGAGACAGAGTCTTGCATCGACAGCAAGGAGCCTGCTTGGGATTCTCTCCCTTCCCCTCCCTCAGCCCTGCTTGCCCTTTCTCTGTCTCAAAACAAATAAAGAAACGTTAAAAAATGTAAAAAAAAAATCTATTCATATAGTATGGCCGGAAGAAATTCACACGCACGCCGATGGTTATAATCCAAAAGCATGTGCCTCTTCCCTCGCACCTCCTTCAGCCTTCCATATCATCACAATAAACAGCCTTGATGTATGTTGCTCAGAGATGACTTAACAATTCCACCTTCAGGATGGTTCTTTCCTCTTATACATAGCAAAGAGATATTCCCAAGTTGCTTTATTCACTATTTCTACTTTCTATTATACACCGTCATCTCAAACCACTTAAGAAGCTTAGGTTATTACAAAATAAAGAGAGAAACTTGCTCACAGTAAACTCAGGCACTTTATAAAAGGTGAACATATAGAAAGAACCATGGTTATAATCTGAAGTGGTTTTCTAGATAAGGGACACACTATCAAAGAGTTCTCCTTTTCACCCTCTCTCTCCTCTTTGCCCCTCAGGCCTAAGGAGGGTAAATGATCTCTGTTACGACTATCCCTGTGGTACTGTATTAGTTCTTGATCGCTATCCTAAAACCTGCCTTACAACTTTTTAAATCGTTCTTTTATTAAACTCTCTTCATATTACTCAGTTGGAATGTGCCATTTGTTTACTAATGCAGATTTGAATGATACCAGCTAAGGATTTCAGGTGGTAGCTGACGTCAGGGAGAAAAATCCAGTAGACTGTCAACTTCCTGAGAGCAGACACCATTTATGGCTTGCTAATTAATGTGTCCTTGAGACTTAGCACCAATAGATGTAATATAGAAACACACAACAATATTTTTTTTTTATTTTTAATGTTTTTTTTATTATTTTTGCGAGAGAGAGAGAGAAAGAGAGAGAGAGTGGGGGAGGGGCAGAGAGCAAGAGGGAGACACAGAATCTGAACCAGGTTCCAGGCTCTGAGCCGTCGGCACAGAGCCCAATGTGGGGCTCGAACCCACAAACTGTGAGATCATGACCTGAGCTGAAGTTAGAAGCTTAACCGGCTGAGCCACCCAGGCACCCCCACAAGAATATTTGTTAAACTGAAAGAACTATTTGAAGGAAAGAACATGGGTTGAAAAGATGTACAAGAGGATCCTTGAAGACTTGCGATTCTTCCCAGGACTTTTTGATGATGCTAAGACATGCCATTCTGAAATGATTCTGACACGGATGGAGAACCTTTCATCATTATGATCTGATGACACAAATATAGTTGCACTCGGTTGACTCATGTCCCACCTCTTCTACCAGGTTGATGTCCACCCAGAACTTCAGAACCTGGAACTTATTTGGAAACAGAATTTTTGCAGTTGTGATTAAGTGGAGGCCAGACAAGATTGGGGTAAGCTTTAACCCAATAATCGCTGTACTTGTATAAGACAGAAGCATGAACACAGAGAGATGCGTAAGGGGAAGGCAATTTGAAAAAAAAAAAAAACAACACAGAAAACGTTGAATGAAGATAGAGGCAGTGATAAGAGAGACGTGTGTACAAAATAAGAAATACGAGGGTTTACTGGAAACCACCAGAAGGCAGGAGCGAGGTATGGGACTGATTCTTCCTCTGTCTCCTGTTGAGACCATTACTGTGGTTTTTTGACCTCCTGAACTATGAGAGAATAAATTTCTGTTGACTTCAGCTATCCAGTTGGTAGTAATTTTTATTACTTCTCGGACACAAATACAGTAGTTCGTTTATCCTGCAAATATTGATAAGCGTCTACCACGTGCCAGGTACTAGGCTGGGTGTGGTGATAAGACAGTGTACAAGACAGAGCAAGTCCCTGTCTTCATGGAACACATATTGGAGTGACAGTGAACAAATGACAGTAAATAAATGTACAAATAAGCAACGGACACCATGTCAGGGAGCGAGAGCAACTACAAAGGAATAGAGCATGGTAAGATCTAGAGATCACCGAAGTGTACTGTTTTATGGGACGTAATCCCAGACCGTTTTAACTCAGTTGTATTACTTGATGCAAGATTTAATTCAAATGAAGGATCAAAACATGTGAAGACTTGGAAAGTATTCCTGACCAAGAAAACGCAAGTGCAGAAGTTCTGATGTGTGAACGAGCTTGGTGTATTTGGAAAAAAAAAAAAAAAAAAAAAAAAAAACAATAAACAAAAAACAAAAAACAAGACTAGGGTGTCTATAGGATCATAAACAAGGCAGATGGAATAATGTAAACAAAATAGAATAATGTCACAGAGACCCTCTTAAGACTTAGTAAGGAGTTTTTATTTTATGCTATGAATAATTGGAAACCATTGTAGTTTGTTTGTATACCTGAGGGAGAGTATAAATCACTTACTTCATATTTTAAGAATATCATTCGGGGGGCGCCTGGGTGGCTCAGTCGGTTAAGAGTCCGACTTCGGCTCAGGTCATGATCTCACCGTCCGTGAGTTCGAGCCCCGCGTCGGGCTCTGTGCTGACAGCTCAGAGCCTGGAGCCTGTTTCAGATTCTGTGTCTCCCTCTCTCTCTGGCCCTCCCTTGTTCATGCTCTGTCTCTCTCTGTCTCAAAAATAAATAAGTATTTAAAAAAAAAAAGAATATCATTCGGAAATCATGTGTGAATACTACCAGGCAATGTGGAAGTAGGGAGACTAGTTAGGAAGGCATTACGTTCATTGACACAGGACGACACGATAGCTTGGAAGAGAATTTTGGCGGGGGCGGGGGGGGGGGGGTCATGAAAACAAGCCAAAATTAAGACAAGTTTTGGTAGAAAGGAAAAGAAAATCTGCTTCTGGACATGAAGATGTGACATGAGGTGTGACAGAAAGACCAGGATCAAGGATGAATCCTAATTATTTGGCCAAAGCAGTTTGTAAGTGACGGTTGATTTACTGAAATGTGAAACAAGAGAAACCACGAGTTCAGTGGCCGAGCCGCGTTTGGAATGCCTACAGCATATTTAATGGGAAAGGCAAATAGATGATTGGATATTGGAGTCACGATCTTGGGAGTCATTTTTCTATGAAAGCAAGCAAGAGAAATGAGGTAGCAATTACAAGGGCAAAGTGGTATTTCAGGGAGTTAATCATGTGCATATTTTTAACCTGAGAGACATTGTGGTATGTTTGCCTGATGATGGAAAAAGTCCAGGAAATAGGAATACATTTATGCTTAGGAGGGACAGGAAAGCTGTCCTGTAAAAGCGGTCACGGAGGCACGTGGGAAGGATCCAATATGCAAACAAAGGGCAGGACTAGGAGAAGGGTCAGGAGACCTACTTTAGCAGAAGGAAAAGGCAGAATAGAATGATATAGACCTAGGCTATTTGGTTCTTTTGCTGTTGCTAAATTAAGTAGTTTTTTTCCTATTTGCTTCTATTTTCCTTGAAGCCAGGGAAACCTAGAATGAGGAGTGGGGAAGAAGGATTAGAGAGTTGAAAAGAAAACAGTCATTAAAGAACTATGTGGGAGAGTAGAGAATAAAATGCAAAATTAATAATGAAGGTGATTTCATGGTCCAGCAATGCCAGCGGGGTTCTGTGATTTTCTCTGGTTATGCAACTGCTTAGGCACAAATGAGGAGGGGTTAGCATTGGGTTTTCTTGGATTCAGATTTTGTGAAGTCAGTACAGTGAAAGTTAGGGAATTATCTATGTGTATAAAGTGTGACTGGCTTTGCAATTTAAACTAGTAAAGAGGGGAGTAGGGACACCAGGATGGTGAAGGACAGTTAAAATATGGTATTCAAAAATGGTAGAGTTAATTATTATTATTTTTTTACATTTATTTATTTTTCAGAGACAGAGAGAGACAGAGCACAAGTTGGGGAGGGGCAGAGAGTGAATGAAACACAGAATCCTAAGCAGGCTCCAGGCTCTGAGCGGTCAGCACAGAGCCTGATGCGGGGCTTGAACTCACAAACCGCGAGATCATGACCTGAGCCGACGTCTTGATGCTTAACGTACTGAGCCAACCAGGCGCCCCTGGTATAGTTAATTATTGAAGGTCCCAGTGGATGAGAATTTTGTTAGACTCATAGATGTTAAAGTAAGTGATCTAGATTAATAAGTTCATTTCAAATCTGCAAAATAAATGTGAAACAAGACAATTAAATTGAATTCAAGAACACACACACACACACACACACACACACACGTTTTGATTAACTGGTAAATTAGGGAAACCTTCAGACACTATTAAAAAAATTCCTCCAAAATTTATAAGTAGAAGTTGGTTTAAAATGAATGTTATTTTCCTGAGGTCTAATTCATTATGTTTTCTTGTTCCTTCTTAATTTAAAATTGTAGGGTATTTGGGAAAAACTGTTCAGCAGCATGAAATGTTTATGTGATATTCGTAAGAAACAATCACTTCTTCACATGCAAGTGAGCTATGATTATTCTAGAATTAAAAGTCTGTATAGTTTTCAATAAATCCCTTGATTTAGTTTTTGTTTACCTGTCACAATGCAGCAGAAGGATTTAATTTTTTATGCAACAATGCTATTTGCATCATGACCAAAGTAGGTAACAAATAACTCTTCCATTCTCAGAAATAAGCCTTATATTTTGGTTCAGATCTTTTGGAACTTTTTTTTTTTTTTTCTATTTTCACACTTATTCTTTCAGTGTTTTAAGAAGAAATTTAAATTGGAAGCCCTAGGCCATAGTGAACATTATAATAAATATTTCTCAATAGAAAGGGATGCTGATTTTCATTGCTTGATGTATATGTCATCATAATATACTATGAGAAATCACATTATTGTGTTTTATCTCTGTGCCATCAATTTTTGCCAGTTAAAGATCAATTCATTATCAAGGACAGCAGACTGGTAGGTTGTGTGTTTTATACCTTCTCTTAACCTAATAATTGATTTATTTCATTGATGGCGGTTTTCTAGACAATTGGGATATCAATATGGGTTTTAAATGCCCTTTTTCATGGTCATATTTTACTTTAGTCCACTCTTTTTTATTTTAAAACTTAAAAATGAAGTTCATAGTTTCTAGTTTTTGTTTTTGTTTTTAAATAATGTAACTCCTTTTCAAAAGGTGGTTGTTGAGGGGTGCCTGGGTGGCTCAGTCGGTTAAGTGTCCAACTCTTTTTTTTTTTTTTTTTTTTTTTAATTTTTTTTTCAACATTTTTTATTTATTTTTGGGACAGAGAGAGACAGAGCATGAACGGGGGAGGGGCAGAGAGAGAGAGAGACACAGAATCGGAAACAGGCTCCAGGCTCCGAGCCATCAGCCCAGAGCCTGACGCGGGGCTCGAACTCACGGACCGCGAGATCGTGACCTGGCTGAAGTCGGACGCTTAACCGACTGCGCCACCCAGGCGCCCCAAGTTAAGTGTCCAACTCTTGATTTCAGCTCAGGTTATGATCTCATGGGTCATGAGTTTGAGCCCCATGTCGGGCTCTGTGCTGACAGTGCAGGAATTCTCTCTCTCCCTCTCTCTCCCCCACCACACAATCAAACTCTCTCTCAAAATAAATAAACTTAAAAAATTGTCAGTCATTGAGACTTTGCATTCTTAGGATGTAGAAAAATGAAAAATAAAAAAAACAATATTGCTCCCACAAGAATGAGAAAAAGAAGGATAATCTACAGAATCATGTTTTCTTAACCACATCAGAGAAGTGAAGTTGCAAAGAAACAAAAGTACCAAAAGAGGTTAGAACTTCCAATGACAGATGGGACCACAATGATCTCACCTTTGGTAGAGCACAGAGAAAGATGTGTCCATCATACGAGTGGGTAACAAGAAGTCAGCTAAAAATTCAATGCATTCTTAAAAAGGCCAAGTGTGGGTTAGTGATGATTTGGAATAGCAGAAGGGAAGCTCATAATCATTTCCAAGCTTTGCCCCCACAGACCTCTACCAGGAGACCACATTAAAGATGAGAGACAGCGCAACGAGAGCTCTTCTCCACGGAACATGTATGGAAGAAGTGGTTGTGCCGGGCAAAAAGCTTCACCTACATGATGATGTAGGCCTCTCTCCCTCTCTTCAATAAAGCAAAAAATGATAAGTCACTGGGGCAGGAGCTGCACGTGCTCCAACCCCTAGGGCTTCCGCAGGAATCCAATGCTTCTTGGGTGGAATAATAGCAAAATCCATCTGCCTTTGGTGACCTGCTCCTGAAGAAGGAGGGATAGAAAACCTTAATCAAGACACCAAGATCTATTGCTATTGGGGAAGGGATAGAAACCAAAAAGTCTCTAACCCTGAAATAGAGTCAGGAATTTGTCTGACGAATTCTTACAATGATAACACATAGAAGTCTGTACATATACAGAGAGAGAGAGAGAGAGAGAGAGAGCGAGGGAGAGAGAAAAGAAGAAAGAAGAAGGAGAAGGAAGAGGAAGAGAGAGAATGAGAGAAAGAGAAAATGAAAAAAAAGAACCTCAGTAGGTGTGGAAAAAGAGCTGAATAAAATCCACATCCATGTATGATAAAAACTGTTACCAAACCATGAATGGAAGAGTATTTCTTTAACTTGATAAGCAGCATCCTTGAAAAAAACTGTAATTAGTATACTTAATAGTGAAAGAATGATTAATTGCTTCCCCACTTAGATGGGAAGCAAGGTAGAGATTTTTACTCTTGAACTCCCAGTTAGTATTGAACTGGAAGTCTTGGCCAGTGAAATGAGGCAAGATGAAGAAGTAAAAAGCATACAAATTGTTAAGGAATAAATGAAAGTGTTTTCATTCACCGATGGTATGGTTTCTACATAACAATTCCTAAAGAATCTATAAATAAAACTATAGAACTCACAAATGGTTTTACCAAGATCTTAGGGTTATAGGTCAAAATTTAGAAAATGATCGGGTCTATATACTACTGGAACTGGAGAAGTGGAAATTCAAATAAAAAATCAATGCCAGTTACAACAGCATTAAAATCATGAAATACTTAGTGATGCCTCAGCAGAATACATACAAGAATTGCATGGCAAAAAGTAGAAAATATTGGTGATGGAATTTAAAGAAGGCACAAAGACTTGAAAAAATATAGCATGCTCATGTTTCAAAAGACTCAACTTGTTATGATCCTAATCCTTCTAAAATGATTCTACCTAGTAAATGCATGGACATTCAAAATACCGGCAGGCTCTTTATTCCTGGTAGAAATTGGCAAGTTGATTCTAAAGTTTACATGTTAGTGTAAAACATCTAAAACAAACAAATAACTTTTAAAAAATAAGACTGCAGATGACGGACAGACTACTTGATTTTCAAGGATTGAAGTAAGGCTACAGTAATTAAGCCAATGTGTTATTGGAGAAGGATAGACACATAGATCAATGTAACAAAATAGAAAGCCCAGAAATAAACCCACACATATATGGCTAGTTAATTGTTTTTTGACTCATTGTCAAGATAATTCAATGAAAAAAGAATAGTCCTTTCTACAGAGACCAATCAGATATCCATATGTAAAAATGACCTTCAACCCATGAAAAATTAACTCAAAATGGGCCATGAATATAAAGGTAAAACTTCAAATTATAAAACTCAAAGAAAGAAATGGAGAAAAATTTTCTAATTTTAGACTAAGGAAGAGTTTACATATAAAATCACAAGCTATGAAATCATACGTTATAAAAGAAAAATGATAAGTAGAACTTCATGAAAATTGAGTACTTGTGTTCATTGGGAAACGATGTAAAAATTATAAATAAATAAGCCACTGACATAGGTAAGTTTTTTGCAAACAAACACATATATGATCAAGTACTTCTATCCAGATCACATAAAGAACTTTTAAAAATCAACACCAAAAAACCCCCTCAAAACATCAATAGAATATTCTATTAAAGATTTGAATATGCGTTTTATTAAAAAATAGACATAGGTGCAAGCAAACACTTGAAATGATCCTCAATATCAGTATTTGTTGAGGAATTGGAAAATAAAACTGCATATGATACTGGTGTCTGCTATGGGCTGAATTATGCCTCCTTCATTGTTTTTAAAGTTTATTTTTATTTATTTTGAGAAAGAGAGAGCCAGCAGGGGAGGGGCAGAGAGAGAAGGAGACAGGATCCTAAGCAAGCTCCATGCGGTCAGCGTAGAGCCTGATGCGAGGCTCGAACCCATAAACCATGAGATCAGGACCTAAGCCAAAATCTAGAGTCAGAAGCTTAACTGAGCCACCCAGGTGCCCCTAACCTGAAGATTTATTTTATTTATTTGAATGAATGAATGATTTATTTATTTATTTATTTATTTATATTTTGAGAGAGAGAGAGAGAAAGAGAAGGGAAGGGGCAGAGAGAGAGGGAAAGAGAGAGAGAGAGAGAGAGAGAGAGAGAGAGAGAGAATCCCAAGCAGGCTCTGCACTGCCAGAGCAGAGCTCAGCATGTGTTTGGTGTGGGGGGTAGGGTGGGGACATTGAACCCACGAACCATGAGATCATGACCTGAGCTGAAATCAAGAGTCAGACGCATAACTGACTGAGCCACCCAGGCGACCCAACCTCTTTCAAATTCCTATGTTGAAGCCTTAATCTCTTAATGCCTCAAAAAATGTATTTGGAGCTAGGGCTTTTTAAAGAGGTGGTTATGTTAAAATGAGGCTTTTAGGATGGGCTCCAGAAGAATCTGACTGGTGTCCTTATAAGAAGAGGACATTTGGACATACAGAGAGACACCTGGGACGTGCATGGACAGAGAAAAAGCCTCATGAGATGCCAAGCAGAAGGAAGCCATCTGGAAGCTGAGCAGGGTGACCCGAGGAAGAAAACAAACCTGCTGACTCCTTGATCTGGGAACAGCTGGACTCCAGAACCACGAGAAAGTACATTTCTGTTGTTTCAGCCACCATGGTAAAATCAGGGCATTTTACCAGCCCTGGCACACTAATACCACATTTTTCCTTTAATGACAAAAGCAACTTTTAGCCAGGATGTGGAGGAATCAGTATTCACGCATATTGATGGGGGGAAAGCAAAATGATACAACCAGATTGGCAATCAGTTTGTCAGTTTCTTACAGTATTAAAGGTACACTTTATGGCTCACAAACCCACTTCTAGGTATTTATCCAGTGGGAATGAAAATATATGACTACACGAAGACCTATGCCTGAATCTTTATGGCGTTTTTATTTGTAATGGTCCCAAACAAGAAACCATCTAAATGTCTGTTGACTGATGAGCTGATAAACCTGGGGTACGTCCATACTATGAAATACGATGGAGGTACCAAAAAGTGTGGACCATGAATACATGCAAAATCATGGACAAATCTTTTCTTTTTAATGTTTTTAATCTTTATTTATTTTTGAGAGAGAGAGACAGAGCGTGAGCAGGGGAGGGGCAGAGAGACTGGGAGACCCAGAATCCGAAGCAGGCTCCAGGCCCCGAGCTGTCAGTGCAGAGCCCGACGCGGGGCTCGAACTCCCGAACCGGTGAGATCGTGACCTGAGCCCAAGTCGGACTCTCAACCGACGGAGTCACCCAGGTGCCCCAAAGCATGGACAACTCTTAAAAGTCTTATACCGGGTAAAAGAAGGCTGACAAGAAAGACTACATACTATATGGTTTTGTTCCTATGGCATTCTTGAAATGTAAAACCAGCGGTAGAAATAGAATTTTCAGGTGCTTGAGTTGGGTTGAGGACCTTGACTACAAAGTGGCACAAGGAGGCTTGTGTGTGTGGGGAGGGGTGTAAATATCCTGTATCTTGATTATAGTAGGGATTATGACGGTATACACTTTTCAACACTCTTAAAACTGTACATCTAAAAAAATAGTGGTTTTTGCTTTATATAAATTGCACCTTAATACACCTAATATATTTCTTTATTTTAATTTGAGAGAGAGGGAGAAGAGCAAAAGGAGAGAGAGAGAGACAGACAGACAGACAGAATCTTAAGCAGGCTCTATGCTCAGCACGGAGCCCGACGGGGGGCTCAATTCCACAATCTTGGGATCATGACCTGGGCCAAAACCAAGAGTCAGGTGCTGAACCAGCTGGGTCACCCAGGTGCCCCACTCCTGATATGTTTCTAAAGGAAACACTAAATGTAGAGAATAAAATGGGGTAAGAAGACGGTCTGTAAACTTTGATACATTGAATTAAACAATAGCGTAACAAGAACTAACATTATGTTAGGATTAAAGAAACGGTTGTATACTTACTAAAATTCAAGTAATATGTATTTAATACATAATTAAACCTAAACCTTCCATTAGGAACATCATAGGATATAGAAAAAAATGTAAATTAGAGTTCTTGCCTTATATTCATTGATTAAAGGAAACATTCTTGACTGCAAATAGCTACAATAAAATATACTATGTTGGACCTGTTCTCTAAGTGCTATAATATCACTGAGAATAGAGCAATTAGTTCCAATTGAAGATACTGAGAAGGGCTTCATTGACATTTATATTGAACTCTGTAGTTTTCTGGTTTCTTTCTTTTTTTTTTTTTTTTTTTTACCAATCTCTTGATATCTGGAAATCTATATTTGCATGATGCAAAATCACAACATATATCCATATAATTTTGTTCATACATAAGGTGTTTAGTGCGTTTGAATTTGCAGGACACTTGTAGCTGTCATTAAACTCTTTCTTTTCCAAAGGTCATCTGTTTCCGTAGTATAAACTGAATTTCAAAGTGAACGTCAACACTGAAATCACTCAAGTAGTGCTCATAAGCCTCCGAGTTGGCATGTTAGCCGAGATTTATTCTGTTTAGAAAAATGCTCATCTGTATTTTCTTCTGAAGGCTCCATCTATCATCCATCGATTGTCTTTTCTGTAAGAACATTTCAAGAGAAGCGACAGCATCTCTGTTGGTACAGAGATAAATAAGCAAGAAAAAAATACTTGTTTCCTCATGTACTAGTCGGGCACGGTGGTTCTTGGTCCACGTCGCCTGCACTCCACTATTTCATTTATTAATTAATTAAAGTTAATTAATTCAATGCATAGTGAGAATCTACCATGTACTAGGTGTTATATATATATATATATATATATGTTAAATATATATTTATTATATATATTATATATTGTATATAATATTATATTATATATTATATATTATATTATATATTAAATATATATTTAATATATAATATATATTTATATTTATATATTTATATATTTATATATTTATATATTTATATATTTATTATATAAGTAAGTTATTCCAAACATATTCTACCAACACAAGAGCCTATTTATATATATATAAATATATAAATATATATAAATTAAAAATAAATATATATAGCCTTATATAAATATATATATATATATATATATATATATATATATCTAGCCTTATAATTGCCTTTGAGTAGATATTATGAACTGTGTTTTATAGATGAAGAAACAGAGTCACAGAAGTTATATCATCACCATGATCCCATTAATAGAGGATTTGATGAGGGATACAGTATATACTGCTCTTAGGTTGACAGGCGCTCTACTGGAGGGTAGCCTCTGACATCTCAACATCTGTCTTCTGTTTTTTTGTTTTTTTGTTTTTTTTCAACTTTTTTTATTATTTATTTTTGGGACAGAGAGAGACAGAGCATGAACGGGGGAGGGGCAGAGAGAGAGGGAGACACAGAATCGGAAACAGGCTCCAGGCTCCGAGCCATCAGCCCAGAGCCCGACGCGGGGCTCGAACTCACGGACCGCGAGATCGTGACCTGGCCGAAGTCGGACGCTTAACCAACTGCGCCACCCAGGCGCCCCTGTCTTCTGTTTTTTAACTAGACACCAATCTATTCTGGCAAGGGTTTCCAGGTTCAGTGTGAATGCCTACTATAAATGCAGTTATCATGAAACTGGGCAACACATTTGTCCATGAAGCTGCAACTAGCTTTTAAAGATGCGAAACAGTGTAGGGAGAAATCTTGTCTTTGACGTACTGGTTATTAAAAGCGGTATTCTCCAGGGATCAAGGGTAGGGCTCCGCAGGCCCTTCTTTGACTACCTTTTGATATAAAAGCTGTGGAAGAAAGAGCACCTAATGAGATGATCAAGTTTACAGATGAAACTATGGCCTCCTGGGCTGAGAGGAGTGCCAAGCTAATGGGAATAAACTGTGGCAATTGTTGGTGAGGCTGTGTGAATGCTCAGAGCAGGGATAAAGTTGGGAGCAGGCAGGCATAAAGTGTTACTTTTAGTCAAAAAGAACTCAGACCAAAGAGATGAAATTAAGACCTCTAAGTGGTATATATGCCCTGGGAAAACATTCTTTCATTTGCTCCTGGCCCAGGATATTTTCTCTGAATAAAAGAGAAAATTTGAGTAACCTTAGGCAAAAAAAAAAAACAAAAACAAAAACAAAAACTACTCCTTTGCTCTAGAATTCTGCATGCAGTTTTGGGTGTTAGACTTTAAGAAAGAGAAGGTCTTGCTAAAGGCAATGGATATGGAAACCAATTTGACAATAAATTATATATAAAAATAATAAAAAAGAAAAATTAAAAAAAAAACCCAAAAATAAAAAATAAAGGTAATGGAAACGACCAAAAAGTTAGAACAGTTTTGTACCATAAGAGTAGTTAAACAAATATAAACATGGACTGTAGAGGCACACGTTTAGACTAAGAACATAATTTTTTTTTTTCAAGTGGCAAAGTACCATCCCCTTAGTAAAATTCAGCTCATTACTTTCGAATTAAATTCAGATTTTTAAAGTTGTGAATTTTATGTTCAAGAAACATTTGATAGAAAAACACGTAAGTTATTCCAAACATATTCTACCAACACAAGAGCCCATGAAATGGAAAGAAAACAAAACAAACCCAAAAAACAGAAACAAAAACAAAAAAAAACAACCAGCATCCATCCAACTTAGAGCTCTCACTTTGTTCTTATGTAGCTCTTTCAAAACAGTGGGATGTAGGATTCTTATTCCTTTTTGGGCGTTTAGGAAATTAGCTTTCAGATAGCTTAGCTGTATTTCTTCTCATCAAATAGGGATCCCGGGATATAGCAAAAGCTCAGGCTCCTTCAGTTTCCAAATCCAGTGCTCTTTGTGCCTCTTGGACAGTTCATTAAGCAGAGGGAAATGGGGAGTTTTCAACGCTAAGCGTTCAGGAACCACGCCTGCTCTGTGTGTTATTCAAGTAACTGTGGGTCATTTAGCTCATAATAAGGGACGGAGTCCCACACACTTTTTAATCTGTATTTTTATCACTGCTTTGATGATAAAAGCTTTCTAACTCGAAAATTAACATACTTTTAAGTATTATTCGTATTCGATAATATAGATACTTACTTAAACGGTACTAAGAGTAATTTTTATTTTATTTTATTTTTTAAATTTTTTTTTTTAACATTTTTATTTGTTTTTGAGACAGGGAGAGACAGAGCATGAACAGGGGAGGGTCAGAGAGAGGGAGACACAGAATCCGAAACAGGCTCCAGGCTCTGAGCCGTCAGCCCAGAGCCCGACGCGGGGCTCGAACTCACGGACCGTGAGATCGTGACCTGAGCCGAAGTCGGCCGCTTAACCGACTGAGCCACCCAGGCGCCCCAAGAGTAATTTTTATTGCCCTTCTACAAAATGCTTTCGATATATGATTCTCTTTAATCTTCACAGTAATACTATGAGCAAGATATTTTTATTAACTAAAAACCTGAGCGAATACTGTCAGTGCTTCCTCTCTAATACCCATCTCTCAGATCTTTATTTTTTTTCATCCCTGCTGCCAATGCTCGTCCCTGAATTACTCCCCTATGCTTAGAACACTGCTCCTGCCTGCAGTCCTGCCCCATCCAACCTTCCTCCACATGCTGTCCAGTTATTTTCTTAAATGCAAGTCTACGCTTACTAGAATACCTATTGTCTATGAAGGAAAGTCAGCATTCTTGATTACATACTTCCCCCTTCTACT
This sequence comes from Neofelis nebulosa, assembly GCF_028018385.1. NCBI lineage: Eukaryota > Metazoa > Chordata > Mammalia > Carnivora > Felidae > Neofelis > Neofelis nebulosa. The sequence goes on along the minus strand of NC_080784.1, from coordinate 184,973,883 downwards.
CTGCTTATTCATATCTTCATGTAGTCAGTGAATATACGTTATTCTTTGAATTAGACAGGTTGGGAAGGGAAACGTATTGATTTAACTTTAGACTGATGGAGAGGTAGCACTAATAAAACACATTTTTGTACTTCCTGTTTGGATTCAGGGTTAAGAATCAGTGGAGCGAGAAAGAGAATGAACATGACTGGAGGCATGAGGTTTCAGCGGATCCATTTGAAGGATGGAAGTATTAATGCCGATGGGTATGGGAAGGTGTAGGTGCATTTAGATGAGATTGAGTGTGTGTGTGTGTGTGTGTGTGTAAGCACACACACACATATAACTTATAGTGGAGGAAGGACTGTAACAATTTCTGCCTCATAAAGAGACTACATAAAATATGAATAGAGAAGACAATTGGACATACTTCATTTCAGCAATCCCCTGATAAGCTTAGTCTTTACAAGCAGTAATTCAAACTAAAGAAAAAAAAGTTGCCTCAAGCGTTTGAATCTTTTCATTATTTGTTTTCAGTCTTGGGTGGCCGATCCACGGTTTTATTAGACAATTTGAGCGCATGTGTGTGTGTTTGTGTGCAAGAGAGAAACGCAGAACTTTATTTTTAATACCTTTTATTTAATAAATAAATAAATAAATAAATACCATTTTATGTTTTTAAACATAAACATGTTTTATGTTTTGGTATTTTAATAAATACCATTTATGTTTTTAATCAAAAAATCATTTTCCAGGGACCTAAACAATGATGCTGAAGCATCCAGATTTAGTTTTAGTCAAAATTTTTCCTGAATATAGAATATATATCCAAGTCATTTTGTTAGTGATATATATTTTTTAAAAGAATAAAAAATATTCGCAAGGTGCCTGGGTGGCTCAGTCACTTAAGCCCCCAACTTCTGCTCAGGTCATGATCTCGTGGTCTGTGGGTTTGAGCCCCACATCGGGCTCTGTGATGACAGCTCAGAGCCTGGAACCTGCTTCAGACTCTGTATCTCCCTCTCTCTCTCTCTGTGCCCCGCCCCCATGCTCTGATTCTCTCTTTCTCAAAAATAAATAAACTTTAAAAGGTTTTAAACAAACATATATACAATTCTTGTTTTCGAATTGTGTATGTACTTTAAAGGGTTAAATAATTTTGCAAAGTCTCCAATAAAAACGAATTTGTGGTTCTGCACGTACTCCCAAGCCTAATTCCTGCTCCACAAAGGCAGCCATACTTTTAGTTTTTATTTCCAGTATTCACTTCCAGTTTTCTAATATTTCTTCAAGGCATTTTTATATTCCTGCTAAAATTATTTATTACTTATTACACCCTTAATGAGGAAGCTTTAACCCTAATAACACTTCTCATACCCGTTCATGTGCACACATGTCTCATGTGAAAATCCAACCCCCCTCCTAAATTTATTGCATCAGAATTTTGGTTATATCATTATTCACAGTCTGCATCATCATGGATATCTAAAGGGTATTCATTTCTGAGACATGTGATTTTATTTCCTTTCAGTTAATTATTTTTATTCGTTTAATTGAAAAGTCATTTTCTTATCCTTAAGTCCTAGTCAAACTTTATAAATCAAGTGCAATTTCATTCTTAGTTTGTTCCACTGCATCGAGGCATCTATCAATGAGCCCCTCTGTGTTCTTCCTTAACGTGGGCTTGTTTTATCTCAGGCTTAATTTGTAGTTTTCATATTCTTTTTTTTTTCAACTTTTTTTTTTTTTCAACTTTTTTATTTTTTTATTTTTTTATTTTTGGGACAGAGAGAGACAGAGCATGAATGGGGGAGGGGCAGAGAGAGAGAGAGAGAGGGAGACACAAAATCGGAAACAGGCTCCAGGCCCCGAGCCATCAGCCCAGAGCCTGACGCGGGGCTCGAACTCACGGACCGCGAGATCGTGACCTGGCTGAAGTCGGACGCTTAACCGACTGCGCCACCCAGGCGCCCCTGTAGTTTTCATATTCTTACATTTACCATCACTGCGGGGATTTTATTTGCCTCTACTGTGTAGTAAATACTTTCTGGATCCGGGTCCTTCCGCTTTGTTGGTAAAACGACCTGTTTTGGTGGAGCACATCTCTTGGGAAATTCCTGACCAAGGATGTATGGATGTTAATTTTTAAGACTATGTGTTTGGGCGAGGAATTACCCACCCACTTAGGCTTTTGGTATTTCTTTAAAAGGACTCACAGGATTGAGAGGTAGTTTTGATCACAGTTATGGGTTATTACAGTGAACAGCAGGATCAGCACGGGACAGAACAGAGAGGCATCAGGAAGAGTCTGGAGAGGAGTCCAGACCTTCCAAAGGTCCCCATCATGGGATGACGGGAAGGGAGGTCCCGGACAGAACATTGTTCTTTCTTTAGCAGAAGAAATGAGAAAAATATATCCAAGGTTTCTGCCTCAGGAAGTCTTCTTAAAACTCAGAGTGTGGGGATTTTGCTGAAGACTTGTCATGTAGGCACTTGTTGCCTGAGCAACCAATCACTGTTACTAAAATTCCAAACTCCGAGAAGTAAAGTGAGTGTTCATCATAACTTACATTGTTTGCACAAGCAATCTAGGAGACTAATATAGCAGAATTCAGTCTCCCAGTCACATAAAACTACTTATCAGTGCAGAGTCTGGCAAATTCTACAGGCCAGGTTTCCAGAAATCTTCCCAAAGGTCAGTTTCTCAAGCTGGTCCTCCTGGAGATAACAATATCAATTAGGCTAAGTTAACTCTTACACAACACCAATGTCTAAAAAATGTCCTCCTTCTACTTTTACACTTGATAGATACATTGTCTGGGCATACAGAGTACCAGATTTTCATTCATTTCTTTATGGAACTTGGAAAGTATGTGTATATTCTTTTAACTTCTATTGTTACAGTACAAAACCAGATACTACCCTTATTCTCAAGCTTTGTATGTGACCAAATTTTGTTTCTTCCTTCGTTCCTTCGTTCCTTCGTTCCTTCCTTCTTTCCTTTCTTCCTTCCTCTTTCTCTCTTTTCTTCTCTCTTTCTCTCTTTTTTGGTCTTTCTGGAAGCTTTAGGTCTCTCTCTGTAAACTCCATTTTCTAAAATTCCAGGTTCTAAGACTTTGAGAATGTTAAAGGTTATTTTTGCTGGACAAGTAGCAGTTTCAATCTGGAAGTCATGTCTTTTAATTTGGGGATATAATTTGTGTGTGTGTGTGTGTGTGTGTGTGTGTGTGTTTAATGCTTATTACTTTTTTTTTTGAGAGAGAGAAAGAGACACAGAGCATGAGCGGGAGAGGGACAGAGAGAGGGAGACACAAATCTGAAGCAGGCTCCAGGCTCTGAACTGTCAGCACAGAGCCCAAAGTGGGGCTCAAACTCATGAACTATCAGATCATGACCTGAGCCAAAGTCAGATGCTTAACCAACTGAGCCAACCAGGCGGCCCTTTGTGTTGATTTTTAAATTGTCCTCCCCTCTGCTTTTTTTTCTGTTCTCTTCTCTCTTATCCCATTATTCAGACTTTATACTTTTAGAATTAGTCAACTTATTTTCTTGAGGTTTGTCTCATATTTTCCATGTCCTATATAAGGTATAAAAAAAGAATTATGAAAACTCAAACAATATAAATAAAAACTTCATCTCAGGGATATATTCTTTTGAAAAATGTAAAAAAATAAGAACATTCAACTGAGAAAGTACATAAGGGAGAAAAGTATATTTTAGCATTAACTATAAAAGATAAAGCACAGATGTAATAGAGTATAAACCAAAACAAACTTATTTTTAAAGATAACTTAAATGGACAAACCTTTATCCAAAATGATCAAGAAAATTATATGGCACAAGGGAACATTAGAAATTTGAAATTATGATAATTGAGGACATGCCAGAGATTTCAAATATAGTAAGAATATAGCACAAACCATCATACAATATTGTTCCCGGAAGAGTGAAGTAGTATAAATTCAAACCCTAAACCTATGTGAGGTACAGAGCTACAGCTATCAACTCAGAGGACAATTTTGGCTCACTCAGAGCCCATACCAAACTAGATGCGCTTCTTCCTTATCTTTATGGCACATACCCTGTCCCAAATTCTTTATTATCCCTCTGTCGCCAGAGAGTGGGTTTTTCTGGAGTTCTCCAATCTTTCTCCAAGGATGTAGCCCTTCAAATGGGCCAGTCTGTAGGTCTCATCTACTTGCCCATTCCACACAGGCATGGATTCATCTTTGCATGTAAGCTTTAAGATTTTGGCCCTCGGATGACAGAAACCGGGTGTGGCCCTCCCCTCCCAGGCCAGGGTAACTGTAGCGTCAGCTAAAATCACACTGGCTCTTAGTTTGCTTTTTGTTTCTGACCCCAGGAAATGTCCCCATCCTTTCTTGCTAAGTAGGCTTACCACTCGAAAGGAGACTGGTTACATTTCATCCTAAATTTCCACGTTTGACTTGGAAGTCTGCCCGGTACTTTAGTCTGCCATATGGACAGAACTCAACGTTTCCGCAGTTTTATTCACTTCTACAAATGTATTTCAGACATCGTTTTCCCTACTGGAAAACAAACGGTGTAGACGATGTCCTATTTTGTGTCTCTTAGTACACATATATGAGACATTTAATAAATACTTTCATAAGATAATTGAAAGGATCGGTGATATGTTACTTTTTTTCCTGAAACATACTGAGCCTTCCAGTAAAATGGGTTGACTGACAAAAACATACAGGATGAGCACACACAAAGTGTGATCACTGGACATCATGCAGTTTACATGATAACGACCTTCATTGAGGAGATCACCTCCAAATCAGACTTCCTGTGGAGTATTACCTTCTTGTTAGTTATTCGTTGCATGGGCTTTGGAACATTATAAATTTAAGTTGAGTAATTACAACTTTTTAAAAATGCTCAACCTTGAGGACAAATGCAAATTCAAAAATACGCAATCAATCCCTGAAGATATATTGTAATCTAGCCCCGAGTAGCTGTCCTGCAAGCTAGATAGTAACTTTTGGTAATGACATTTTATTGCCTACAATGAAAGTTTCCTATCTTGAACATAAAATTTACCAAGGAGGTATATCTGCTGCCATAATTCTAAATATCATAATCCTTGGGGCGCCTGGGTGGCGCAGTCGGTTAAGCGTCCGACTTCAGCCAGGTCACGATCTCGCAGTCCGTGAGTTCGAGCCCCGCGTCAGGCTCTGGGCTGATGGCTCGGAGCCTGGAGCTTGTTTCCGATTCTGTGTCTCCCTCTCTCTCTGCCCCTCCCCCGTTCATGCTCTGTGTCTCTCTGTCCCAAAAAATAAATAAAAAACGTTGAAAAAAAAATTTTAAATATCATAATCCTGAATAAAACAGTGGGAGAATAATTCGGTAAAGGATTTCAGTGTATTGGCAGAAGGTGTGAATCTTGAGTAGTAGGTAATTCACGTCCAAAATGCAATGCAGACGTGCATCCATTGTGATAAACAAGGAAAATAAAGCTGTTTGGCATTAATGACAGAGGCAAGATGAAATCCCCTTCCCAAAAAAAAGGTAGCCATGTGGAAGTCACAGCTTGAAAATTTCACACTTCTAAGGAAAATATACTAATCATACAATAGAATCATGTTGTTTTACATATGAAAAATAATAAACATGGGGGAAAATGGAACACAATTTCAAATGTATTACATAATCATGCTGAGTGATATGTAAGAGAAGGAGTCCAAGAAACTTTTGAATACAATATTTTGAATATATAGCTTCATGGTAAAGACAAAAGGAACTGCAACTAAATATTGCAATCTAGTAAGTATATTTCCTTTTCAGTGTATGAATTGGCAATTCTAAACTTTTTATTTATATCCTATGATTAAGATTCTTTCTAGATTGGAGAACACTATGGAAAATGATAGTTAAGTGAACACATGACCCTGGAATGGACTATGAACCAGAATGAAGCAATATATTTTACTACAAATAAGAGTAGTGAGGCAACTGACAAAGTTTGAACACCCTTGGATTGGATAATATAACGGTATCAGTATTCAGTTCCAAATTTTGTTACTGTGGTTATAAATGAATAACCTTTTGGTTTTTGTTTTTTTAGTAAATACATATATAATACATACTGTATTTATAGGTAAGGAAGCTTGGTAACCTGCTCTCACCTAAGGAACCATTACCTATATCTGTCTATAAGTAAACAGATGCATGAATATATGTAAGAAATGGTAAAACAAATATGATAGAACATACGGGGCTCTGTGTGAAAGACATTAAATGGTATTTTGTACAATTTCTGAAATTTTTACTAAGTCCAAAATTATTTCATAATAAAAGTTGAAGCAAACAATAGGCTTTATATTTATAAACAATAGCCAGATAGAAGATACAAAGACAAAACTTTATTTACAATAGAAATTTAGAAGACAAAATGCTAAGGAATGTTTAACAAGAAATATTAAATAGCATTTTATGAAAAATATTTGAAACAAGGCACAGAGTATTTGAACAAATACAGTTCTTGTCTTAGATGGAATGGCAAAATATCATAAATACGTACATGTTCCCTAATTTAATTTGTAAATTTAATGCAATAGCACTAAATTTTACCAGCCATTATTTTCTAGAACTTTTCCAGAACAAATTATTCTAAAATTCATATACAAAAATAAATATGAAAACATGCATAGGAAAAACTGAAAAAAGAAAAAAAAAACAATGAGGGGTGATAAATATATCCAGTATAAAACACATGAAGATGTGTTCAACTTCATTTTTTTTCAACTTCATTCATAATATCAGATATTCAGATTGAAAGTTACTGACATACTCTTTCTCACATTTTCAATTCAGGAGAAGTAAGGAAACGTCATAGGTGAACGTAAATACTAAAGGGAGATTACACCAGGTAGACACTTCGATCCTTGGAAATGAATGCAGATCATCAGAAATGGTAATTTTCCTCTTCATTTGTTATAATATGTATGACTGTTTAAGGCAAAAAGTATATTATTGTGTGTCAGGATTTTCAGTATATGTGTGAACCATACATATGAAAACTCTAAGCTAAGGAGAGACTGCAAAGTTAGTACACTTTATATGAGTTGGCATAATATAAAATATAAGCATGCTAGATTTGTATATTGTAATCCCTCGAGTATTCTCTCTGTCTCTCCTCTCCCCTAAAATATAGCCAAATAATCTAGAAGCCAATGGATACATTAAAATAAGACACTGAATACATTCAAATAATTTCAGAGAAAATTGGAAACGTGGAAAACGGGAAAAAAAATCCAAAAAAGACAAAAACTTACATGGTAACCTAAGTAATCAATTAATTAATTGGGTAAAATACTAATGGTCTAAGCATTCTAAAAGGTGGAGATTAGCACAACAAATTAATATAAAATGTGAACCAAATATACGTTGCCTATAAGAGACGTACTTAACAGATACAGACACAGATGAGTTGAAAGTAAATGCCTGGAAAGAAATACAAACCAACCTTTTGCAAATAGTAAAATGGTTAGACTGGCTATGCTAATGTGACAAAATAAACCCTAAACACCTAAAGAGACAGTGGAGGATATTACATTATAGTAAAGGGGGAAACTCACCAGGAAACTACAAATACTGTAAATGTTTATACATCTGATAATAAAACCTCAAATAACATAAAGCAAAATTTGACAGAATTAAAAACAAAATTAGACAATGCCACCATTATAAATGGACATGTTTACACATTTTCTGAGCATTTAATAGGAAATTAGACACAAAACCAATTTAAAAAATGGAATCTGAACACTCCTTGCCACCTTAATCTAATTGACATTTATAAAATATTAAGTTAACTGCATAAATTAACTTCAGAATACAAATTCTTTTAGTCGCACATGGAATATTCACCAAAATAGACCCTCTGCTGGATGATCAAACATGTCTCAGTAAGTATAAAAGAATCAAAATTACATAAGGTGTGTTCTCTGACCACAATGAAATTATATTAGGTGTTAATAACAATAAAATTTCCAGAAAAGCTCCAACTTTCTGGAGATAAAACAATATATTATGACTGGGTCATGGCCCAAATAAAATAAGGAAACAGTTTGAACTGAATGACAATAAAAATAAAATATATCAAAAATTGCGGGTTGCAGCTAAAGCAGTGCTTAAAAGGAAATATAGCGTTTTAAGTGGTTACATTACAGAAAACAGAAGTTCTAAAATCACTGACCTAATAGTCCACCTTTAGAAAATAGGTTAAGAAAAACAAACTCAAGTAGAAGAATGAAAAGAATAAATGTAAGAGCAGAAATGAACAACATATTTTAAAGTTAAGGAAAAAAAACCCACAAAAGCTAATAATATGAAAAGATCAATAAAATTGCCATACACTTATTTAGACTCATCGAGGAAATTAAAGAGATGAGAAAGAAATTATCAAAATTAAAAATGCATGAGTGGTTCTTAGTACAGATCCTATGGGCAGTGAAGGGACAAGAAGAGAGTATTGTGAACAACTCGATGAAATCAAACATGCGATTTGGATGAAAAGGCTAATGACGTGTGAAATAACAACAATTGACAAAAAAAAGAAACAGACAACTTAAATAGCCTTGTATCTATTAAACAAATTGGACTTGTTATCAAAAAAAGTCAAAAATTCCAAGCCTAGATGGTGTCACACATGTGTTTACTCAAATATCAAGGAATAATGAATGCCAAATTTATACAAATTTTTCAGAAAACAGAGGAAAAACGCTGCACAAATCATTCATGAAGCCAGCATGACCCTAATACTAAGTTCTAACAAAGATAACAAAAATAGAAAATTAGACACCATTATCCCTCATGAACATAGATTCAAGGGCATTAACAAAACATTAACAAATAAACTCCAACAAGATGAGAAAAAGGTAAACATTGTGCTAAAGTAGGGATTATATCAGTAATGCCAGGTTGAAAATCAATTAATGTCTTTTCCCATATTATGATAATGAAAATGTTAGAACTTAGAATGTATTGTTTAAATTTTTTAAACATTTATTTATTTTTGAGAGAGAGGAGGCAGAGTGTGAGTGGGGGAGGGGCAGAGAGAGAGGGAGACACAGAATCTGAAGCAGGCTTCAGGCTCTGAGCTGTCAGCACAGAGCCTGACGCGGGGCTCAAACTCACAAACCGTGAGATCGTGACCTGAGCCAAAGTCAGACGCTTAACATACTGCATCACCCAGGTGCCCCAGAACTTACAATATTTTTAATAAATGCAGAAAAAAGTTCCGACAAAATTTAACATCAGTTTTCATCAAAAACTCTTGAGCAAACTAAAATGGGGTGCTATCACAATAAGGCAAATAAAATACAATTCATAAGATAGGCAAGAAAGAAGTAAAAACTCTCCCTATTGGCATCTATTAGTTTATACAGCAAATCCCTGTGAACTGACTGGCTACTGGAATTAATAAGTAAATATAACAAGGCCAAAAAGTACAAGGTTGGTAAACAAAAATCTGTTGTATTAATATATATCAGTAGCACACATTTGGGGAATTAAATTTTTAAAAATGCACTTCAAATAATGCCAACAACTATAAAATATTTAAGACTGAAAGTAAGAAAATATGTACAAGACGACTGCACTGAAAAATAAAAGCATTTCTGGGAAAAAATAAAGAAGACAAAAATAAATGCAGAAATACATCCTATTTTGGAGTTGGAAGACTAAAACAAACAAACAAGCAAACACAACCAACTTTGGCATGCTTCCAGATGTAATGAGCAGAGCAAAGGAAGAGGAAGGGAGAGGCTATCGCCGGACCTCAAGTTCTCAACTGTAACACATCAAGGTGGGAAACCGTGGAATGAAATCTGCAGATCAACTAGATGAAAGGAATATAACCCTAAGTCCCATTGACAGGTAAGGCACTACTCACTTGTCATGGAGAGAAAAATACGATTTTGTAAGAAATCAGAGAATATGTCACTTATAAACCTAATCTGAAGATATTACCAAACTGTGTAACAAACTAAAATGGAGACTTCAGAGTAAAGATGTCTTAAACAATAAGGAAAAGAGATTTGAGAAATGAGCTTTGGCCTATAGGAATTCGATGCTAAACCATTGTTAGAATCCATCTTTTTGAAATAAATGTACCAGCCAATAAGGGCAGATTAACTAAAATACTCATAGTATAATAGTCATAACTGACAACAGTGAATCTCCATTGGTAAGAGAATGTAAAGCCTGTGACAATCCATACCATGAAATTGTATGCAACAATTACTAAAAGAAAGAATTTGATCTATAAGACAATTGGGAAAGATTTCTACAACGTACAATACTGGGAACATCAAAAACAAGACCTAAAGGTGTAAAACATAGTGTTGCATTTTTGTAAAACACCACAAAAATTAATAGCCCAAGTATTATGTATACATGATTGTAAGAACATTGAGAAGGGTGCAAAATAGTACACACCGCCTTATTATTGGTTAAGTTTGAGGGAATGTGGGTGAATTTATGACCTGAGTCCACTATGATTTGTCATCTCATAATTCTGTGGGCTGGTAATTTAAACAGTGCTTAGCTGGGTAGTTCTTGTTTTTCCTGACCTTAGTCAAATATTCTAAGATAATGGTAATGCAAAATGTACGTCACTTCTTATCAAAACCAGTATAGATTCAGAGTGCAGAAATAGATTCCTAGCGTTTTTCTTTTCTTTTTTTTTCTTCGTGAGTGGCAAAGTCACACTGCAAAGGATGCATCTAGGAATCAGAGACATTCTCGCAACCACCTTTGCAAAACAATCTATCACAATGGAGAAATGGGGGGATGATTGGGAAAGGAGGAGGGTGACAACAGATTCAAAATTTAAGGCCAGGGTTTGAGCAATTGCACTAATGAAAATAGAATCTCAACAAAAATTGTAATAGGGTTTTTAGTGAGAGTGGACTAGACAGTCCTCATATAAATGCTGAAAAATAAATTATTCAAGAATAACCAAGCTATCCTAATGAATAAAAATGAGGAGAAAACCCGTCTTACAATATACTGATTTATTATAAAAGTAATTAAAATGTTATCATATTGCTTCAGGGGTAAAGATATTAATGGATAAGAATATGACCTCAGAATGAAACTTACATGTATATGAGGACTTAGTGTATGATAAAAATGGCATTAGTACTAAATGAGGAAAAGGAAAAAGCTCTTTACAAGAAGTTATAACAGGTAGTTAATATAAGAGGAATCTTGAATCTGTTAAACATGTGACAGATACTTAAACACACTAGTAATCATAGATAAGAATAGATACCATTTTTTCCCGTTCGACTGGTAAAAATTAAAATGCTTGAAGATACCAAATTTGGCTAACGTCAGGTAAAGTTGACTCCTCATTCACTTGACATAGAAGACTAAATTGATAATTCATTTCAATAGCAGTTGACTAATCTAGTAAAGTTGATAACGTATGGGATGTATGGAAAAGTAATTTAACTGCTTATACGTCCGTAAGAATTTCTTGCATGTTTTTACAGTGAAACGTGGCTGAGCATGTTTATTGCTGCACCTTATTTTTCAAGGTGAAAAAAATTATAAATTATTCACAGGGTTACAGGTGAACTATAGTGTGTTCATATGAGAAAATAATACATAAAATTAAAATGAATGAATTATAGCAAAAGTAGATCTCAAGCGATAATTCTGAGTGAGAAAAGTAACCTTAACAATAATGTTTAGGATAACATTTATATTAACAATAAAAACACGCAGAGAGTATGTTGTTTTTATATATTAAAATTCTGGGTGATGTGAAAAAGGATATTTGTTATATTATTCTTCATTTGTCTGTAGATAACATAAAAAACATTGACTTGTAGTCATTTAAACTGTTTTAGCTATGCAAATAAAAACTGATCCAAGAAAAGTTTGGTATTAAGAACAAATATTCATTGGATGTATGCTGTATTCGACAGCATATAAAATGTTATCTCGGAGGAGTTCCGGAAGATGGCGGCGTAGGAGGACGCTGGGCTCACCGCGTGTCCTGCCGATCACTTAGATTCCACCTACACCCGCCTAAAGAACCCAGAAAACCGCCAGAGGATTAGCAGAACGGAGTCTCTGGAGCCGAGCGCCGACGAGAGGCCCACGGAAGAGGGGAGGAAGGGTGCGCGCTCCACGGACCGGCGGGAGGGAGCCGGGGTGGAGGGGCGGCTCGCCGGCCAAGCGGAGCCCCCGAGTCTGGCTGGCAAAAGCGGAGGGGCCGGACGGACTGTGTTCCGACAGCAGGCGCGACTTAGGGTCTGGGAGGTCAGAAGTGAACAGCTCTGCTCGGAAAGCGGGAAGGCTGGAGGACAAAGGGAGGGAGAGCTGCTGAGCCCCCGGACGGCAGAGCTCAGCTTGGCGGGGAACAAAGGCGCTCGCCAGCACCTCCTCCCCCGCCCATCCCCCAGCCAAAATCCCAAAGAGAACCAGTTCCTGCCAGGGAACTTGCTCGCTGTGCGCAAACACCCAACGTTGTGCTTCTGCGGAGCCACCCCTCCGGCAGCGGATCTGACTCCCTCCCGCTGCCACAGGGCGCCTCCTGAAGTGGATCACCTAAGGAGAAGCGAGCTAAGCCTGCCCCTCCTGCCCCCGTGCACCTTGCCTACCCACCCCAGCACCACAAGCCTGGCAGTGTGCAAGTAGCCCAGACGGGCCACACCACCCCACAGTGAATCCCGCCCCTAGGAGAGGGGAAGAGAAGGCACACACCAGTCTGACTGTGGCCCCAGCGGTGGGCTGGGGGCAGACATCAGGTCGGACTGCGGCCCCGCCCACCAACTCCAGTTATACACCACAGCACGGGGGAAGTGCCCTGCGGGTCCTCACCACTCCAGGGACTATCCAAAATGACCAAACAGAAGAATTCCCCTCAGAAGAATCTCCAGGAAATAACAACAGCTAATGAACTGATCAAAAAGGATTTAAATAATATAACAGAAAGTGAATTTGGAATAATAGTCATAAAATTAATCACTGGGCTTGAAAACAGTATACAGGACAGCAGAGAATCTCTTGCCACAGAGATCAAGGGACTAAGGAACAGTCACGAGGAGCTGAAAAACGCTTTAAACGAAATGCAAAACAAAATGGAAACCACGACGGCTCGGATTGAAGAGGCAGAGGAGAGAATAGGTGAACTAGAAGATAAAGTTATGGAGAAAGAGGAAGCTGAAAGAAAGAGAGATAAAAAAATCCAGGAGTATGAGGGGAAAATTAGAGAACTAAGTGATACACTAAAAAGAAATAATATACGCATAATTGGTATCCCAGAGGAGGAAGAGAGAGGGAAAGGTGCTGAAGGGGTACTTGAAGAAATTATAGCTGAGAACTTCCCTGAACTGGGGAAGGAAAAAAGCATTGAAATCCAAGAGGCACAGAGAACTCCCTTCAGACGTAACTTGAATCGATCTTCTGCACGACATATCATAGTGAAACTGGCAAAATACAAGGATAAAGAGAAAATTCTGAAAGCAGCAAGGGATAAACGTGCCCTCACATATAAAGGGAGACCTATAAGACTCGTGACTGATCTCTCCTTTGAAACTTGGCAGGCCAGAAAGGCTTGGCACGATATCTTCAGTGTGCTAAACAGAAAAAATATGCAGCCGAGAATCCTTTATCCAGCAAGTCTGTCATTTAGAATGGAAGGAGAGATAAAGGTCTTCCCAAACAAACAAAAACTGAAGGAATTTGTCACCACGAAACCAGCCCTACAAGAGATCCTAAGGGGGATCCTGTGAGACAAAGTACCAGAGACATCACTACAAGCATAAAACATACAGACATCACAATGACTCTAAACCCGTATCTTTCTATAATAACACTGAATGTAAATGGATTAAATGCGCCAACCAAAAGACATAGGGTATCAGAATGGATAAAAAAACAAGACCCATCTATTTGCTGTCTACAAGAGACTCATTTGAGATCTGAGGACACCTTTAGATTGAGAGTGAGGGGATGGAGAACTATTTATCATGCTACTGGAAGCCAAAAGAAAACTGGAGTAGCCATACTTATATCAGACAAACTAGACTTTAAATTAAAGGCTGTAACAAGAGATGAAGAAGGGCATTATATAATAATTACAGGGTCTATCCATCAGGAAGAGCTAACAATTATAAATGTCTATGCGCCGAATACCGGAGCCCCCAGATATATAAAACAATTACTCATAAACATAAGCAACCTTATTGATAAGAATGTGGTCATTGCAGGGGACTTTAACACCCCACTTACAGAAATGGATAGATCATCTAGACACACGGTCAATAAAGAAACAAGGGCCCTGAATGATACATTGGATCAGATGGACTTGACAGATATATTTAGAACTCTGCATCCCAAAGCAACAGAATATACTTTCTTCTCGAGTGCACATGGAACATTCTCCAAGATAGATCATATACTGGGTCACAAAACAGCCCTTCATAAGTTTACAAGAATTGAAATTATACCATGCATACTTTCAGACCACAATGCTATGAAGCTTGAAATCAACCACAGGAAAAAGTCTGGAAAACCTCCAAAAGCATGGAGGTTAAAGAACACCCTACTAACGAATGAGTGGGTCAACCAGGCAATTAGAGAAGAAATTAAAAAATATATGGAAACAAACGAAAATGAAAATACAACAATCCAAACGCTTTGGGACGCAGCGAAGGCAGTCCTGAGAGGAAAATACATTGCCATCCAGGCCTATCTCAAGAAACAAGAAAAATCCCAAATACAAAATCTAACATCACACCTAAAGGGAATAGAAGCAGAACAGCAAAGGCAGCCTAAACCCAGCAGAAGAAGAGAAATCATAAAGATCAGAGCAGAAATAAACAATATAGAATCTAAAAAAACTGTAGAGCAGATCAACGAAACCAAGAGTTGGTTTTTTGAAAAAATAAACAAAATTGACAAACCTCTAGCCAGGCTTCTCAAAAAGAAAAGGGAGATGACCCAAATAGATAAAATCATGAATGAAAATGGAATTATTACAACCAATCCCTCAGAGATACAAACAATTATCAGGGAATACTATGAAAAATTATATGCCAACAAATTGGACAACCTGGAAGAAATGGACAAATTCCTAAACACCCACACTCTTCCAAAACTCAATCAGGAGGAAATAGAAAGCTTGAACAGACCCATAACCAGCGAAGAAATTGAATCGGTTATCAAAAATCTCCCAACAAATAAGAGTCCAAGACCAGATGGCTTCCCAGGGGAGTTCTACCAGACGTTTAAAGCAGAGATAATACCTATCCTTCTCAATCTATTCCAAGAAATAGAAAGGGAAGGAAAACTTCCAGACTCATTCTATGAAGCCAGTATTACTTTGATTCCTAAACCAGACAGAGACCCAGTAAAAAAAGAGAACTACAGGCCAATATCTCTGATGAATATGGATGCAAAAATTCTCAATAAGATACTAGCAAATCGAATTCAACAGCATATAAAAAGAATTATTCACCATGATCAAGTGGGATTCATTCCTGGGATGCAGGGCTGGTTCAACATTCGCAAATCGATCAACGTGATACATCACATTAACAAAAAAAAAAGAGAAGAACCATATGATCCTGTCAATCGATGCAGAAAAGGCCTTTGACAAGATCCAGCACCGTTTCTTAATAAAAACCCTGGAGAAAGTCGGGATAGAAGGAACATACTTAAAGATCATAAAAGCCATTTATGAAAAGCCCACAGCTAACATCATCCTCGACGGGGAAAAACTGAGAGCTTTTTCCCTGAGATCAGGAACACGACAGGGATGCCCACTCTCACCGCTGTTGTTTAATATAGTGCTGGAAGTTCTAGCATCAGCAATCAGACAACAAAAGGAAATCAAAGGCATCAAAATTGGCAAAGATGAAGTCAAGCTTTCGCTTTTTGCAGATGACATGATATTATACATGGAAAATCCGATAGACTCCCCCAAAAGTCTGCTAGAACTGATCCATGAATTCAGCAAAGTTGCAGGATACAAAATCAATGTACAGAAATCAGTTGCATTCTTATACACTAACAATGAAGCAACAGAAAGACAAATCAAGAAACTGATCCCATTCACAATTGCACCAAGAAGCATAAAATACCTAGGAATAAATCTAACCAAAGATGTAAAAGATCTGTATGCTGAAAACTATAGAAAGCTTATGCAGGTAATTGAAGAAGATATAAAGAAATGGAAAGACATTCCCTGCTCATGGATTGGAAGAATAAATATTGTCAAAATGTCAATACTACCCAAAGCTATCTACACATTCAATGCAATCCCAATCAAAATTGCACCAGCATTCTTCTCGAAACTAGAACAAGCAATCCTAAAATTCATACGGAACCACAAAAGGCCCCGAATAGCCAAAGTAATTTTGAAGAAGAAGACCAAAGCAGGAGGCATCACAATCCCAGACTTTAGCCTCTACTACAAAGCTGTCATCATCAAGACAGCATGGTATTGGCATAAAAACAGACACATAGACCAATGGAATCGAATAGAAACCCCAGAACTAGACCCACAAACGTATGGCCAACTCATCTTTGACAAAGCAGGAAAGAACATCCAATGGAAAAAAGACAGTCTCTTTAACAAATGGTGCTGGGAGAACTGGACAGCAACATGCAGAAGGTTGAAACTAGACCACTTTCTCACACCATTCACAAAAATAAACTCAAAATGGATAAAGGACCTGAATGTGAGACAGGAAACCATCAAAACCTTAGAGGAGAAAGCAGGAAAAGACCTTTCTGACCTCAGCCGTAGCAATCTCTTACTCGGCACATCCCCAAAGGCAAGGGAATTAAAAGCAAAAGTGAATTACTGGGAACTCATGAAGATAAAAAGCTTCTGCACAGCAAAGGAAACAACCAACAAAACTAAAAGGCAACCAAAGGAATGGGAAAAGATATTTGCAAATGACACATCGGACAAAGGGCTAGTATCCAAAATCTATAAAGAGCTCATCAAACTCCACACCCGAAAAACAAATAACCCAGTGAAGAAATGGGCAGAAAACATGAATAGACACTTCTCTAAAGAAGACATCCGGATGGCCAACAGGCACATGAAAAGATGCTCAACGTCGCTCCTTATCAGGGAAATACAAATCAAAACCACACTCAGATACCACCTCACGCCAGTCAGAGTGGCCAAAATGAAGAAATCAGGAGACTATAGATGCTGGAGAGGATGTGGAGAAACAGGAACCCTCTTGCACTGTTGATGGGAATGCAAATTGGTGCAGCCGCTCTGGAAAGCAGTGTGGAGGTTCCTCAGAAAATTAAAAATAGACCTACCCTATGACCCAGCAATAGCACTGCTAGGAATTTATCCAAGGGATACAGGAGTACTGATGCATAGGGGCACTTGTACCCCAATGTTTATAGCAGCACTCTCAACAATCGCCAAATTATGGAAAGAGCCTAAATGTCCATCAACTGATGAATGGATAAAGAAATTGTGGTTTATATACACAATGGAATACTACGTGGCAATGAGAAAGAATGAAATATGGCCTTTTGTAGCAACGTGGATGGAACTGGAGAGTGTGATGCTAAGTGAAATAAGCCATACAGAGAAAGACAGATACCATATGGTTTCACTCTTATGTGGATCCTGAGAAACGTAACAGAAACCCATGGGGGAGGGGAAGGAAAAAAAAAAAAAAGAGGTTAGAGTGGGAGAGAGCCAAAGCATAAGAGACTGTTAAAAACTGAGAACAAACTGAGGGTTGATGGGGGGTGGGAGGGAGGGCAGGGTGGGTGATGGGTATTGAGGAGGGCACCTTTTGGGATGAGCACTGGGTGTTGTATGGAAACCAATTTGACAGTAAATTTCATATATTAAAAAATAGAAAAAAAATGTTATCTCAGCTAATCCTCAGAATAACCTTATGTAGTGGATAACGGTTGTGTTCCCATTTTATAGGTTAAAAAACTGAGCTGCAAAGAGATTAGGTTTAGTGTCTAAAGTCACGGATGTAGTTAATGGTAGAATTGGAATTAGAGGCAAGACACTAAGACTCCAGCATCTGGGTATTATTTGAGATTCATTCTTGGACTTTAAGTTCATTGTCCCATGAAAAATAAGTGAGGAGATTTTATTATACAAGTTGGAAGGCATGACATGAATGTACTGGAAGAATTTGGGCTCTATTAGGCAGGGTTTGGAAATTCTAAGGTTGCTTATACAGGGCTGGAGATGAAAAGAGTTTGGGAATTTGCCATTTGGTCCAGAGGGAGGGTGGTATTATTGGCAAAATAGAGCTCAACCTCTATCCTGTCTACTCATAGGAGGATAGATAGAATGATTCTTGCAGGATGAAATGACAGGTTGCTGTTGATATCAAGTGTCAGACACATTAGGTCATGGATAGATGGAAATCAGTGGCTAAAGTACAGTTACTGGACAGAACAGAGAGAACAGGCAAGATATTCAGAAACTTTGAGGAATAAATTTAAAGAAGAGTCACGATTTAGTCAAGATAGGAAACTCAACTGTCAGCAATACTGTTCTAACGTTGATGGGATCATTCCTGCACCAAAGATTTTACATTACTCCTGTCTAGAACTTGGGATGTTGATGACAAAGAGGAAGGATAGCAATATAGTTTTGGATTAGGGACGATATAACTGACTTTTGGAAAAACAAAACAAACATAAGAGAGAACCAGGTGATTTCCTCTTCATGAAGGGAAAGAATGTTCTCTCAAAACACATCTCTTTGTAACATCTCCCAAAGTTGAATTCTTGGCCGAAAAGATGATCTAGGTATTAAACCATTGGCAAGGTGGGTCTTGAGAAGGACTGTCCAATCATTTTCTGTTTCCCGGAGTTTTATATCATTCGGAGAAAGAATTATCAATCACATGAGATTCAGGGGATCAGTTTTAGGACTTATAAGGATAAATTGAAAAAAAAAATTAATTGAGCTTATTTCTCTAGACATAGGCAGATTTGGGCGTCATTGGGCCTTCCTCAAAGAGAGAGGCCTTTTTAACCTGGCGGAGAGAGGAAAATCTCTACATGTCAAGGATAAGCCAGTCTTCTCTGCAAGAAAGAAAGTTGCTGAGCCTTCTCTATTTCTTCTTCCAACTTAACCCACAAATAGGAGCGGAGACAAGGAGGTAGAAAATAGTTTTCCCTTCTTTCTCTTCGCCTGAGAAGTGGATATTCTTTCTCTCCATGGGAACAGGACGAGGTAAAAGCATGTCTCACTAAAATATTTCTTACATTGACAGGGAGGTGAACATAAGAAAGAGATTCTTCTCTCCCTCACCCATTCAAGGAACACAGCCCAGCAAAATAATTGAGTGCATTGTATTTCCTTGGCTTTGTTTACTATCCAATGCCAGAGTAAATGATAACAAGCAATCTTCTAACAAAGCAACTGTTTGAGTTCAACTAATCCATTAAAGAAAGTTGTGCTGTATTTCATTACTTCATGTATCGCTTTGTGAGAATGAAGGCAGATTTCATGACATTTGCACTGCATTTTGTAAATCGTAGTTTTAGGCAAATCAAGCTGTTAAAGCTTTTTAATTAGAAACTGTAAGGATTCTTATTTTATTCTTAAAAACTAAAACCGTTAATGATTGCTAAGGTGTTGAATTTCACAGGATGATGGTCATAAGCATCAGGTTTGAAATCTGATATTTTTTTTTAATGACTGATAATATTACATGACTTACTGCCACATAATCTTTATGACGTTTTCTCCAATGAGCTCACCTACGTCCCACAAAATAAGCTTTTTAAGGTAGTGTGAATTATGAAAAAAAAAGTGAACTTTGGTAAAGAGATACTGTTTGAGACATATTGAAACTTACCTTATGTGTGGTTTAATTATGCTGTGTGGAAAATGCTGGCAATTGGACTTTTCATTGGTTTGTGACTTGAAAAAGCAGGTCAGCGATAGGAAAAGAAGAAACCAGAGGGTAAAATATACTTAAAATGGTTTTTAGGAAAGTTTAAAGATCAAGTTGAAAATTTTCTGATATATTCTCCTCATTTGAACCTCCATTATGTTTCTTTAATCTTATTTAAAAGTATAATATCCTAACTTTTATAGTTTTTCATTGTGTTCTTTTTATAACCCATGTAGACCAAGTCATTTGAGTTCAAGAACTATATCATACACTGTTGACATTCCCACCTACAACTGAGTAGAAGTCTTTTCTTCCTGATACAAGCTTAATAGGTATTCTTTAAAATTATTAAAGAAAATATGATCCTAAGTTTCTTTAGGATAAATATGAGAGCATTGTCTACAAACTATTCTTATGCCGTATGGACACAAAGGAAAATTGAAACGTGTCTTATCACAACACAGAGCCTCATGGGCAATGCCAATACTCCCAGCCCATCTTGACCAGACCATCTTTATTCTACATTGAGGTCACAGATGGCATACCTAGCCTAGCTAGGTTTATTATGAGTATCAACTGTTGGTATCTAGAGTGAAGAGGAAGATTGAATATTACAAAATAATAGTCCTTACTACAAACTAGAAGTTTTTAAAAATTATGATGATTTGGTGTCTCCTCAGTATAAAGACACCACATCATTATTAAATTTATAACAGACACAAAAATAAGAACTCTCATTAGTAGGGAGCTAGCTTAGGAGAATATAGACTAGCAATGTCCAATAGAACTTTCTGTGGTGATAGAAATGTCCTACATCTGTGCTGTGCCATATGGTAGCCATTATACACATGTGGCTATTGAGCTCTTGAAAAATAGCTAGTGTGACATAGAAACTAAGTTTTTAATTTTACTTACTTTTAATTAATTTAGATGTAGATAGCCACCTGTGGCTGGTGCCTACGTATTGAATATGCCAGTGGGACCATTTTGCAATTCAAATTCCATATTCTAAGTTACTTTGACTCTGAACCCTGGGGGCATAAACTTTAATGCCATTGTGAAGCAGTAGAAAGAAAACATTATTTAAAGGTTAGGCATGGAGATTTTGAAGAATGTACTACAAACCAGAGCTGTAAGAGACTCTTAAATACAGAGAACAAACTGAGGGTTCCTGGAGGGGTGTTGGGTGATGTGATGGGCTAAATGGGTGATGGCCACTAAGGAGGACACTTGTTAGGATGAGCATTGGGTGTTAGATGTAAGTGAGGAATCACTAAATTCTACTCCTGAAATAATTATTACACTACATATTAACTAACTTGGACTTAAATTAAAAAACAAAACAAAACAAAACAAAACAAAGCCCCTGTAAACCCAAGGGAGAAAAAAAACAGGGCTGTGATAATAGTTAATATTAACTGGAAATGCTTTCTACATGCCAGATGTTGATTAAAAGGTTTTACAAGGGTTAGCTCTTTTTTTTTTTTTAAATCTCATAACACCTTTTGAAATTAGTACTATTATTTACCCTTTTATTGATGAAGAACATAAGGCACAGAGAAGTTAAGTCACTTGTCCAGGGCATAAGTGTTGGGAGTCTGGATGCAAACAGACTGCCTTACCCAGAATAGAACCTCCAAGTATGGTTTTCAGCTTTCCTGGGATATATGTAATAATTTACCAAATCTAAAACACTGTGAATTTAAGATCTTCCATTATTTTTTTCACCTCTAAGAAAAGAAAAACAACCACAAATATTGCCAATTAACTGACAGGCCACTAATCACAAATGCAATCAGAAATGTTACGACATGGAAAAAAAATATGACTTAGCATAAGGAAATATTTTAGTGCTGCTGATAAGATTCAGGTCTTTTTAGTTATAAGTAATCATCTACTTCTTTTTCAGAGTCAGAATGTTTGATGTTTGAATGAAGGTGACCTGTGACTGATAGAAAGTTCTAATTTTTCAGAGCACCCGGCTGGCTCAGTTGGTGGTGAATGTGACTCTTGAAGCAGGGAAGAATATCCAATGGAAAAAAAGATGGTCTCTTCAGCAAATAGTACAGGGAAAACTGGACAGTGACATACAGAAGAATGAAACTAGACCACTTTCTTACACCAACACAAAAATAAATTCAAAATGGGTGAAAGACCTAAAGGTGAGGCAGGAAACCATCAAAATCCTACAGTAGAAAAAGGCAGCAACCTCTTTGACCTCAGCTGCAGCAACTTCTTCCTACACATGTCTCTGGAGGTAAGGGAAACAAAAGCAAAAATGAACTGTTGGGACCTCATCAGGATAAAAAGTTTCTGCACAGTGAAGGAAGCAATCAATAAAACTAAAAGGCAGCCTACGGAATGGGAGAAGATATTTGAAAACGACATATTGTATAAAGGGTTAGTATCCAAAATCTAGGAAGAAATTATCAAACTCAACACCCCAAAAAACCAGATAATCCAGTGAAAGAATGAGCAGAGGATGTGAATAGACATTTTTCCAAGAAGACATCCAGATGGTTAACAGACACATGAAAATATGTTTCACATCACTCATCATCAGTAGTCATCTACTTTTGAGTACAATACATGAAGCTGGGGTTGTTACCATGCCCTGAAGATAAGAGACTAGAACAAGTAATAAGATTGGATTTTAATAAAACTTTTTCAGGGCTACATCTTTTACTAGAAATAAGGACAGAAGGGGATACATTTAAAGTTGATATTTGTCAACTATGATTTTTCACTCTGGAATCCGTGTGTGCACCAACTCTCCGTACTTAGCAAAGGAGGAATACAGATGCCTCAACTGCATTTTTAGGGAAAAACCAGGATCTCCTTGATTTTGATGGGACCGCATTCTAATATGTATCTGCCTCATCATAGACTTGCCAAAAACAAGGACTGGAACAACCATGAGGCAGGTCTCTGCAACAGTGAATCCACTGTGGCTGCTTGAGCGTGAAATATTTAGAGAAGAAGAAAACGTTGGAAAAATTTCTTTAATTTAGTACACTGTCTCAATGTCTTCTTAATGATACCCATGTACTTCACCTGGAAAATCTTCCTTGTCTCCCTAGGCAGGTGTGTACTTTATCCTAAGCTCCAATGGGTCTTTATGTAAAAATGATGTCATGGTGCTGTAATTATGTGTTTTCAAGTCTATCTCTCTTTTACCCAGTATACTTTTTATATTGTATCTTCTCATCTTAAGACTTCAGCATACAGAAAACTCCTGGAACATATTAGAAAATGACTTTTACTTAATAAACAAAGAGTTATCCAACCATGGGCACTTAAGGACTATCAGGCAAAGAAGAAAAATTAAGCACTCTTAGGTGCCTTATGACACTGCCTGAATATATTTGGACACTACAGAACTTCACTAACAATCACTATTACAATAGCTAATGTGGCATAGTGGATATATGTTGTGTGGTCTGGTCAGAATCCGTTCTCCCTTCTAGGATGAAAGGCTCCCTTTTGGGGTGTGTGTTGGCGGGTTGTTGATGTGGTAAGGGATGGGTCTAGAGTTTCTTATAGCCTTTTGGCTTCCATGTGGGGAGAGTCTGCATGAAAACGGAACCATCACAAAGGAAAAGAGATAAGGAACAGAAACATAGAGTTCCTGTAGCCTCATTTGAGCACCTACGTCTAATAGGAAGTGGACTTTTCAAATATTTAAGCCAATAATTTCTTCTTTTCTCCAAGCTACAATGAATACCAGGTAACTCACTCGTTGACTTGGAAGGTAGCCTTTTCAAGGATGCTGTATTGAAACAAAATACTTCATGTGCCTTTCTTCAAGTACCATTAAACAACCATCATGCGCCAGCACTTATGTTGTTTAAAATGGAAGATTTTATTTATCGGTCCCCATGTTTAAGCCTTTAACATGTATCGGCTACTACTCGGTGGTCAGTCTCTCTCTGTAAAAAGTGGCATTCCCTTGACAGGGTTTGGTAGAGCAGCTGTAGGTAGAAGTGTAAATATCACAAGAATCTCCTGAAGTACATTTCATGCCATGGACCATGTCCGTCCTACAGAAGAATACTGCTGCTTATCTCTTTCAGCCAATATTTAATTTGCATTTTTGTCAAAACATTACGATAGATACTAATTTTTGTAAACTAAATAGGAGCCCATGATCTAATAAATATTGTTTAGCTCTATGGCTTTTAAGAAAACAAGACCATAATTTTTAACCTACCAAATAGCTAATTAAGATATGTGTGCACACTAGAAATAATGGCAGAGTGGGGTAAACACTTGAATTTTGGCCTAAACTTGAGATTATCATCACCACCAACAACAGCAAAATTGAGGGTTATTTGCTTAATCTTTCTGATTCATGTTTAAGAACAAGTATATAGGATTAGATTATGCCTAAGATTTCTTTAACCTCATATAATCAAAAAATGTGGAATGAGGTCCTTAAGAGGTCATCTGTGAGAGTTCTCTGATTCTGAATAGAATTATAAGGACTCTCATATTTCATTTTACTTTATAAATCTTCTCTCTGACTCATGTATTCCATGTTCACTAAATGAGAACACCTCCCTAGTGTTGTTAGAATATACTTTCTGAACCAGTGCTAACCAATT
Organism: Neofelis nebulosa; assembly: GCF_028018385.1. NCBI lineage: Eukaryota > Metazoa > Chordata > Mammalia > Carnivora > Felidae > Neofelis > Neofelis nebulosa. The sequence continues at coordinate 184,949,399 of NC_080784.1, read as the reverse complement.
TTTAATTGACATTGATAGCTATGCTAGTAACCTGGCTCATGGAACTAAATTAAATAATACTAGAAATAGGATTTAGAAAAAGCTCTATGTAATTTACCTCTGAAATGTTCTATTCCCAACATGAATACATTTTTACCGTTGAAAGACTAAGAACAATTCTTAAGTAGGTATTATTAAGATAAATTAGGTATTGGGACGCCTGGGTGGCTCAGTCGATTTTGCGTCTGACTCTTGATTTTGGCTCGGGTCACGGGATCAAGCCCCATGTGGTTCTGCCCGGCATGGAGCCTCCTTAAGATTCTCTCTCTCTCTCTCTCTCTCTCTCTCTCTCTCTCTCAAATAAAAAATTTAAAAAAAAGATAAATTAGATATTTTTAGGTAATGAGGATCGATCTATATCTCAGGACCTGTGCAAACTGCATTATGTGACTCATGTCATTTCATTTTCATTTTAATTGTTGATAAACATAATGCTTAATGGGTGAAAACACGGGCTGGTTAGTGTTTGTGCCAGAATTCAATATCTGGTCCATTTGCCCAAATTTAAACATGAGTTTCCAAACCAAAGCTAGATCCTATTAAAATATTTTCCTTATTCTCACAATTTACATAGATTTAAAGAATACAGTATTTTCTGTTTTATTCGTAACCCCAGAGAAAACCACAGAATTGAGAAGCGTACAATTTAAGGTAATTTCCAATCAAAACAGTAGAAATTATCCTTTTGGGGTGTACTGAAAAGGTTCCTCTATCTTAGAGTGCCTTGAATGTTTTATTCAAGGTGGCTTAGATTATGCTGTGGTAAAGAATAACCTCAAAAATGTCGGCAGTGTTACATAACAAAGGGTCACCTTTCATGTAAAGTCCACTGAAAATCTGAGCAACTCTCCAGGGCAAGCCGTCTCCATGGTCCAGGCTGAAGAAGCCTCCAATATCCTGTAGCTACACCATCTCATTGGTCCCCCTTGGTCAGGAAAGTGGACCACTGGCAATTAATTTTTTTCAGTCTAGAAATAAAAAAGTGTCACTTTTACTTTAAACTCATTGGCTACAACTGGAAAAGGGGGTTTTGGAAATAACCTTCTATGTGATTAGAGAAGCAGAAACTGGATATGGGGGACACTAGCAATGTCCTCCACAAGCATCCTTAACACAGGATCTCCAAAGCCATTTCGCAAGTCTGTTACCAAGTTGGCAGAGAGTGAAGGAATGGAAAGGATCACGGGTGAAACATTAATTTGCCTTAGGTTCAGGAGTAGCACTTCAGCTAGAATCTGGTCATACCTAACTTCAAGGAAGGCCAGGAAATATAATCTGGATATGTGGTCAGAGGTGAAACAAAATATGAAAGAAAATGAATTTGGAAATGGTCCAGCATATCCCGTCACATGGCTTTGTCCTATCCTGGGATCACTCTCCACCCAAATCTTAATTTTAATGTTTTCTTCTCTTCCAGCTAGTATAAATATTTAGCACAGGTATCTCTCCCACGTTCTCACTCTTACCAAATTGCATATATCAGAATCATGTCCACAACTGAATACTTGACTTATCTTAGCACACCAACCTACTCCACCCAGTTCGTATCCCGTCAGCCTATTTTCTTAGATCTACCTTCCAGTATATCCAGAATTGGAGTGCTCCTCATCACTTTCTTTGCTGGTGCCTCAGCCAAGCCACCACCTTCTACTGGGATGATTGCAAAACCTTCTTAACTGGTCCATCAGTTTTTATCCTTGCCCTTACGTTCAGTCTCATTACCAGAGCCAGAATAACCGTAACGCATGAATTGGATTTTGCTACACTGCATTTTCACACTTAGGCTGGCGACATCCCTTTCTATGAATTGTTCCATGCACCTCAGGCAATAAAAACATCTGCTGCTTTGAAGGGGAATAATTAAAATGTGCTCACTCACGGTCAAGATTTGTAGACCAACCTGATTTCTCCTTATTTATTTTTTTTTTTCTGCAACGTTCTGTTTCCCGCTTTCACTCCCAAAATAATTGACAGTGATTGCATAGAATAAGAATTTTTTCTTTCTTCTTTGTGACTTTGGGGATTAGCTGTCCTCTGTTCTCTGATAGCGATATTATAAATTATAAGGTATGTAATACTTTTAAGACATTAAACAAGCCACAGAAACTGAGAAACATGCCACGCTTTTGTTCCAACCTTTACTATAATTTGTTTAAGTCATATATTGAGAAAGCAATAGCTCAGATCTTACAGTACTGTTTTCCTAAAGGCAGTTTATGTCTTCCGTATGACAGTAGACATCGTAGGGAAAGTGGTTACTATTTGTCTTTGAACTCAGGCACACATTCAAACATACACATATACCTGCACATACATGAAATCTTCTATTTACATTATATGCGTGTATATCTCCAATAGCTTTTTATTACATGATATTGCTAACTTTTAGTATTTCCCATGATGCACATGTCTTATTTTAATATATGCAGATATTATTTCACCACGTTCCTTAGAAATGATTTAATCATGGGATGAGATATCCTTGTCTGTATGTGTTGGGGAGTACTTTGCTGTATTTTTGTCTTTTCAATGCATTTTATTTTCAATTTTATTTTATTACATTTATCAAAGTGAAGTTTCAAAGACCATGATGCTTTATTGCAATGGTAGAGAGATCAAATAAAATTCTCCGCAGCATCGAATATTGTTTACTTTTATTTTTCCGGCTTTTGAATTTGCCAATACATTTTTACATTTGTCCATTTCACTTGGTCTTTGCTACTTTATATAAGCATGACTGATTTTTTTTTCTTTAAAAGTCAATGTAAGCCTTGTACATGATTTTTAAAACCACATAGTATGCGAGGAGTTATAAGAAACACTATTATTTAACTTGCCTGATTGGAAAGATAGACACGGATTAGGCAACTGTCACTTTTTGTCGTCACATTCTTGAGGAGCCAGTAGGGAACACTTTCCTAACTATGGAGCAATTTTCTTTTAATATGCAAACAGCTGTGTTGAAGAGCATGTAATACACGTTGGAAGACTGTGCTTCTACCAAAACGATTGGAGTTGCATGCAAATCGTAGTGACCGTCTAGTTTATGCAGCTGTTTAGCAGACGTGTGCAGTGTTACCATGAGTAACACTTTGTGTGGAGACTTGCTGAACGATCAAATGGAAATTCCATCTCGGAGTTTGTCCTCAACAGGTTTGGAGTCCAGAAGGGAAACAAGAAAGGAAGCGAAGCACACACAGGACATCTTGCCCGCTCCACCCCTTGTGTGTGTGTGTGTGTTTGTTGTTGTTGTTTTAATTGAAGTATAGTGGACAAACCATGTTACATAGCGATTTGACAAGTTTATATGCTATGCTGTGCTGATCACAAAAGTGTAGCTACCATCTGTCACCATACAATGACATTACAATACCATTGACTATATTCCCTATGCTGTGCCTTTATCCCCCTGACTTATTCATTTCATAACTGGAAGCCTATATCTCCCATTCCTCTTCACCTGCCTTGCTCACCGCCTCGACACCTTCCCCGCTGGCAACCATCAGTTTGTTCTCTGTATTCATGAGTTTCTTTCTGTTTTTTGTTTGCTTATTCATATGTTTCATATATCAGATTCCACATATAAGTGAAGTCATATAGTATTTGTCTTTGTCTGGCTTATTTCACTTAGCATAATACCTTCTAGGTCATCTATTTTGTTGCAAAAGGCAAGATCTCATTCTTTTTTATGGTTGAGTAATATTCCATTGTGTTTATACGTGTGTGTGTGTGTGTGTGTGTGTGTGTGTGTCTATCACATCTTTATCTATACATCTATCAGTGGACGCTTGGGTTGCTTCCATATCTGGGTTATTTCAAATAATGCTGCTGTAAACATAGGCATGTATATATCTTTATGAACTAGTATTTTCATTTTCTTTGGGTAAATAGGTAAATACTCAGGAGTGGAATTATTAGATCATATGGTATTTTCATTTTTTTTAAATTCTTTAAGGAGCCTCCATACTCTTTTCCACACTGGCTGCACCAATTTCCATTCCGACTAATAGTGCACAACTGCTCCTTTTTCTCCACATCCTCACCCACACTTGTTATTTTTTGTCTTTTTGAGTCTAGCCGTTCTGACAGGTGTGAGGTGGTATCTCATTGTGTTTTTGATTTGCATTTCCCCGATCAGTGATGTTGCACATCTTTTCATGTGTCTGTTACCCACCTACATGTCTTCTTTGGGAAAATGTCCAGTCGGGTGGGACTAACAAGGAGCTTTTGATGAATAGGTTATGTGTGCCTATACACTTCACGGAAAAAGTGTTTCGGTACAACAATCTGTTTTCCTATGTTAATGCTTTTCAGATGGATGCTCAACGTGAAGAGGTAGCCAGATAACCGCCATCATGACAGTAGCCATTTGAACTAATTTAAACTTTGTATAATTGGTGACAGGTGTTATACTATTTAAAAATTAAATAAAATGGGAAATGTGAATTCAACGGGACACTTGAATTTTCTACCATTATCAATTACTCCTTTGAAAAAATATTGACCTCTCACGAGTGGTCCATAATAATTCCAACATAATAATTAACATTATGGACCTTGGATTTAGACATCTTTGTCTGTACTTTAGTTTCTTGTCATTGTAACAGGAATAGTACTATCTTATAGGATTATGTGATGATTAAGGACTACATATTTGAAAACCACTTAAAACAGAGAATGGCCCAAGTTGTTAAACTTGTCATAGTTACCATGTTTCTCACTGTTATTATTATTATTATTTTTAATTTTTTTTCAACGTTTTTTATTTATTTTTGGGACAGAGAGAGACAGAGCATGAACGGGGGAGGGGCAGAGAGAGAGGGAGACACAGAATCGGAAACAGGCTCCAGGCTCCGAGCCGTCAGCCCAGAGCCTGACGCGGGGCTCGAACTCACGGACCGCGAGATCGTGACCTGGCTGAAGTCGGACGCTTAACCGACTGCGCCACCCAGGCGCCCCTCACTGTTATTATTATTATACACTTTTAAACATGCTATTTACTTTTTCTAAATCTCAGTGTCCTTACCTGGATGAATGGACTATGTCGTTTACACTAAAGGGGTTTTATGTAAGTATAGATTAGCTATTATTAGTTCATACACAGCATTATATAAATCATAGCCAATGTTTTGTTTCATTATTATGACTATTATTATTTCAGTATACTTTATTTATTTACCAGCTATGTGAATCTTTGGCAAAATTATTTAATCTCTCTCTGCCTTAGTCTCTTCATTTGAAAAACTGGGACAACATTTTTTTTTTAATTTATTTAAATGTCTATTTATCTTTGAGATGGAGGCAGAGTGCGAGTGGGCAGAGGGGCAGAGAGAGAGGGAGACACAAAATCTGAAACAGGCTCCAGGCTCTGAGTTGTCAGCACAGAGCCCGAAGTGGGGCTCGAACCCACAAACCCTGAGATCATGACCTGAGCTGAAGTCGGACGCTTAACCGACTGAGCCACACAGGCGCCTCTGGGACAACATTACTGTACCTTAGGGACTTTTTTATAAAGGCAAACAGAGTTTATAGTAAGCATTCTACAAATAATGACTACAATTATTTTCATTTGTTGTTGCTATTAATGTAGGTTATTGTGATGATGTAGTGTGGAGTAACCACTCATAATACAAAACAATCTGCTTTTCAGTCAACTCAATGAAATTCTATCCATCAGCTAGAGAGATTCAGTGATTAAAAATACCAGATATGCTGTTTCCCATAACCAGACTGTTTTAATATTCTATCAAATATATTTTGTTACACATATATTTGCAAATGGATGAGACGAGACGAAAATATTTTTCTTTTATTTACTATCTTGTTTTTTTTGTTGTTGTTTGTCACTGTTTTCAAATTAAATGTCATATCCAATGGGAAAATGAAAGCTGAAATTTTCAGATATCATAATTGCCAGAAAAGTCATAACACATTATTTAAAAATTAGGGGCGCCTGGGTGGCTCAGTTGGTTAAGCATCCGACTTCAGCTCAGGGCATGATCTCACAGCTCGTGAGTTCGAGCCCCACATCAGGCTTTGTGCTGACAGCTCAGAACCCAGAACCTGCTTTGGACTGTGTGTCTCCAGCTCTCTTTGTCCCTCCCCTACTCGTGCTCTGTCTCTGTCTCTCTTTCTCAAAAATAAATAAACATTAAATTAAAAAAAAATTCATAGATGTGCCAAAAGATAAGAGAGATCTTATTATCTCATTAACGAAGAGAGACCTTCATTATTTCATGAGGAATTAAGCTTGCTAACACATAGTACATGCCTATTGGACAAATAAATGGCTGTTCAATCTCCTTTATGTCACCTGCCAAGCATAGTTTTCTCTAGCCAAGCACACTAAAGAGCTATTTTGAAATGTCCAGGAGAACGTAATCCATTTTTAGAATAAATGATTCTTTATGATCAAATATCTAATATTAAGGATTGATAATGAAGAACAAATTCAGAAGAAGATACATTTATCTTATATTTTACTTTTCAATCATTTGTATTAGTAAAATGAGCATTTGTTCTTATACACAGGATTTACAGAGTCCTTGTTCAATAATTCCCAAACTGTGAAGAATGTACAATCAAAATGAATGCAAGCTACATTTTTTTCTCTACAAATGAAAAGTTGTATAAAAGTTTAAAAAATTACCACATTGAGCAGATCTGTATAGAACCAGAGTAAAATGATGGACAGTTACAAATAAGCTAATTTGTAAAGGTTTATGCAGATAAATAAAGATAAAGGTTTATTCAGGAAGCAGAACTCAGGTAATTACGGTACTTACAAATAAGCTATAGGGCTGAGAAGAATGTCATTAATGGCATCCTCCCCTTGAGTTCACCTGGGATGTTTCTGGCTAAACATCTTATATGTTATATGACTGTTAACAACACATCCTTCCTTCTTCAAATTGTCTTGCTTTTAATGACATATTCTGTGATCACCATGCTTAGACAAAATCTGAGCTGCATCCTGAAAGATGAGTAGAAGTTAGATAAAGAAGGTTATGGAACTGGGAAGAATACACAAGAGGGAATCACATGTTCCAAGATCCCTAGGAATGGATACTTTTGAGGAGCTTAAGTTCACTGTGAGTGGAGTGTAGCATTTGGGGCATATGAAATGTTGTGAGGTAAGTCTAAACATGAAGGCAAGAACCATTCCAATCCCCCGCTTTTTTAATGGAAGATTTTAATGGTTCTCTTTAACATTACTTTTCTTTAATAATTTTCTTTTATTTCATTTTACATTTAGAGTTGCTCTGGTCTTCCAGCAACACTGTCCTTGTCATTCAGCCGGTTGCCAATGACAGATATCTTATAAAGACACCAATTCTGTTATAAAATAGGCTTGCTTTCTTTATCTCTTCGTCCTTTGCCCATGACCTCTATATAACCATGAATCTGCACCTTGCTATAGACTGAATGTGTTCCCCTAAGATGCATATGTTCAAATTTTAACCCCAATGTGGTGGTATCTGGAGGTGGGGCCTTTGATGGGTGATTAGGTCATAAGGGTGGAGCCCTCATGAATGATTAGCACTCTTATAAAACAGAGCTCCCTTGCCACGTCCACTGTGTGAAGAAGCAGGGAAAAGACAGCCATCTATTAGCCAGGAAGTGGACTCTTACTAGACAGCAAATCTGCAGTTACCTTGATCTTGGACTTCCCTGAAGTGTGAGAAATGTAAGAGAAATAAATGTTCGTTAGAGCAATCTGGACAAACTACAATACACCTGAAATACGGTTTTTGAATGTTTTTCCTTCAATGCCTACTACCCATTACTAATTAATGTGTTTCTTTTGTGGACCTTACAGGAAGTACAGATGTCCTATGGTCCACTGGCACAGTTCTCCTTAGTATTTGAAATCCACTTTTAGTAAGAATGGATTTAAGTTGGTTGCTGGGTGCCCTAGAAAGGACCTTGTAAATGGAAGAGAATGAGTTAGAAGTTAAATAGGGTTTATGATTATTTTGTTATTTATGGATCCTCTGCCTATGAACTATGCTTGTATGTCCCACCGATTTCCATAAAAATCACCTCTTTTTAAAATGGGCCTGTATCGCAATGCATTTTGAAATGGGGAATCCAAAATGAAGGCTCTGCTCAAGACTTCTTCCAGGAGTTAGCTATGTGACCTTGACTAATCCTGTACTTTTCATAGTTTTAAATTTTTTTTCATAATAAAAGAGTTGAATATATGACTCTAAATTTCTACAAGATTGAAAAATCTCTTAAAATGTCCTTGTACCCTAGGAAGAGTCTCAAGCATGCAGACAGTATTTGAACTGCTAAATCAAGCACAAATCATCGCTTATGGCTTTTGGATCTGGACACAGTGTGCTTCGCAGACAGCATTCATGATACATCATGTGGCAGTCTCAAACTTTAGGCTATCATGTTAGCCTGTACTATGGACAAGAAATCTATCCTACTCAGCCTCGCAAAGTAACCACTGCTGCTCTCGCATTAAAGGCATAGTTTGAGGCCAAATTCACAGCACAAATTACTTGGATCCAAGATTCTTACATGGAAAAATTCTGCACCAACTAGTGAGACAATAACCTTGTCAATGTTAGGAATCGACTATTTTTCAAGCTTCCATGATAGACAGAGACTGAAAAATCTTATTAAATTATTTTCTTTCCTGAGGATCAAATCAGCCAGGACCTTCTGAAGACTTCAAGAGACTTACTAATCCATCTTTGTGCATTTTGTGGATTGTTACTGAGTGACCAATGTGTATTCTCTTGGTGGGCAAATTTTCCACATAACTCATGTTAATTCTTTCTTTGTTTCAAGTTTTATTTAAATTTCAGTTAACATATAGTGTATTATTAGTTTCAGGAGTAGAATTCCATGAATCATCACTTACATACAACACCCAGTGCTCATCACAACAAATGCCCTTCTTAGCACCCGTCTAGCTCATCCCCCACCTACCTCCCTCCATCAACCCTCGGTTTGTTCTCTATAGTTAAAGGTCTTTTTCTTGGTTTGCCTCTCTCTGTTTTTCCCCCATATTTTTATCTGTTTTGTTTCTTAAACTCCACATATGAGTTAAATCATATGGTATTTGTCTTTCTCGACTGACTTATTTCACTTAGCATAATACACGCTAGTTCCATCCATGTCATTGCAAATGGCAAGATTGCATTATTTTTGAATACTGAGTAATATTCTAATATATATATATATTAGAATATATATGGAATATATATATATATATCACATCTTCTTTATCCATTCTTTAGTATATTATGGATATTTGGGCTCTTTCCATAATTTGACTATTGTTGATAATGCTACTCTAAACATCGGGGTGCTTGTAACATGCAAATTTTTTTTAAAAAGAAAGATGGTGTTTGGACCTTTTGTTTCCTGAGCCTTTCACTGTTTAACAAATAGAGTAGAAAGAAAATATTCTATGTAGTATCAACCATATTCATTTATTTCTTTTTTTTAATTTTGATCTTGGAGACTCTGTGTTTCAGTTTTTGAGCAACTTTTGTATATAAGCCAGGACTCTCATAAATGATTTCATTAAGTATATTCTAGTATTTAACCTCAGATTCCAAAGCAACTATATAAGGTATCATCTCTATATCACGATGTCCCATAGATATGTAATAGTTAAGACTAGTGGATAATGAAATATTTTTTGTAGCTAATTTAAATTTACTGTTAAATAATATCATGCAAATATTGAAACTTTTAATAAGGGGCTGAAATCTTTGTTTCCTCAAAAATAAAAATGATATGTGCCTATACAACGTAAGGAAACAGTAGCTAATGATGGCGATGTCAGAAGGCATGGGGTATGGCTGAAAATTAAGAAGGGTACCTAATATTCCTTACAGCAAGCTCTTTTTTCAAAGAGACTTTTAACTGTTGGATTCTTTGCTTCTTTCTTTCACAGTTGCCCTGACGTCAGGTTTAAAGTTTTATTCCATAGTTGCTCTCTCTCTGCTAATTTCTCTTAAAGCTGCTTACTTGGAGTTGGCAATTTATGGAAATATTCAGTCACGTTAAAACACTGGAAATAATTTCATTCATTCATTCATTTGCTCATTCATTCAACATATATTAATTCCCCTCCAACCAACTAACACTAAAGAGCTATACATGGCCCACGGGATGCCCAGTTAAGTCTATCAGAGCCCACGCACCCACAGAGCTCACAGTAGTTCACGCTTTTTCTGCTACCCATGCTACAGGTTTGTATCACAGGTTTGTTTCAACTCCCACTTTTAGTGTAGTGCTTAGCACATAGCACTGTGCCTAATACTTACCCGTTAAAGTTGAATCCTGCTGACTATTCCCCAGTGCCCAGCTTCACCAAATCACAAAATGCTAAAGTTAAAAATGACTTCATTGTTTACCTATGCTCTAATTCTACACCAGAAAAAGTTATCTTAGAATAAATAAACACAGGAAAACTTGTTCTATCCAAGGTCACACAGATCGAGAGCAGAGTTGGGATAGATGCATTCATATTTTTTGTCCCCTGCTTTTCATGATAGCTTCCTCACAATATAGTCAGCTTTCTAAACTAAAGATCAAATACAGCATAAAATTAATAATGATAAATATTTACAACTCCAAGTGCATTATAAAACATATTTACTAAAAAGCTGATACAATTTGATGCTAGGCTTTCATATCCTAAAGTTTTATTTGATACCTATAACAAGTATAATATTTATTTGATGCCTATAACAGGTATAATATTTACTTGATGCCTATAACAGGTATAATATTTATTTGGTGCCTATAACAGGTAGGAACTTGGTTATAATTCTGTAGGCGTCAACTCACACCTGTCACTAATATCTCTGCAAAATGACCGTCCCTAGATCCTGAGAGAAAAACACTGAATTTCATGATTAATCTCTTTATCAACAGTAAAATAAATGACTCCCTCAGATACCTTCTCTGAAAGTGTAGCTTGGGAACACATTCACAGCTTAGATCAAAATGAAGCATTTACGGTAAAGAAGAATGTGATTTTCTGGAGGCCAAAGCAGAGCACTAGTGTTCAAAGGCAAATACATTGAACCAGTGAATTAGATCGATTAACAAAGAACAATACTAACCGTGTTCTTAAAAGGTTACCATTATGGCTACCTGCCACTTTTACTTTGTTTTGTTTCTGTCAAGGAAGATTCCGTGTCATATTTCCATTTCAGAATCTCACTCTGGGCCTGGATTGTTCTCACTTAGCAAAAGCCATCCCGGGTTATTTCTAAGTGCAAATGGCTCTAGAAAGTTCTTTTCAATCTATAAGACCATAAAAAATCTAGTGCGCTAGGGGTGCCTGGGTGGCTCAGTCGGTTAAGCATCTGACTGTGGATCAGGTCATGATCTCACGGTCTGTGAGTTCGAGCCCCGCGTCGGGCTCTGTGCTGACAGCTCAGAGCCTGGAACCTGCTTCAGATTCTGTGTCTCCCTCTCTCTCTGCCCCTCCACTGCTCATGCTCTGTCTCTCTCTGTCTCAAAAATAAACAAACATAAAAAAAATCTAGTGTGCTGGATTTTCACAATCATGTTAATAAAAAGAAAATCTCACATTTATCAAGGATTTACTCTGATCCAGATTTTATGCTAAAAACCTAATGTCGATTGATATATCTAATCCTCACAACTCTGTAAGGTGGGTTATATTATCATTTGCACTGCACATGCAAGGGAAATTATATTAAAAATCAGAGCTAAAGCACATTATTTACTTGGATAGGCAGCAATATGCAATAATCACAAACATTTATCATATGTACTGATTTACACATTCAACCACAATGATCCCATGGAGTAGGTGCTATTATTATTTCAACTATAATAAATTGACAAATAATGCAACTTGCCGAATCTTACGACTTGTAAGAAGTTGGGGTGTTGATATTTTGAGCCATGCCATCTATTATTTCATTGTGCATTTGACATAATGCAGATATGGGCTGAATATAGTGTCACTGCAAATATTGCATGAACTGCTGCATAAATTATCTCTAATACAGTAAATAAAATACAAATAGATGTACACTAAAGTTTTTTCATAAAATGTTTAGTATGGGTTCTAAATTTAAAGGGCTGGATTACAGATGTGAAATGGAAATGAGTTGTGATTATTATTTGAATACTCAAGTAATTTTCTTCAATCACTGGTGTAGGTTAATATGTACTTATCCTATTATTCACAATTGTTTCATTATCTCATTACAGTAGAAAACATGTGATGTGACTTAAACTTGCCTTTAAATAAACTTTGAAACTTTTAATAGACAGTGGTTTAAAGGAAACACCACATAAATTATATATTACTTTGTGATAATCTTTTGTTTACCTAACAGGCATTTCTAAATTCTTGTCCGTAATCTTATTCCTAGAAATCCTAGATATTCCAGGTGAAGACTCTTATAGGAAGCCTGTTTCCCTTTATTTCAAGTGCATTTCAAATGCATTATAATGCATTTAAACATCAACCCAAACCTCAGTCAATGCCCTGAAATGTAACGAAAACACAAGAAACCAACACATATGTAATAACAAACCGTTGTCCTAAGATCCAAAATTCTTAAAATATCGCTTTCTGATCACCAATTAAAATAGTTTGTTAACTCTTTTTGGTTTTTTTTTTTTCTGTCTTTGCTTCCTTTTCCACAGTTTCCTTTAGCACCTCCTCAATCTTTTTAAGGACCCATAAAACGCTAGGCAAAAACAAGGGTTATGTAATAAAGGCCTTAGGGAAATAAACTAAGGATGAACACAGGACGACTGAGAATTGTTCCCACTGATTATGAAACTATGATACCTCAGACTTACTAATATCCAAGAGGCGCATATACTTTTTTGGCACTTAGGGATATTTTCAAAATATCTAGATAAATTGTGTATTATGACCATCGGTGTTTGGAATAGTACTTTATGGTTTACCACAATCATCTTGTAATAAATATCATATTGAATTTGGGAGATGTAAATACAAAATGTTCCTATACAAACCCTAGCTAAATAACATTTTGTTAAGATATAGGAATGTTCTGGAACACTGGTTATTAAATCCTAAAAGGCCTCCTACCAGCGAGATGTGTATTTGGAAGAAGTTCTCCAGAGTATGGCTGTATTTCATTTTGAAAATTAATTGGCAGGTATTAACATATGTTTATGCAAAGTGTATTTCTATGTAGCTAACTAGCTGTTTGGCAGTGAGATAGAGCCAGAGAATGGCAGTCATACATTTTTGGTTGTGTTCTCTTAGCTTTTTGTCCCAATAGAGAAACGTTTTCTCAGTGCACACTAAATCTCAGAATTGCTTTGAAAGATTTTCACTTGCTTCACCAGTTTTGAGTAAAATTCTCTTTGCCCTTGTGTAAGTTCACATGAGAAAAATAGTCTAAGATGGTCCATAAAAGAGTGTGCACCGTATTTAATTCCGAGCCTAAAAAGAAGAATGCCAAATTCCCTCATGTTTAGTGAGGTCACAGTTTCCACATTTTGAGAATTACGTATGTTTAGAACCATGTCCTGATGGTGTGATAGAATAAACTAGATTTTCAGGGCGATTTGTATTTGTCTATATAATCTTTACACGGTGCAATCTTACAGCAAGAAACTCATTTACCCTTTAAGATCAGCAAAGAGGCAAGCCTCATAGTAACAGGTCTGCAATAATTACAATTGACCTTGCTTTCGAGGAGTCCAGAAAGTATTATTGTACCATAGGTGGCAAATTATTAGAAAATAATCAGTTTTCATGCTAATTACAACGTATACTTTAGATCACAGGTTAACACATTTTATGGAATAAAGCAAGCTATAGTCTACTCTTTTTGTAACTCAGTGTTTGTTCTGTCCCAAAGCTAACAGCAGCCCAAAGCCACACCCACTGACTTTAGACCTAAGGAAAAGTCACAGACTCATACATTCCTTATTATTGCATGAACTGTGCTCCTTAGTGAATCATCATAGTAGGTGATTGTGGATTTAAGGTTTAGAAATAACATCAGCAATCAAAATGAGGTCTTTAATGAAGTCTTAATGAAGTCTTAATAAAGTCTTTTTGGTGACAATGCATTACTTCAATTTGATAAAAGTCAACTCCTTAGGCACATAACTTTGAGTTAGTTCATCAGTTTTGTAGCATGAAGTAGTATAACAGTTCTCAAACATGATATAAAGTCACAATGATGGGAAAAGAAGAAACGAGGTAGAATTATGGTTAAGTTCCTGAGAATTTTATATAACATGATGCTTATCTATGTACCACCCTAGAATGAAAAGTAGCAAATTTAGCTCCCATAGGTGAATAGTATCTATCCCTGTGGTATCCCACATAAGGAGGAAGAAGGTTGAGAACCACTTGTTTAGTAGAAAAATCTCTCTCTCAAAGGTGTTATTTTTTTTTTCATCCACACATCCATCATGTGTATTTATTATGGAATACCTATTATTTCCATGAATTACATCACAGACCCAATTCTGCATGAAACTAACTACAAGATCCTTAATGCCTTGTAATCCCTCTGCACCTGTTTCCTTACCTGGGTAATGACAGAATGCACTCGAATGATCAAGATTCTCTGGCTGGAAAGACCTTCATTTTCTTTTTCTTTTTTTTTTTTTATTTTTTTTAACATTTATTTATTTTTTGAGACAGAGAGAGACAGAACACGAATGGGAGAGGGTCAGAGAGAGGGAGACACAGAATCCGAAACAGGCTCCAGGCTCCGAGCCGTCAGCACAGGGCCCGATGCGGGGCTCGAACTCACGGACCGCGAGATCATGACCTGAGCCGAAGTCGGCCTCTTAACAGACTGAGCCACCCAGGCGCCCCAAGACCTTCATTTTCTAAGTGACCCAACCGGCTGCTTCAGCACTGTGAAAGCCTCCTTTATTTTCCTATTCTTGCTATTATATATTGTTTGTTGCCCTGAAAAAAGCTGGGTTTACAATTTTCACTGAAAAATTAACTCCTGTGCTTTACTACACAACAGCATTTCTAGGCTTAGTAAATGTGTATTCTGTGAGTTTAGAAGAGAGTCATCCTCAGATGCCATCAGAAGCAACAAGGTGGGGAAGACTGAGAAGTTCCTGTATATCACATCCTTATGTCAATGCTTATAAATTATGAGCAAGATATATTCAAAGTAGTCAACAACCAAAAGAGTAACACATTGACCAGTCGGTATGGAAAACTAACCAATGCAAGCACCCATGGGCCAGTGTGCTGTTTGGGTGCCCAATGACCAAGGACCAGCCTTGATCTCAAAAAATCTAATATTAATCTTTTAAAAAGTGCAAAGCATGTGGATGTTTACAATTTACTTTATATTTCCTGCTAAGCAGTCATATATCGTTTGCTCTAAGTTTGAATTAGGCAGAAACTCCACGACAATCAAGTTACTCTGAATATATATACATATATATATATATATATATATATGTATGTATATATATCCCTAATTGTTTTACATTGTAATTTTTTGGTTGTGAGTATGGCTTCACCCATGGGTACTTTCGACTGGAGCAAGATGCTAAACAGAAAACTAAATAGAAAAACTGCCATGAACTTTGCAAATACCATCAATGGCAATTTAATATGTTTTTTAAGTAGAACATACTACATGATAATTTGTATGCTCCAGAATATTTTTTTTTCAGTTTCAAGTTTTTATTTAAATCCCAGTGTAGTTAATATACAGTGTAATATTCCCTTCAGGTGTAGACTTCAGTGATTCATCACTGACATACAACGCCCAGTGCAGAATATTCATTTTTTAAAAAAATTTTAATGTTTATTTTTAAGAGCAAGAGAGACAGAGCATGAGTGGGCGAAGGACAGAGAGAGAGGAGACACAGAATCCGAAGAAGGATCCAGGCTCTGAGCTGTTAGCACAGAGCCCAAGGCGGGGCTCAAACTCACAAACCACAAGACCATGACCTGAGCCGAAGTCAGACGCTTAACCGACTGAGCCACCTGGGTGCCCCAGAATATTCATTTTTTTTAAATTAGATGGCTGCTTGTGTTAATGGTTAAAGCTCTTAAGGACTTTGTGCATACTCTGTTAATAATTATTCAAAAATAGGTTTAATAACATAGGATCGTTAATGTTCTCAGGTTCCAGAGAAAATGAACACTAATATATATTACTATAAGATGCTATGTTTTTAAATCCTATTTTACCTTATTTTCACTTTTAGTTTTAAGATTTATGCCCTTTATGATGATCTCAGATACATAGTCTTATTTCATGTTATATAAAAATCAATACACAATTTAGAAATTGTCTTTTAATTTATTCATCAGGCTCTCATGCATACTGGAAGCACATTGCTATGCATTGAGAAGAAGAGAAAAAGAATTTTTCCTTCTGAATTGATTCATATTTTCTCATTTTATAATGATATTCAGCCTCTTAAGAAACTAATTCAGACATGAGAAAATAAAGCTCATGGCGGTAGCCAGGGCATAAGAGAAAAATCCTAATGAAGCTTGAGTCAGAAGGTGTTTGAGGGTGAACGCTTAAAAGTGATTTAAAGTTTAAAATATAGAAACTGCAATTGATGTTGCAATTTTCAAACATGCTAGGTTTCACAGATTTTTCACAACTTGAGCAGTTTGAGCAAATGACCAATTCAAAGACATAAAGTATTGAATTCCTATTACGGGCAATGAAGCCAAACAGTGTGAGCACTGTGTCTCTGTACTTTTCCAGAGGTTATTTACCGGGTCATCTAGACCAGTGGTTTTCAAAAGCCAGCCTTCAGGCTGGAGGCAGAAGAATCATCTGGGTTATTTCTTAAAGATATGGATTTCTGGTCCCCATTCAAAATTGACTGCCTCAAAATCATCAGGAGCAGGTGCTAGACATTAGTATTTCTAAGCTCTCCCCATGACGCTGTTCTAGATGCATTGCAGCATCATTTTCACAAAGTTCCACATGATGTATTTCAGCTTTGTTCTGATATTTGGTAAGAGAAAGAGGGGTAGAGAATGACAAACTTGCTTTCCCCTAATGGGCGCACAATGCATAGACACGATGCACCAAGCTTCCTGCCAAATTCAATCTCTCAAGCCCTGTGCCATTTGTTCCGGGCCCATTACTCTTCTCAGCCATCATTTGTTACCTTTCGGTGAACTCACTCTGTGATTTGAGGGGACATACATGCCCCAAATCTGTGTGAATAACAGCTTTAGAAGTTTCGAGCTGCTTTTCTATTTGTTGGGAGCAGCAGAATTTCTCAGACCCCTTGACTACTCTTTACTTGACAAAATGACGCAATAAAGAAGATTGATACCAAGGTCTTTTAGATAATTGTGTGGGGAGAAGCTTCAGGGGCTATACATTAGCTCCACTATATTTGTCAACAGTTGAGTTAAGTGATCCACAAGAAGTCATTTAAAACAAATGACTCTAAATTTATTTTCACACCAGTGTTGATAACAGCATTAAGCACCGGCTTAGCTTAGCACCATGAATGGACTTTAAATCTTACATAGTACATGACTGTTAATCACAGCAAAGAATTTGGAAAAGAGGTAAAGAGCAAAGGATTCAATAATTCTGACTCTAATATATGCGTACCGAGAGTCAGAGAATAGAATAAGGTGTTTTAAGGGAAAAAACCCAATCATAAGGCTTCCAATTGTGCTCCATCGAACTCCTCTGAAACTATAAATCCATTTTCTTTTGGAGATCCCATCTAAAATGTTTGCCATTTTTTTCTTGTATGTCTTAGCTTTGTAGGCCAATATTCTACGTGAGGATTAGGTGAAATTTAATGCACTAGTAACTATTGTTTTATTTTTATCATCCTTGAATAGAATTAGGAAAAAAGTAAAATGTTTTTACTTTCAACTGATATTTTTGTCTTTTAAGTCTATGCACTGAATTTAAACTTCAAGTTTACTTATGTTTTTAGTGCTACAGCTGCAAATTGTACGTATCTGAAGATGTACATATTATCAAGACTATAGTGAGAAAGTTGGAAAAGATGATATTTGCTTATTACCTGTCCCCCGATGTGGATTAGTTACTCTGGCATAACCTGAAAGCATATTACTCTTTTAAAGTGCAAGCTTGGGGCGCCTGGGTGGCGCAGTCGGTTAAGCGTCCGACTTCAGCCGGGTCACGATCTCGCGGTCCGTGAGTTCGAGCCCCGCGTCAGGCTCTGGGCTGATGGCTCAGAGCCTGGAGCCTGTTTCCGATTCTGTGTCTCCCTCTCTCTCTGCCCCTCCCCCGTTCATGCTCTGTCTCTCTCTGTCCCTAAAAAAAATAAAAATAAAAAAAAATAAAGTGCAAGCTTAAGTTTGACTACTGCAAGGAAACCTAGACTGGAAAATACATTAAAATAGTTACCTTTTGCTGCGCTTGGAAGGCTCAGTCATTTAAGTGCCCGACTCTTGATTTTGGCTCAGGTCATGATCTCACTGTCTTTAGATCAAGCCCCATATCAGGGGCTGTGTTGACAGCGTGGACGGTAAGAAACCTACTTGAGATTCCCTCTCTCTCTCTCTCTCTCTCGCTCTCTCTGACCCTCCTCTACTTTCTCTCTCAAAATAAATAAATAAACTTAAAAAATAATTACCTTTTAAAAAAATAATTACATTTTAAGAATTTACAGACTAGAGTACTTTTATTTGAACAATTCAACGTATATTTTAGATCTTCTATGAATAAGGCTTTATATTCCTAAGATTATAAAATGCTATTAAGAGTGAAGAGCAGCTTAACCAGACCTGACAAGACAAGGTTACTTCATCTTTTACATTCAATGTTTACAGGTTCTGAAAGATCATATGACTTTCTCTTAACATTTTAGGAGTAGGAGGAAGACAAGGGTAAACTTGGAGGTATAAATAGTTAAAAATTAGAAGTCATATTTAAGTGTTTGAACAGAATTTCTTCTTTCCTCTTACCTTGAAAAAATATCTTTATAATAATCTCACAGTGTAGGTATGAACTTAGCCTTCTTTGACTTTATGGGCGTGTTCACCATTTTCCCAGCTCTTGCTGGCATCCACAGGCATATTGTTGATGTTCAAGAACTTATGTCCAACTTAAGTGAAGGCTACCCCTCCGCCATCCCTGGATCTAGCATTGCAGATGCACAGTCTATCAATAGGCCTTGAGAAATAAGGGTGTGTGTGTGTGTGTGTGTGTGTGTATGTGTGTGTGTGTGTGTATGGTGTTAAATTAACATTAAAAAGATAAAGAAGGACAGAAACCAGTTTTCCAATTTTGGTTTGATCTCAGACAAGAAAGGTAAGGTAATACAAAGGAATAATACAAAATGACTGATTAAGTATGAACCATCCATCACAGAAGATCCAAAAATGTGATATAACTAACTTATTTATCTATTTCTGTGCATGCAAATACATAAAGAAGAGCACAAAAGGAAACCATCAACATTGAAGCGGATTGTTTCAGAATTGTAAGATTTTACGTTTTTTTTTTTAACCTTCTTCTGTACACAAATACATTGTTTTTTTAATGCAACGAGCATAAATTATAATAGATACTGTCATTGGTGGAAAAGAGTTGATTCTTTAGAATAAAATATATGTGGGTCCCACACGTACAAACTCTAAATTTAGACCAATACTAAATCTTTGTCAGCCTTTGTTACCTACTGTAGAGTAGGTACACTGTTAGTATCTTTCTCATAGACTTGTGTGGGTTATCTAAATTAAGGCTTAGCACGGAATCTGGCAGATGATAAGTAGCAATGAAAAGTGTGCTGGTATCATCAACAATGCCATCATAATCATCACATTAATTAAATTACAAGAATTTAGATTCTATCCCTGGATATCAACATATCTCAGCAAGATTAGTGATGGCAGAACAATTTTCTTGTTTGAATCTATTCACCTGAAGTTAAGTCTAAATTGGGAACCAGAGTCGCCTGGCGGAACCATAGCTGTGCCATGAACTAGCTTGATGATCTTGGGCATGATATCAACTCGCCGGGCTTTCATTTCCACGTAGCTATAAAATGCAGTAATTAAGAAAGATGAATCCCAAGCCTTTATCAATTATGATACCAACTGAAGTTGTTCTATAAGTGTTTTACACATGTCTTCTCTAATTGCACTCTGGTCAACACACTCAGTTCAATATCATTTCTTCCCTGGACTCTTATAGGAGCTTTCTGCCTGGTTTCCTTGTTTTGCCTTGGTGTCTCATTAACCCACTTTCTACATAGCAGCTCAAGTGATGTTTTAAAAATGAAAATCTTATTGTACTATTCCACCGCTTACATCCAGCCATGTACTGGGATAAAATCCAAATGTCTTATCGTAGCCTATAGTATTCTGATAAACTTAACCCCAAAGTTTGACCACCATCTTATCTAGAATCACTGTCCCATTTTTATCCATCTTCCAAACACATGGATGTTCTGCCCCTTGCCCAAATCGTCCAATAGTCTTTTCCAACTCAAGGTCTTTGAAGAGTAAACTCCTTCTAACTAAATGCTCTTTTCCTGACCCATTGTCTGGCTGGTTCTTTTTTACTCATGAGATATTATCTTAAATGCCATCTCTTTAAAGGGGCATTCCCAACCACTTATCAAAAGAACTGCCTTCTGCTGCTACTGACTGCCCCAATTTGTTTGATTTTTTTCCCCTTGTTAGGTTCCTACATAATGCTTGGACCGATTTTAAATATTTTATTGGTTTGTTTCTTTATTTTTGTCTTATTTTATCTAGATTTCTTAGTTTCAGGAGAAAAGGGATTGTTTTAATCCAGATAACTTTGCTGTCTCCACTGTGGTGGCAGATGATAGAAAATGCTGAATAATACTTGCTAATTAGAGGAGTACAAAGAAGAGACTGGCTAAATAAATAAGTAAATAAATAAACAGCGAATGAATAAGTGCATGTGTGCATAGACATGCCTACTCTGCAATTTGATAATATCCAACGCTATCATTTAACTTGGTTCTGACAGGCTTTTTCCTTCAACATAAACACAGATTTCTAAGCTACAAGGGGGCCTGGGGACAAAAACAGGGCTCCAGCTGCACCGTATTTTCCAGATGGTGGATGTCAACAGTATTATAATTTCTTATTACTCGAATGGGAATTTTCCAATAAATACCAACATTTTGGAGGAAGAAAGGACTAGTGACCTTACTAGGGTTTTTGATTCATCAAACATATCAAACGATCTCAAAAGTTTGGGGTTTGATATAACACAAAATGCATTTGGCCAGCTATTGTCAACTGTCATTTAAAAATCCATTTCAGGTCACAAACTTTGTTGTGTCCTTTCCTCTTGGGCCAACTACTACATGGCCCAACCTTACATTTGTAATTGCAGCTGGCCTTCTGTGACCGCCCTGTTGCACATTGCTGCCCTCTGTTGTTTACAGTTTTACTGGTAGAGCTAAATCTTCCCCTGATTTTGTAGGTCAGACAGGAGTTCCAAACTGTGATTGATCTTACATAACCTTTACTCATGTAAAGAACATTATTTCTGCCCTTAAAAAAATGTCCTGTCAGATGGCAGGACTATTGGCCATACTAAGATTTTGTAATGTCCTGTTTTCTAACAATGTCCTTCACGTCCCTGAAGAGGGGAATGTATATTCATTTGTTCCTCTAAAATTTTAACTCAAAGCACGCTTATATGTGCGACCTCTTGTGTGTTATAATTAGCAATTACAAACTGGCAAAGTTATGCCCAGTTTGTTCATTCCAAAGAAGCCCAAGAATAACCAAGTATACCTCAAGGAATGGCTTGCGTGGCAGTAACAGGAGAAGAAATGTTGAGTTCTGAGCTTCTACTGCAAGCAAGGCATTTTGGGATATTCTTTAGCTATGTTGTAATTCTGAATCTCCTATTAGAATTTAAGTCCCACATGGGTGAGATGTATTTTTAGTACCTGAGAAAATGTACGAAACAATTACAGAATGTAGATGTGTTCGTCTAATTTTACAGATGGGAGAACTGAGTTTTACAAGTTTAGTAATGTGTTCAAGATCAACATTCTGAAAGTTGTGAAGCTTGGCCTTTCGTCTGACTGAATCAGAAGCTCATTCTTCTTTCGGTGTGTTACGTGATGGCAAAACCTAGAACTTTTGTTTGAAAATATTTATGGAATGTAAAATTTAAAAAGTCACTGTTGACTCGGCATCAGGTTGACTGCAAAACCATCTTAAATAATATCTGCAGCTGATAATTTCAAGCAGACATATCATAATCTTGTTTTTTGAATGTCAATAATCCTCTCAATAATTAGCTATTAGTCCTTGAGGTATAGCGGACATACAGTTCTTTATAAATAATGCAACTTAATAAGTGTCCCTATCCTCACATAACTCCCAATTCTGCTTTTCTTTTCTTTTTTGTATGTCTAACATGCGTATGGAGAATCTTCTTAATTAATTAATCCAAAAACTCAAATCATGTTGAGTTTTCAACATCTGTACAGCTAATTTAATTTTTACCGTAATTTGCATGGTGACAATTTTTTAAAAAGTAGAGTTTCTATCCCCCGAAATAAAAAGAAATTGTGTATCACAGCTCTGGATGGGCTTAAAAATTTCTATTAAGGCACTGGCAGAGAGAAATATGTGGTTGATATCTGTTTGATAGGTAGTCCTAATATATGTAAATATGGTCGTTAGGTAGTCCAAATAGGCCAGATGAGATATTAGTCACAATTGTCTCTAAATGCTCTTCGTTTTAAGTAAAATTGGTAGGTGATTTCATAGTTAACAAGTGATTCAGTGATTAATGCATACTTTCGATTGCTTTCCACTGATCCATTATAATTGTTAAAGTATGATGGTAATACGTATACACTATATCATTTCTGTCCTGAATATTATTACTTTTTAAGACTATCTTTCACATGGTGACATCTTTCTATTCTTCTAGCAGTTCTGCTCATGAAAATAGAAGCATTTGCTGTCACTCTGCCTCCCATTAATGTTGAGTTAGATGCTAGAATGTCATGACTTACATTGCATGATGGAAAAAAGGAAAAAAAAATAGCTAATTGATCTCAAATCACTGCAAGTGTAATTGCCAAAGGTCTATTTGAATAATGCTTGTATAATATCACATCCAGAATTTGGCACATAGTAGATACATGGCCCATATGGTACTTCTTTGTCCTTAACACACCTCAAAGTAAGTATGAATTTTACTTATTTTACACCCCTATCGTACCACTTACTAGCTATGCGATCTTGGGTAGTTGAGTCACCATCTCTGAATATACATTTCTTATGGATTTCAATGGATTATTATCTGCCTTGGTGACCTCAGAGGATTGTTTTGGGAATTACAAGGAAGTTGTATTTGTAAAAATGATTCATAAGCTCTGATAGCACATATGAATAGATGCTATTTTGCCTGTAACTCTGAGAAGAAAACATGATGTAGTATAAATATCACGAGTCTAGAAGTATTCTCATTAACTATGACACCTCCGATCAGCTATTCATCTCTTGATTTTCCGTTCCTACGCTCTGGGTGGGACCTACTTCTCCAGTAATATCCAGTGCCATTGTATGTATCTCACTGAGATTTGGCTACTCTGTCCTTGGTCTCGTTCACTCAAGATGTTGAGCCACTTCTTGCCCGAGACCTTTTTCACATGTCCTTCACTGGCCTGGAAGACTGTTTTCCTACTATTCCCATTCTTGGGGTTTTAGCTGAAATTTTAACAGAGTAGCATTCAGTGGCTATCCAATTTAAAGTACATCTCCCTCTCCCGGGATTCCACCATTATATACTCTTCCTACCTTGTTCTAGGAGTGATCATTTCAAAGTTTTTAGCTTAGAGGCACCTAACTGTAAACATGATGACTGCCGATTATCTGGTTCTTATTATGTGATTTATTTCTCACTCATGAACGTCCCACTGGACTGGGTGGGATGTTCATGAGTGAGAAACAAAATTTTATGTGTCAATCCATTGAGATCTCAGTGTTTGTGTGTGTGTGTGTGTGTGTGTGTGTGTGTGTGGTAGTTATTACTTCCCTAGACCAGGACAACTACAGAAGCTATATTTTGAACTATTCCATTATATTGTGTCCTTCAGGAAATTAGAAGTTGGGACATGGTCTTCAGTCCATTAAAGGTGTTTTCTACTGCAGAAATATTTGTGATGTCATCTTATTTTCAATATTTTATTAGGGTTCAGAAAACATTCGCTGTTGCCAACAAGCATATTTTGTTTGAGTAAAATGATATACTTTATATAACTCCAGGTTTTTCAATAGTGTTTAAAAATCTTATCATCTTAGTTTTGTCCCTTCATGCAAAAATATGAGAGGAAAACTGTAGAGACTACACTTTAGCAATCTAGAGAAAAGCAATGCAAGAAAAAAGGCATATTTATATAATATATATTTTCCTTCTGTTCTTGCCTTGATCAATGGTAGACCAAAGGTAATCCATATTCCATTTTCATCCTTCCCCCCTCTTTTTTATATAGAAAGGATGGGAGGTGCCTAAGGAAGAGTCTAGCTCACACATTTGCTGTGTTTCACAAGGCTCTTTTTTCCTTAAGAGACAAGACTAAATTCCTTCTACAACTATAGAGACATTTTTAGAAAGGAAAGGAAAATGGGGAACACAAATTTATGTTTAGATTTTGGTTATCAGAGATAGATTAAGTAAAATCAGAAGGATATCTAATTAAAAATTAACTTTGTGCCACATAACAGCACATGCCCCTTTTCATTCTACAATTCTTGTGGAGTGTTGCAATAAATATAATTTGTCACATTGTTTTCCCAAATGAAAGCCCTGAGAGGTTGACTCACTTTCTAAGGGGAGCAGAGTCAATTAGTGGCACAAGTATGGCAAAGCTCAAGGAAATGACAAATGCTTCTGGAAAATTCTGGAACCTCTGTTGTCTTACAGAGTCCCAAATGAGCCATGTGCTTATAAAGTAAAACTGACTGCTCAGGATATTGTTAATGCTATACCCCAATTAATGTTCCTTTGTTTTTTTTTTTCTTTTCTCTTGGAAAGTGTGAATATTAAATGAGATAACACACTCTGTCTAGCAGAATACCTGCCTCTGTGGAGATAGACAGCTAACGATAGTACTTTTTCCTCATACTCTCTCAATTTTTTTTTATTTCTTTTTTTTTTTAGAAAAAAAATGTAGGGGCACCTTGGTGGCTCAGTTGGTTGAGCATCCAACTCTTGATTTCCTATCAGGCCATGATCCCAGGGTTGTGGGATTGAGCCCCAAATTGGGCTCCATGCTAAGCATGGAGCCCTGCTTGGGATTCTCTCTCTCCCTCTCTCTCTCTCTTTCTCTCTCTCTCTCTCTCACTCTCACCCTCCCTCTGTCTCTTCTTCCTGTTCACTAGCTCTCTTTCTCTCTAAAATAAAAAAAGAAAAGAAAACAACTGTAATTCTTTTCTATCTTGAGTTTCCAACAATATCAAGTGCAATTTTTTTCATACTTTGGGTATTTGGGGCTCTTCATTTCTTTACACAGAGCAATTGTGATACATTCTTCTAATTACCTCCACCTATATCATTTTATTTTCTCTTTATAACTTGTAACTAAGTATTTTACTGATTCCATTTAGAGAGGAGAAAAAAGACCTAAAGAAGTAAAATGACTGCTCTAGGTCATAAAATAAGTGGCTAAGCTAGGAATAAAATCCAGACATTAAGATTTTGATTCTTGGGGTGCCTGGATGGCTCAGTCCATTGAGCATCTGACTCTTGCTTTTGGCTCAGGTCATGATCTTACAGTTCGTGGGATCAAGCTCTGAGTTGGACCCTGCACCTACAGCATGGAGCCTGCTTGTGATACTCTCTCTCTCTCTCTCTCTCTGCACCTCCCATTCTCTCTCTCCCTTTCTCAAACAAACAAACAAAAAAAAACCAAACAAATAAAATAGAATTATGAAAATAAAAAGATTTTGATTCTTTTGAATTCTAACAAGCTAACTATGTTAAGGAGCTCCTCGGCCGATACCATCCATTGAAAACACACTGAGGGGGCTTCTGCATTCAAATACATGAATACATCAGTGGAGTCTTGACATGTGCTTGTGTGATTGGTCTTGCTCTCTTGTGACTCTTCATCATAAGACTTTTTTTTTATAGGAAACTAATTGTCCCTTTAGTCTGGGCCCTACAGAGAGCAGGCATAGAACAGACGTGTACTAACCGTTAGGAAGAAACCAAGCCCAGCTCAAATACCTTCATATTAAAGCAGACTCATTCACTTGTAGACACTTGGACCACCCATCCTGTTGAACTACATATGGGTGAACAACAATAGGTGGTTGCTGTTTGAAGCCACTGAGTTTTGACTGATTTACAACCTAGTATTTGTCGACCACACGCACGTGCACGCGCACACACACACACACACACACACCACTCACACACACAAAAGTCACTGTCCTGGCAAGTGTCAACAGTTGATAAGCTCTGAATAATTAGAGACAAAGGCTGCAATGCTATCAGACCAGGAATGTTAAATTCAGGATCTTCAATATCATCTGATATATAATACATTTAGGAGTGTCTGTAACGATAAATTTAGGAGTGTCTGTATCTCAGGATTATCTCAGTTTTAAGCCATGGAAAGCCTAAAACAATCTGGTTTAGCAAATACAGTACATAAAACAGAGTGGCTCAGAAGGATACCTAGTTCCCAAGAGAACTTCATCGGCGACTCAGAGATGCCAACCAAATTAATCTTCTAGCTCTGCTTCCTCTGATAGCATCTAATTGTCAGGCTGTGCATAATGATCCCTTGGAATTTCCAAGCTCTTGCTTCTGGAATACAGCAGTTTTGAGTCTCACAAACCTGAATCACCAGCTCCAGGGGAGATGTGAGAGTCTTTTCCCAGCCCTCTCAGGAAAAATCTAAGATTCAGTCTGATTAGATAGACCTGAATCGCATGCCCCTATCTCGAAAGCTGTAAACTGAGCTATGTGACTTAATCCCAAAGCCACTGCCTGCTTTCTGCCTCCTGACGGAGTGGCTCAAAGAGGAAGGAGAGTTTGGTTGAGATCACCCTGGGTTTGCACAGGCTTGAGTGTTTCCTAGTTCGAACAAGTTCCATGGCACTTTGCAAACACTGGATATAATTGAAGACCACGGGGCAGACTTTTCAGGAAGTCCAGACCATTGTTTTGACCATTATTCTCATTTGGAAAGATAAAATATCCATGCCACCCCAGAGGCTGCCAAGCTAAAGCTGAATTGTTTTCTGGATGATTTACACCCGGATAACAGTCAGTCAAACAATGTGACATGCTACTCACGGAAGGCGTGCCAAAAGCTGAGTGGTCTCTTCCTGTGGGTGCTGTGGAAATTAAACATAAAAATCGAATGCGAAGCACATACTTGACAATAATTATTTAAAAAAAGAGGAAACAAGGCCAGACTTTTATTTTCGTCATAATATCATACATATGAAAACTTTAAATAAAAACACCAATACCCATTGATACAACTGAAGCGACCCCAGACTATATGTTCGAATATGTACTAAGTGCTTTACATGGTTACATCCTCATAACCATAATATTTTCCATAAACATTTACATTTTCCATGAACAACTGGTCAAGCCATGTGGCCGGTGAGTCATAGAACCAAGATTGAATCCCTGTTGTCTCATATAAGTCTGAATGTCCCCACCATAAGTTAGATTGCCCAATAGGCACAGAATATTATCACAAAGTAAAGTAATAAGCCATGTGGAGTGAGTTTAATCTCTAAATGCTTCTAAACAGCATATTTTGATGTGAGTTCTGAAAAGAGAAACTGATAGGGATTGGGTGAGGAGGAGATGGGAACTATAATAGGCCGTTTTAATTCCCTGAAACTATCAATTTCTCCAAATTCTCTAATATCTTTATTAAAACATAATCCACCTAGCGTACGTTTGGCATAGTCAGGCTTGTACACTATTGCTTAATACTTGTTGAATAAAAGTGACATTCAAAATGAGCTAAACCATTTATTAGAAACTTATGTTTATTGTAATGCACCTGGTATGGGATTGGCCTAAGTCTTAAAATTTACCTAAAGGAACTCTGAGGTTTTTTTTGTGAAATTTAAATTTTGATGAGTTCATGTTATTTAAAATGATTAGCAACTTAAAATTACCCACGAGCTTTTGTTAAACGAAGCTATTTGACTGTCGAAACCTCGACACCATGTATTTATTTATTTATTTTTTTTTTTAAATAATTTTTTTTTTTTTAATTTTTTTTTTTTTCAAAGTTTTTTATTTATTTTTGGGACAGAGAGAGACAGAGCATGAACGGGGGAGGGGCAGAGAGAGAGGGAGACACAGAATCGGAAACAGGCTCCAGGCTCCGAGCCATCGGCCCAGAGCCTGACGCGGGGCTCGAACTCACGGACCGCAAGATCGTGACCTGGCTGAAGTCGGACGCTTAACCGACTGCGCCACCCAGGCGCCCCGACACCATGTATTTATAATTCTGGGTACAAAAAAAGTTTTATTAAATAAGATGACAATATAAATATATTTTAGTCATAAATAATTTTGAAATAATCGTTGTTATTTGTTACATTGTTAATTTGTACATTGTTAATGTAGTTAACAGAATGTAGTTAACAAGAATTTGTACACTTAAACTACATTAAATTCGATATTGTATTTTACCGTATTTATTTCTCTTTCTACTGATGAAATTTTTTTAACCTTTATTCATTTTGGAGAGACAGAGAGACAGAGCATGAGTGGGGGAGGGGAAGAGAGAAAGGGAGACACAGAGTCCAAAGCAGGGCCCAGGCCCGACGTGGGGCTCGAACTCACAAACCATGCATGAGATTATGACCTGAGTCGAAGTCGGATGCTTAACCAACTGAGCTACCCAGGCACCCGTCTCTTTCTACTGATTAAAATGTTAAAGTTCATTGAGAGACCACTCTATGGGAATCTACGGGTATGTGTGTTGTGTGGGTCCTGGGGTTTCTTTGCTATTCTTATGATTTTGCATTTTACACAGTACTAACAGACACATGTGTGCTCACAGCATTTGATTTACAGTAAAAATAAATTCTTAATGTCTTTCAACCTCCTCTTTCTCTCTTTCACTTCTATCAGAATAATTTGGGAACTCTTTTCCCCTTGGCTTCAGGTTTAATCTTTTTGTTGTTGTTCATAATCCCAGCATTTTATACATTACTTCCAGAGGAAGATCTCTGATACTAATGCACAACAGGCTTCTTAAATTAATTCTGATGGACAGACCTAGCGCTATTTTTCTCTCCACAAACTCAGTTCTTGTCTTACCCACGAAATTGCTTTGCTATGCATTTTATTAGGCTCGAAGTCTTTTTTTTTTTTTTAATTTTTTTAATGTTTATTTTTGACAGACAGAGACAGAGCATGAGTGGGGGAAGAGCAGAGAGAGAGGGAGACACAGAATCCGAAGCAGGATCCAGGCTCCGAGCTGTCAGCACAGAGCCCGACCTGGGGCTCGAACTCACAGACCGCAAGATCATGACCAGAGCCGAAGTCGGACGCTCAACTGACTGAGGCACCGAGGCGCCCCGAGGCTCGATGTCTTAATACTCTTTCTCCTGCTGGGAAATGAAGACGATATAGGTCCCCGGATAAACTTATCCGTTGGGAAGGGAACACAGAAATGTAATCTCCTAACTGGCCTCGTATCATTTGGCTGTGCTCGGCACAAATGGATCTGAAGACATTTATCTGACTCTTAAGCTGAGATCTTCATGAAAGCAGGTTACCTCTCCTGGATTCAAATAACCGGGTTTATAGCCTCTAACCTAAGGGTGACTTTTGAGTATTAAACCAGACCTATGGGTTAAAAGAGAAGTGGCCTTAAAATAGTTAAGATTTACTGTGAACGGCAAGAAGGTGAGCAGTGCAGAGGGAGAGGAATGGCTGTACAACACGTCCTGCTGTAAAAGATCCTACCTTGAACTTGCTGATTGAGAAGAAATAATACAGTGCCTTGCAAATAAACCACGCTGACGGATGTCTTCTGCTAGAACGGAGCTCACTGTATTTCCTCTCTGTTCGATGTCAGCATCTTAGCACTCAGCATGAACTCCACTATCGCTAACTGTCGAAATAAGTTATTTCTAGTCGATAATGAATGCTTCCCAAACATGTTATTATTGAAAATAACAGGTTCCAAATGTGTGACCGTATGGTATACAATTCATTTTCTTCCTCTGTAAGAATTGGATTTTCTTGTCATTAGAGCTGAATTGTGTCGACACTGTGCTAAGTTAGAACATCCAGAATCCAGACCAAAGGTAAAAGTTGCGTTGAAAGATTATACTCACAATTGCAATTGAACAGTGGCATATAATCTGCAAAGAGCTTAGAGAATGCCCTTTGAAATGTCTTGTTCCTCTCTAAAGAAATAACATATAAACTTTTATTCCCATCTTTAGAAAAGAGTGGGTTTAAGCATGGGGTATTGAAGTGACTTGCCCAACGTTATCACAAAGCTAGTAATTGAGAATGCTGAGATTCAAACCCTCAGTGTTTCCTTCCAGATCTAATGTTCTTTCTTTTCTTACTCTAAAAGTAAAATATAATTATCTGGATTTACTGGTCTATTTTTAACCGTAGAAAAGAAGCGGCACAAAGACCCACAATGTGAGAGTAACTAAAAACAGCTCAGGAAACATTAGTTACTAGACCTTAGTTGTTACATTAGGTTACACAGAGAGTTAGGAATGTTGTACAAAAGGATTTAAGCACATTTCTGGATTGTTAGAAATCACATTTCAAGGTAGACACTTAAGAGTCAAATCATTTTGAAATATCTCTTTTTTTCATCTTTCCCCATTTTGTTTTGTACCCCTAAATATCAACTTAAATGATTATTAGAACTAAGCATACTCAGTGGACTCTTACGGACATGCACATGTTTCATTGTTTTAGGACCACGAGGCAGGTAAATAAATGGGTAATTTCTTCCCTCCCTTCTTTCCTTCCCTCTCAGTCCTTCTTCCCTTTATTCCTTCTTTGCTTCCACAGTTATTTATCAAGTACCTAATACTAACGTTGTTACAGTGACAGGCATTTTTTCTGACTTTCAGTCGTCTGTTTGAGATTATTCCACCATATCACTTAAGCAATTATTTCCCCTGCTTCATTTTGATAGAATATTGAAGAAACCGTTTTTCCTAAAATGTTATGCCTGCAGCCAGGCTGGGAATGAGTGATAGCAGGAACCACCCATTCTTACATGTATCAGATCTGCCTCCTGTAAGAGTGTCTGTATTTGGCATAACTCTGGGTTTCAGTTAGACCGTGATAGCATCACGCGATGGGGAAAGTATGGTGATAAAAAATAACAGAATCATTACAGTGAATCTGCAGTTCCTTTCCACTAACTGGTTTCAGTCAATTTAGCAAGGAAATTATAGGTTCACTTTTTCAGGATAGTTGCTTCTGGAAATAGAAAGATGTTTGTAAATAGAATACAGTTACCTTCCAAGTAAGAGAGTTTGCTCTTTCAGCATGCTTGGCTCCCCGCCCCCCCCCCCCCAAAAAAATGTGGAAAAAGTAGAACTACGCTAATAACTGATATTTTATGTAAATCTTTCTTTTCAAGGCCTTGAGAATTTATGGAATAAAGTAAGTTACATTTATCCATTATCATCTCATTTAATTTTCACATCAAGGTAGGAATAAGGTCTGTTGTCACTGTTATGCATGAGTGGTAACTTTTGAGGATTTCCTCACCCCTCAGGAATTCTGGGCCTTTGGGCTCTGGAGTTCCCATAAGTAACACTTAGTGGTAGATTAGATCATTGTCCGCTAGTTCTCTCTCCTTATTATACAAAAATGCATGTAGGAGCTCCTGGGTGACTCAGTCGGTTGAGCGTCCGACTTCGGCTCAGGTCATGACCTCACGGTTTGTGAGTTCGAGCCCTTCATCGGGCTCTGTGCTGACAGCTCAGAGCCTGGAGCTTGCTTCGGATTCTGTGTCTCCCTCTCTCTCTCTCTCTCTCTCTCTCTCTCTCTCTCTGCCCTTCCCCCACTCTTGTTCTCTCTCTGTCTCTCATAGATAAATAAACGTTAAAAAAATTAAAAAAAAATTCATCAATTCACTTTGCTATGTGACTCTGCAGTACCTTCCTCTACAGTGAACTGAGTGCATTTTCCAGCCCCAGGGATACTGGGTTTGGCCAGTGATTTACTTTGGGCACTGACTGTTGTCAGCCTGGAACTCCAACAGAAGCTTTAAATGCACGTGAATGCTTAAACTTGACTTCTTGTGCTTCTGGCATCCATGAAGAGAAGAGCACACTCCAACTTGCTGTGGATCCCAGAATGGAGAGCCACTTGAGAAGACCTGACTTGAACCCATTATCTACAGCAAAGCCCCGGTGAGGCCAGCCAGGCCCCAAAGAGCAACATGTAACTTACAGATTCTAGAGTGGGGGAGAGTTCTTTTCTTCACCATGTGTCGTGAGGACACTGGTTTTACTTCTTCTATCTTACTAAAATATGAAAACGGTATTCAAATGGTTTTCAGTGGTTTATCCAAACGAGAAAGAAAATAAAAATGGAACAGAGACAACTCATATTGTACAGCTGTATGATTCTGTGGCAAAAATAATTTGCCTATTAACCATTAAAAAGATCGATGGAGTAAATCAGAGTACTCTTTTATGTGTCTAGTCCTTTCTAAAGTCTCCAGAAGCTTGCAGACTTTGGAAGTAGGTTACACATCCCATTTATAGAATAAATGACTATCATGAAGGTCAAATGTGACAAATTTTTGGTCATTTGGCTCCGTATAATATTGATGTAGGACAATGATTAAACCCTCCCTTAGAGTTTAAAGGTTCTGGAGAGGTTTACCTGTTTAAGTACACATTCAGAAGGCTATTTGTTTTGGCCTCTTTTGTTTCCAAGAGAAAACCTTGTGGGTAGGTGAGGGATTCACTAGTCTCTTTTCTGCCCCTTCTTCCTGAGAAACAAATTCACTGGAAAGATCCATCCAGCTAAAGCTCGATTACAGAAGAAGCCTTTTATACATGATACTGATGACACAGGCATTAAGACCAAATGGATCTATTACGATTCCAAAATAAAGAAAGTGAATAATTTGGGAGGTCCCAATTTGAGTTGCATCAGTTTATTTAAATGAATTTTCACTGGGCTTTTCAAGACTAGTGTCACATAGGAATAGTAATAAAGTATTCACAACCTAAGTATTTTAACTTCTCTATTGTTGTCAGTCAGGGTTCTCCAGTTATTTTCAAATCAGACTTATTTGTTGAATGAATTGGAACCGAAAAGGCAGACCTTGCTTTTAATAAAACATCCAGGTTTTCCTCTTTATTATTATTTTACAAGTATTTTAGAAGATAGGGATTATTATTGAATCTGTTATTTATTGATTTTTCAAATGCATTAAAGCAGTCTTATTTACAAAATAGTTTATTCAAAATAAGAACAAAACTAGAATCATTAATGTAGCTTTTTTTGTGAATCATGTTTTTTAGGTTAATACATCTTTAATGCTTCTCAGATTCCTTGCTGAGTAGAATAAGGCTTCCTACACATTGTGTCTTCCAATCTCATATGGTAGGTTGGGCATCTGAAGGCATTAATATGTCAGCTACAATTAAGATGAAAATTCTCTGAGGACAAATGGTTTCCACCAGGCAGGTGGGGAATACTTGTGGTAATATTTCTTGAGGCGGACTTCATGGCAGTCCCTGTTAAGGTGCTTTGAAAAACTCGATTAGCCATTGCCTAGGCAAACAGGAGATCTTTCGATACCCTCTGAGTGGTTCTACTTTAAATTGGTAAAAAAAAAAATGTGTAGTTATTTCTTTTTCCTTTTAGAGTGATGTGTGTGTGTGTGTGTGTGTGTGTGTGTGAGAGACAGAGAGAGAGAGAGAGAGAGAGAGAGAGAGAGAGAGAGAGAATGTGTGTGTGTGTATACATCAGATAGGAAGAATATACTTACCATGAGTGTACCATCTAAAAATAATGATATAAGCATCCAGGTGAGCTTTACAAATCGGCAAGAATTTATACTCCCACAGCCCTCTCAAATCCCTCCTTTCCACAGACTACCGGAGAACACAATAGTGATACTATGTGGACCCAGATTTTAAGGAAGAAAGGCTGTCATTATAGCTCAGCTGATTCTTACCGCTTCCACCTAGCAAGAAAAGAGGAAAATAAAAGAAAAAAGAGACAGAAGATATGAGACCATCGCACATTAAGTCAAAGAAGAAATCGGAGAAAAGAATATAAAGAAAGGAATGACAGTGAAGTTTCAGGGTAAAGAATATAGTTATCAAATCAGTGTGTGTGTGTGTGTGTGTGTGTGTGTGTATGTGTGTGTGTGTGTGTGTGTGTGTGTGTGAGAGAGAGAGAGAGAGAGAGAGAGAGAGAGGAGGAAAATATTTGAAACACCTTTCTTTTTGTTCTAAAGGTTAGCAATTTCTCCAAGTTTATATCACTATTAATTCTAAACACTGGCTCCTTAGCTTTTTTCTTTTGTTATCCAGTTGTGCTTTTTTTTTTACCTTCCAAAGGTATGCTAATCAGTGAGAGGTGATAGTATTTTACCGTTGCATATTGTTAACCTCCTGTACCATGCCTTTATTTATTGTGTTTTACCACCTTATTTATTCCTTTTACTGCACTAATGTGCTTTGATGATGAAAGCAAAGAAATACATGCGAAGATAATGAGCTTCTGGTCAAAGGTGAAAAATGCACGCTATATTCTTCTGCTTACCTGACGCAGCGATTGTCAACATCATATTAATTGGATCTTATTATAAGATCAGACCCTATTGTTTACATCAAAACAAGATTATATAAGACATTTAAAACACTGGCACATCTTTGCACTTATTCTGGGCCACGGGACATTTTTGCTTTAGAAATCCAATTCCTAATGCCATCTGCAAGATGAACAGTTTACTGATTTCAAGGGAGGCTTCAGGCAACGACTTGTTAACTTAAAACATGACCATTCACTTGGATATTTTCAAAGGCATTTTTCTCTCTATGCTACAAAAGTTTTACCTGCCAACATTTTATCAACATGTTTTCAATGGGAAATTTATTTCACACTGTCTCATAACAATACCTCAATAGCCCGCACGTCTCCACTTTGATAGGTCAGAATGTGCTGTCTGTGTATTGCTATGATAAGGGGAAAAAAAATCCCAAAATGCCAGTTTGGATTTTTTGATCCTGCTGTGCCGAAGACAGTGTTTTTCCTTGTCATCATTCATTGGGTATTATAGGTCAAATTGTAGGACGATGTTTAGCATGGGGAAATGTGCGTCAATTAGAGACCCTCAGAGCTATCCTACCCTTGTCATTGAAGTGTTTAATTAGCTAAATAACAAAAAATAAGATGATTAATCTTACGGCCAAAGGCCTTTGATTTTCAGAACATATTGAGATTAGATTAAATGATTATGGTTCTCTGCTGCTGGGTCAGTGAGAAGGAAACTAGAGTTCTGGTCCAGGGTCGCACTCCTTTTGGCTGTTGGATTTTCATCAAGTCATTTCACCTCCCTGAGACTCATTTCCTTCCTGCAAAGTAATGCTACTCATCCCTGTTTTAGGGAACTCCAGCCACCCATGAATCAAAGAGGTGATTCTCATTTGAAAGGCAGGTGGTATATATAGTCTTGACATCAGTACATCTGAAGAGCAGATAAGTAACATATTTCATTTCATCCTTTGGATGAACCCAAGCTGTAGCTGGTAAATGACAAACTAAGGATTCAAGTTTGATCACCTCTACTATTTCATCCCTTCTTGACTTGAGTTAGAATTTATGCCAACAACCGAAACTAAGGTAACACGTCTTTAAGATCATCAGGAGAAAGAGAATTCTGGGCAAATGTCAACCGATGCTCTGTCACCCTCAACTCCAAATCATCTCTCTCTGCAGAACCAAAAGGGCTACACAGACTTCTACACCTATGTATATATCTGTAGGTGCATATTTATTTAAAAAAATCCAAGAGTTTATATGGATACCTACAATTCCAACACAACCCCTCAGGTTTGTTTGTTTTTTTTCCTAGTCTTCCCCCTTTTTGCATTTCTTTTCTTTTTTTAAAGAAATATTTTTTTTTTTACTTAAGTGACAGAGAGAGGAAGAGTGTGAGTCGGAGAGGGGGTGGAGCAGGGGAGAGAAAGACAGGGAAACAGAGAGAGAGAGAGAGAGAGAGAGAGAAGTCTCAAGCAGGCTTCACACTCAGCACAGTGTCCAATGTGGGTTTGATCCCATGACCCTAGTCGTGGAAAAAAAAAAAAAAACCCTAGGAAAAAATCAAGAGTCCAAGATCACTTAATTGCCTGAGCCACCCAGGCACACCCCCACCTTTTGTATTTATTTCTATACAGTTTCTCTGACATTGAAGCTTAAATCACATTATAATCAATATTTTTACTTATTTGATCATTTTACATTTTGTTATATATTACTAATCTCCCAGCCAAGCCAGCCTCCTGTTTCCATGGTCTCTGTATTCATTCTAAGGTACTTTCTCGGCCATCACATGGCTCCTTCATGGGCACTTCCCCCTCCATTTACCTACCACTGGCCTCCTTGGCCACTGGTCACACTCTCAAGTCCTTATGGTTCAGTTCCCACTGTCCCAGCTCCTTTCTCCTAGGCATACTGTTGGCCTTTCCCACCCCCTTCTCTTTCTGTGCTGCTTTGTTGGCCACAAGGAAGCTGGTGCCTCTAGATGACCTTTTCCGTCTCTTGTTTTCTTGCCTGTCTGCCACCCTGCTCTCCTGCCCCGCCACCTGCATACATGGTCACTGACACACAGGTCCCTCCGTGAAGGGGAAGAAAGGAAAGGATTTAGGACAAGAAGAGAGAAGAGGAGAGGAGGTCAAGGGAGGGAAGAAGAAAGGGAAAAAGGTGGAAAGAGGAAAGAGAGGAAGAACAAGAAGAGAAAAGTGAAAGGGAAGAATTTAAAAAGACTGTAGGGAAGACAAGGGAAGAGAACGACAGAGAAGAGGAAAGGGAAGGGCAGAATGGACTCTTGAAAATCACCAATGAATCAGGGGAGATAACTCAAGATGTAGAACACAAATAGTCAAGCCAGGGCCTTGCTGTAGATGTAGAAATGGTGTTTATTCATGTAAACTTTCCTGAGGTTTCTCCTCACACCTAGACTATGAACCAAAGCCCTATTAGGGCTGAACAGTAGTCTCAATATATTTATTTATTTGCTTAATGTAATCATCTCCCAACCATGCCAGCTGTCTTACCTACCAAAAATCAATGTTAACAACCTACAAAAAAATGTTTTCTTTTATTTCTTTCTTTCTTTTTTTTTTTTTAACATTTCTTTATTTTTGAGACAGGGAGAAACAGAGCGTGAACAGGGGAGGGTCAGAGAGAGGGAGACACAGAATCTGAAACAGGCTTTGGGCTCTGAGCTGTCAGCACAGAGCCCAAAGCGGGGCTTGAACTCACGGACCGCGAGATCATGACCTGAGCTGAAGTCGGCCGCTTAACCGACTGAGCCACCCAGGTGCCCCAAAAAAATGTTTTCTTATGTTTATGTCATCATATGTGAACACAACAGTAGACTTACACATTCACACACACAATATAAGAAATCTTGGGATTACTTTGTTTTATGGAAGTATGATTCTAATATATAAACAAGCACCATTTCTTTATTCTTATTCAATTGTATTTATATATGTGCTAGATTTCTTTTAAGAAGGACTTTGCCAATTCACATTTGCAAGAGGCTATGTACCTCACACCCACAAGAGCAATAATTATCCCTCATTTTATTTACTAATCCGATGAGCACAATTTGATGGCTCATCGTTACCTTAATTTATGTTTCCATATTGTGAATTTAAGCATTTAAAAAATATTTAGTGGCCATCAATTGCTCTTCGGTGAATTGTCTACTTATGTACTCTGCCCATTAGATAATTGGGTTAATATCTTTTTGCTCAATTTGTTAAGAGCTCTTTATATATAATCAATAGTCATTCTATATTTCAAAACCATGTTATGCTCTTTGGTATGGTTTATGCAATAATATGCTATAAAAGGGTATTATTTTTTAATATTGCAAATCTACATATTTTCTTTTTTAGTCTCTAAAGTTTAAAACTTGATTAAGAAGCTCTCCTTGACCTTAATTTCATAGTAGTGTTTTCATTTTATTTTTTTGTCAACACTTAAGTCTTGTACACATTTACAGTTTATCTGCTATTTATGATATAATAGGCAAACATTGTTATCTATTTTCTAGATGAATTAACTTTTTCTACAATATTATAAAATGATTCATCTTCCTTTCAATAAAATGAAATATCACTCTTTCTTATATTAAATACACTAATATCTTGTATCTATTTCTAGCCCATTTTTAAACCAATATCATATTAATTTGATTAATAGTTTTATATATTTAATACATGGCAGATCAAGTTCTCATTATTTTTCATACATTTGGGGGACTTATTTGAGTACCTATATTACTTAAAAACTCTAATGTCATTTGACTCAACATTTACTTATTTATTTATTTATTTATTTAATTTTATTTTTTAATCTTTATTTTTGAGAGAGAGAGAGTGGGGGAGGGGCAGAGAGAGAGGGAGACACAGAATCTGACGCAGGCTCCAGGCTCTGAGATGTCAGCACAGAGTCCAACGTGGGGCTCGAACTCACAGACTGTGAGATCATGACCTGAGCCAAAGTGGGATGCCCAACCGACTGAGTCACCCAGGCACCCCTTGACTCAACTTTTAAAGAAAAAATACTTTCAGTAATTACACTTGGAATTATTTTAATTTTATGTTTTTATAAATTTTTTTTAATGTTTATTTTTGAGAGAGAGAGAGAGAGACAGAGCATGAATGGGGAAGAGGCAGAGAGAGAGGGAGACACAGAATCCGAAGCAGGCTCCAGGCTCCAAGCTGTCAGCACAGAGCCCGATGCGGAGCTCGAACCCATGGACCCTGAGATCATGACCTGAGCTGAAGTCCGATGCTCAACCAACTGAGCCATCTACGCGCCCCCTTAATTTTATTTTGTAATATATATTTTTAATGTTTATTTTTGAGAGACAGAGAGAGCAAATGGGGGAAGGGCAGGGAAAGAGGGGGACAAAGGATATGAAACTGGCTCCATGTTCACAGCAGAGAGCCCAATGTGAGGCTCTAACTCATAAACCGTGAGATCATGACCTGAGCCGAAGTCGGACACTTAACCAACTGAGCCACCCAGGTGCCCCAACACTTGGAATTATTTTAAATAGGTATACCACTTTTTGGTGAATGGACAGTTTTCCAAACACTTAATTTTAAAATGGAGAATAACTATTATTTCTGAATATGTTTCATGATTCTGATTAGTTAATAATTAATTAATAACTTAGTAGTAGTGTTGTAGGACTATAATCTATTCCACCTTATTATAAAAACATATCTTCATACAAAATCTTTCTAAAATTAAAAAGTCAACGTATTTTAACTTGTATGCATGTGTTTACTTTATATTGTTTAAAATTTGTTGGAATCAGCCTAAATTGTTCATGGAGAGTTATATGAACTGGAAAAAGAAAAACACGTAAAAGATTCTGTTTTTAGGGGTGACTGGGTGGCTCAGTCGGTTAAGCGTCCGACTTCAGCTCAGGTCATGACCTCACAGTCTGTGAGATCGAGCCCCGCGTACGGCTGGGCGCTGACAGCTCGGAGCCTGGAGCCTGCTTCTGATTCTGTGTCTCCCTCTCTCTCCGCCCCTCCCCTGCTCACATTCTGTCTCTGTCTCTCTCTCTCTCAAAAATAAATAAACATTAAAAAAAATTTTTTTAAATAAAAAAAAGATTGTTTTTATAGTATATATCATATATTATAAAGCACAGCATAGTAGAGTATGTTTTTTAGTATATGTTAAAATACCTTTTACACGCTGCCTGAGACTTTTTATTTCAGACAAGTAATTTAGAATCGTGAAAGGAATAGAAAGGGCATCAAAGCTTTTTTATGATGATTATGTCATAATTGATGCCTAGAAGACTGTATCAGGGGCTAAGGCTGGCTTAGCATTCAAATCTCCTGACTAGAATTTGAATTAGCTGTGAAAGTTCATTCTAACTTGTGGTGAGATCACTATTTGACTGTTTCACATTTGAACCCCAGGTAGATTTTATGTACATAACGTACGTTTATTTACAGAAATATAACCGCCAGGGTCACCCTCAGGAGCACCACTCTGATGCATGTGTATAACCATGGGAACTAAAGTTGAAAAGTAAATAAATCAAGAGACACAGATGCTGAAGAGTCAAATGATTCATTGGCTAAGTATAACTTTTGATGATCTACAATCTACAGTTTCCTTAATGTGCCTAATGTCTACTAATCTTTGTGTAGGTGCTGAGGAATCAGAATAGATATGACACATCTTCTCTTATTAGTATTTCAACATATCTTGAAGACTGTCCAAAATCATAAAGCAGCAATTGGTATATGACTGGATGCTTGGACTTTGTAACTTAGGACTTTGCTCTTTGGTTTTGCCTCTGCCCTTTGGGCCAAATGCTAATGGTAAGATCATTTAAATTCTTCAAGTCCCAGTTTTGTAGTCTTCAAAATAAGGGCAATAATAGTCATACCGATGACTCACAAGGTATTAATGAGAATAAAATAAGCAATATGTTTAACCAAGAGAGAAAAGTAAAATCATATTATAAGGTGATTTTCAGATAGTTTGGGGTTTTAAATTTAATTTTTAGAGGATATCACCATAGCTTATATGGAGCACTTTGGATTTTGCAAACAACCTGAACACGGGTCATCTTGTTTAATATTCCAAAAATTTTTTTGTATTAAAATGAGTCTCTTACTTTCTAAAATGTGTGGGTTGAAACATCCAAGGATTAAATACATAGTCAAAAAGAGAACTGGAAAAGACTCAAGTTTTTATTCCAAACTCTTTGCTCTTTTATGTGTTTCTATTCAGAGTATCCCCACTTCATAGTGTAGAACTTAATATCACCAGAAATAAAAAGTCACTTAACTGTAGTGGTTTTCTTTATTCCTCCAGGGAAAATTGATTACTCTTTAAGTACACAATTATATAATGTTAATAACCTCAAAGTACTTCTAGTAATTTCCAAAAGGGTTAACTCACTGGCATTTTCATAACTCAAATGCAAAATTGAAATAGCTTCATAAGTCAGAATAATATATCCTACACTCTTCTACTTCTAATAACCCCCTGAACGTGCTTTCTATTTGCAAATTCATGTTCCATTTCATATTCTTCTAAATTCCCTTCTATTGCTTTGATTTGAAAGCATATAACATGTTTGATGTTATATTATGTCTGATTTTCTAATGTTTCTTATTCTTTGAAGAGAAAACATATCTTCTTTGTTAATTGAGTTAAAAGGAGTGATCTCCCTAATCTCTTATTTGTAAATGGCCTTTAGTTTTGCGTGTGGAATAATGTTTGCACATAATAAAAAAAATAACTACTATCCATTAGGCCTTTATATGTAAAAGATGTAGCTCATAAATGAACTTAATTTTCATAATA
Source organism: Neofelis nebulosa (assembly GCF_028018385.1). Classification (NCBI taxonomy): domain Eukaryota; kingdom Metazoa; phylum Chordata; class Mammalia; order Carnivora; family Felidae; genus Neofelis; species Neofelis nebulosa. The sequence goes on along the minus strand of NC_080784.1, from coordinate 184,907,799 downwards.
ACCCTATGAGTCAGATACTATTGTTATCATTCCCGTTGCATAGATAAGGACACTGAGGCTTAGAAAGGTTAAGTAATATCCCCATGTTTAAAGTGGTCATAAGCTCAAAATAAGATTTTAACCCAGGCCATCTGACTCCAAAGTCTTAGCTTTTAGCTGCTGTGTTACATTATCTCCTATGATAGGCAATTATTGCATATTTATCAGACAGAAGAAAATTGCTTCAAATTTAAAGTGCTGAAACCAAAACTATGCCTGGTCCGTTGGTTTATAGATTTATTTGATATAAAAATTCAATTAAAGAAAAAAAAACTGGAGCTTAAATGAATAGGGGGAATGCAGATACTGTGTATCAGAATCAATAGAGAGTGTATACACTGCGGCTTAGGAATTGGTAAAATGAACTTCTAACCTAATGTAATAGAAACAAATCTTTCAGTCATAGTATCACATCTTGAGATTCTCCAGATTTCCGCAGATGTTAATAGCTCTAACAAAGCATGAAAAATCAACATCCCGTACCCACATCTCCTGAAAAAAGAAAAGATTGTTATCATTTGCATTTATTTTTGTTCTGTTTGTAAAGTGCTTCTCATCCTTATGAGAAGCAGATGCGCAAAAGTGATTCTGAGTGTCTCTCCTCCAATTATATCACTCTTGTTTCTTCCCCCTGAGTTTCCCTTGCCCCTATTCAAAACCTGGTCTCAGAAGTCGGAAGAATTTATTTTATGTCTGGCAGTGTGGCTCTGACAAAGTGATCGGGAGCACAAATGGAAAGTATGACAAACCTGAGAGTCCCAGTGAAAGAAGTAAAGACTGGAAATCCGTCTATTCTCATCTTGCATTTGGGGGGCCTTTTGGCTCACTCTGGGTTGTTCTGTCTCCCTTTTTCCTTCAGTACAGGTTAAACAGCATCTCAGAGTCTTTCTCCAGCTCCAGAGCAGACATCCTTCGCACAGCACTGCCAATGAGCGAGCTGGGCACGAGGGAGAAAAGGAAAGAAGCATTCGACGTGTTTCCCACTTGTACGGTTAGAATGACCCGGGATTAGTGCCCAGCCGCTTAGCTCTGCTTTTCTATGTGCTTGTGGAAAGATCTAGATTCAGGAAAATTATAGTTCAACCCTAGCTTGAGTACTTGCTATTTTCACAGCATGAGAGAGTCACTTTTAAAAGGTTGTTACAAACCTCACATTCTTAGAGATATCTAAAGGTAGCCAGCTGTTGGGAATGGTCCATTATTGATAGCACACGGTCGGTTATGATGGTTTATGTTGATACCTTCCAAGTTCCCAAAAGATGCAGTTCTGTTAATTTTCTAAGAATAGATCTACTCACCAGTGACTCTAGAGAGCAAAATTACTCTTTTCATAAGAAAAATCATATATATATAATTACATAGTATAAATATGTATGTATGTATGTATGTATGTATGTATATGTGCATATGTGTTTGTATGTATGTATGTCTATATACATCCCCATGTATTGAGTAAAGGAGCATAATGCAATAAAGATGAAATCTCAACTTTGTTTCTGCCGCTCATTGGTCACGTAACTTTTGGGCACACGATACCTACCATCAACACTCTCCTCTTTTTAGACAAATTAAATCACACAGTTTTGAGTTCTTTAGCAGTGCTGCTGTTCTTAATTTCTAAATCAGGAATTACTTACACTTGCACATTATAGGAAAACGGTGCAATCTGTCCCCTGCCTGTAATTTATGTCAGGGACTTTGCTTTAAACGTCTTTATTTGCTGATTTTCACAATCATAATTTCAGCTTAGAGCTTGATTTCTAATGCTTTTTATTATACTTTCATACGAAAAGTTAACTCCATGTTATTTCGCCTTTTCAATTAGTCAGTCCTGCAGTTTGTTCACATGTTATTCCCTCTGGAAGAATTGTTTCCATTATCAATGAGGCTTTACGGGCAGCCCACAAATCATTATGAGGTTTGGCACAAACTTTTAGGTTAATGAGATAAATCTGATTTCCCTCGGTCTTCTTGTACCTAAAATGTCTTTTCTGAGAGTCATATTTGTGAAAATGATTTGGCTCAGAAAATCTGTTTAAAAACATGAAGGTAACACGTCCCTTAGGTGACGATGATTAGGAATATAGGGATCATGCAATTAAGTTTAATTGGATTAAGTAGAGCAGACTGACTTTCATAATTAATTTAGCTTCATGATTGGTCTGTGGGGGGACTATCCCAGATGAAAAAGATGATTGTGGTGAAAGAGCATGAAATGCTTCAAGATATAAACCAACCCACAGGCAATCCAGGTGTCAACCAGAAAAAAGGGATTTAACAAGGGCATAGGATTTAAGATCAATATACAGACATATATAAAGACATCCCTATATACCAGCAATGAAAAACTAGAAGTTGACATTTTAAAAATCTTGTAGTGTTTACATTAGCACCAAAAACTGAAAAACTTAAGCCTGAATCTAAATATGTATATTTACAGGACATACGTAAGGAAAATTGCAGAACTCTGATGAAAGAAATCAAAGAACTAAATCAACAAAGGGACATTTTGTGTTCATGGACTGGAAGACTCAATATTCCTAATGTGGCAATGCTTCTCGAGTTGATCTATAGATTCAACGCAATCCGGAAATCAAAATCAATTTGTGGATATCAACAAATTGGTTCTAAAGTTTTATGAAGAGGCAAAAGGATCCAGAATAGTCACCACAATATTGAGGAAGAAGGAGCAAGCTAGAGACCGGACACTAGCCCACCTCAAGACTCAATATAAAGCTACAGTAACTAAGGCAGCATGGAAAAGAATATATAGATCAATGGAACAGAATAGACATACCAGAAATATAGTCAACTGATTTTCAAAAAAAGTACCCAAGACAACCCAATGGAGAAGAGATTGTCTTTTCGACAAATGGTGCTGGAACAGCGGGATATCCACATGCAAAAAAAGAACAAAATAAATCTAGACAAGGATGTTACAGTTTTCGCAAAAATTAACTCAAAGTGAGTCACAGGGTTAAATGTAAAAATGCAATATTATAATACTTTTAGAAAATAGCATAGTAGAGAATCTAGGTGACCATGGATTAGGCAATGACTTTTTAGGTACAACACCAAAAGCACAATCTGTACAGGAAAAAAAAAAAAAAGTCAGACATAATTAAAATTAAAACCTTCTGCTCTGCTAAAAGCACTTTTAAGGAAACTTAAAAACAAACTACAGACTAGAGGAAATATTTGCAACACCGTATTTGATAAAGGACTGGTATCCAAAATATGCCAAGGACTCTTGAAACGAAGCAATAAGCAAACAAACAATGCACTTGAAAAATGGGCAAACTTCTGTACAGAAACCTCCCCAAAGAAGATACACAGATGGCAAGTAAGCATATAAAAAGATCCTCAACTCGATTTATCAGTAGAGACTCATAAAATAACAATGACATACCACCACACAACTATTATAATGCAAAAAATCAAGTAAACTGATAATACCAAATGCTGGTAAAGATGTGGAGCAACATGAGCTCTCACAGCTTGCTTGTGGGAATGCAAAATGCCACTTCGGAAAGTAGTTTTGAAGTTTTATACAAGGCCAAGGGTAGTCTTACCATATAATCCAGCAATCACGCTGTTAATATTAGCTAATCATATTGAAACCGTATGCACGCAAAATGTTTCTAGCATGTTGGTGTTTATAGAAGTTTAATAATTTCCCCAAACTGAAAGCCCCCAAGATGCCTTTCTATAGGTGACTGGATAAACAAACTGTGGTGCATTCATGCAATAGACTATTGTTCAGTAATCCAAAAAAGGAAAGAGAGATATATCAAGCCATGAAAAAGCATACAGGAACTTAAAGGTATATTGACAAGTGAAAGAAGTAATCCAGTCTAAAAAAGGCTACCGTGATGATATTATTCCAATCATACGGCATTTTGGAAAAGGCAAAACTATGGGCAATAAGAATATCATGGTTCTAAGTTGTTTGAGGGGAAGAGAAGGAGAATGACTAGGTGATACACCAGGAATTTTTAGGCAAGTGAAACTATTCTGTATCAAACTGTAATGACTTGGCAAATCCCATAGAAACTTGATATCATAAAATCAAACTTTAATACATGCAAATTAAAAATAAATCATTTAGGAGGTCAGGAATCCCAGGAAAGAATGAACTATTGCAAGAGAGTTAAATGCCTTGAGAATATACAAAACCACCTTACTGAAGGGGGTAGGGAACAACATGGGACCTAAATAACTGGGAACATGAATGGAGGCTGTAAGATAAAAGGCAAAAGAGACTGCACATAACCATCGTAGTCTAGTCGATATAACTGTTTCCGAAGGGTAAATGGATTAACAATTCTGATACTGCTATATGGGTATATCAGAAGTAAACAATTAAGGAAATGAACGACAAATGGCAGAAGCTTTGGTGTGAAAGGTGACAGATCAAGGAGGAGTACGCTAGAATAATCCATGTGATGATGGAATAAAGCTGGGGACTTCAGTAAGAACTTGTGTGTAATTTAATGTAGATACAAATGCAGTAACATTGGTAGATGTGAGTATATACACAGGTCAGAATGCAAACATATACTGCTTTCGTCTGTCGTCTCTGAGGCCCTAATAAATAACACCCCAGTAGCAAAGAGGATGTGTAGCGCTCAGATCTTTGTACCTAAAACCGTTCTCCAACAAAAGGAACCACGACTCCTTTGAGAAATAGCCGATTCTAGAATTGGGGCAGGAAATCTACAAGATCAGCTTGAAGCATCTGGAACATCTTTGTAGCACCACAAATAAAGGATCTCTAAGCAAGCAAACAAAAACAACGGTGGCCACGATGGGGGTAAGTCAAAAGGGCACAGGAGCCAACTAAAAGAGCTTTGTTATGAGTTGAATTATACCTCCCTCAGATTTACACGTTGAAGTCCTAACTCCCACTACCTCAAAACGTAGCCTTATTTGGAAATAGAATTATTGCAGTTGTAGTTGGTTAAGGTGAGGTCATACTGGGGTAGGGTGGGATCCTAATCCAATATGGGTGTTGTCTTTGCAAAAAGGGAAATTTGGATAGCTCTGAGGGAGCAAACACATTGTTGCCTTAAAGATCAGATAAGCTGGTTTGGTTTAGTTGGCATCATGGCCAGACCAAAGAAGATACATTTCTTTTCACCGATAATTCATACTTCCTCAGAGGATTTGGTCTGTTCACCAGGAACATGCCTGTTGTGTAGAGTTTCAACCCAGCCAGGTCAAAGTGGATGCCTTCCATCCTTATTTGCCTTCTTCACTTGCCGGGATCTTCCACTGAATCAGCTGTGGCCAAAAAGGTGTGTTTTGTTTTGGATAATTAGGAATCCGAAGCCTGGAAATTTTTGCAGGGAAGAAAGCTTATGAACCACTTTCTTAAGGTCTCTTGAGGATTTAGAGACTCTTCCTCAAGTCCAATCAGCACTGTTCAAGCCAAGGGAAGACAGATATAGTCATTTTCCCACCTAGTCAAAACTCTTCTTGGGCTAAAAATAGCATCGCTCAGTTTGGTCACGATCTTTGTTAAGTTCAACTCAACAAACATGTTTTATGGGCTCTTGTATGCTAACCAATGCTCTCGGTCCCATGTGAGGTCAGAATCCTGCATGGGAAGCATAAGTTTTGTAAAAAAAAATAACTATTACACAAGACAGCATATGGAAATTGCCTATAAAGTAGAAACTTACTGAAAATAGGGTGTAAGTTCTCACAAGAGCATAGAAATAAAAGGTCTTTATATAAATTTACTGGAATTTCTTGGAGTATAAGTTTTTGAGTATGAAACCTGAACTCTTCTTGTGACAAGCCCACCAGAAACTAATGTTGTTACATAATTATCTCTTGAGAATGAGTGTATGCATCCAAGGAATCTAAAGCAGCAATTTTTCTCAGAGAATGCAAGGATGACCTCTTTTCTCACTGGTTAGGCAGGAGCTCTTTCCAGCAAGTAATGTCCTAGAACACCCTACTCATTCCTGATGGTTTCCCCTGTTTTTTGATTGTTTGTTTGTTTGTTTTTGTTTTGTTTTGTTTTATAATTAACCTTACCTTTGCTTTTGCTCGACATCTTAGAAAATTCTGGTGAAAACATCTTCTCTTTATCTTTTTTTTTTTTTCTTTTTAATCCTCACCCCCCCCCCCCCCCCCACCGCACCCTTTTTAATGAATGCGCTGAAGAGCTATGGAAATAGTTCCAGAAAAGTTTCAGAGAATTGAATTCACCTTCTGGGCATTGAGTGACTATAAATATCATAAGGTAAAATCCAATATCATGTGCTAGTCTAGCCAAAAATAGGTACAATTCACATACAATTGAAAGAGATTATAGGTATACACAGATTATACATTGGCCTAGTGACACAAGGTATGTTAGTTTACTTATTTACTCATCTATTTATTCATTCACCAAACTTTTATTAAGCCATTTAGAGTGTGTACCTAGCTAAGCCTACCAACGATAAATGAGAAGATGTTCTTTCACTCAAGGTATTCAATTTAGTTGGAAAAACAAAACAAAACAAAACAAAAATCAACCATTGATTACAATAAAGTGTGATAAATGTTTAAGAGAAACTTAATTGTGGCAACTCAATCTTGGACTTCCCAGCCTCCAGAACTAAATGAGAACTGAATTGTTGTCTATGAACCACCCAGTATATGGTATTTTTATGACAGCAGCCCACGTGGACTAAAATAGGTTGCTTTAGCAGATGTAGGAGGAGGCTGAGAGAGAAGTCAGAGAGATGCTCCAGTAAGGAATAATGCTTTCGATTGAGTCTTGAAAGAAAAGTCTGAGTTGTGCAGGTTGGAGGCAGGGTGTGGGTGGTGAGGCTTTGTGGGCCAAAGGCTCAGTGGTGTAAAACAGCCAGATGGAGAAAACTTGTGAGCAGTGTGGACTGGCACTCTGTCAGAGCGTTTTCACAATGAACTGAAATGATTTACATCACTATCCTGCCTGATTACCTGTCCCTCCTGACTGGGACTCCGTGCAAGGTAGTGTAGCAGGTACTGTTGGGCATGCCTCATTTCATTTCCTTAAGACCCTTCCACCATTTTGATTGATATGGCCAATGCCCACCTTCTCCTCCTTGGTTTGGGGCTTGTGCCTGCAGCCTTCTTCAGAAAATCTTCCGTGGGTGATTCAAAGTACTAACTACCTACGCAAAGTCCCAGAACTTTTCTGAAAGTGGGGCCCACTGTATTGCAAAGGATCCTTTACATCCCCCAGGGGTCACCCTGGAGTTAGCCCATCTCTTAACAGGTCTGTGGCATAGCTCCTTCCTTTTCCAGGCTTCTGTCCCTTATACGACTTTTTCCTAAAAGCATTCTTTCAATAAATCACTTGCATAAGTCCCTATCTCTAGCCGTGCTTCTATAGGGCATAGCTAAGACAAGTGGGGTCTGTGTTTCATTCATTTTTATGTCAAAGTACCAAGAAGTGGAGACATGTTGTAAGCACTGAAAAAGAAGTTGTCAAATGAATAGTGTGAAAATTACAGTTGGTAGCGTGTGGGCATACTTGCTAATCTGAAATCCGATGATATTTATTAAACATGTACTATGCTCTAGGAATCTAGTTAAGCCTGTTACATATATAATCTCATTTAAACCTCAAAAGACCCCCACAAGGCAGATCGAATATTACCTACATGGTACTGGTAAAGAAACTGGGGATTAGATAATTTGAATCTTTTGCCCAAGACTGCCCAGCAAGAATAATGTATACAATTCCATTCAAGTTTTGTGGTGTTTTTTTTTTTTTTTTTGAGGGGGGGGAGGATGTTAGTGGAAATCTGATCATCTGAAGTTTATTAATTGAAATTTCATTTATTTAGAAAAGAGTTCAAAAGCTATGAATGTCAAATGTATAAATTTTTATGAAGGTGCTAGCCAACTATTTGAATTATTAATCTACTGTTAATCTAATTTATTAAAAATATTTAATTTACGCTGTTAGATTCATGCTAAAAAATAAATTGTCCTCTCCGCACCTCCCAAACATGGGGTAACAGCACATTGTTCACAGGCAATACCCTGAGTGTCAGGTTAGCATCTGGATTATATAAGGCATAATTGGGTTTACTCTATGCAATTAGAATTGGGATTTTTTGCTGCCGAAGCACGACGTTGCAGTTTTTGCCTGGAAATGAGTGTTAAGCATTTTGTTTGGTACTTGGAAAATCTACCTTGACAGTGCTTCATAATAGAACCAATTATCAGGTATGCTGTTACACATAGCCTTCCGGACCCCAATTTAAATAGAAACTAGTGACAATTTCTTTTGTGAAATAGTCTCCATAACACTTAAAATCAACCATAAAGTGAAGACCTACAAGCTTATCAGGCCACAACAAGGGACCAAGAATACTCGTTACATAAACACGTACTTTGAGGTTGAGATGATTGAATTGTCAACTAAAGAGAATGACAGATATTAACACTCTCTTCCAAAGCCAATTCTTGCTGAATTTCTTTAGTAGCTATTAGCATAGTGAAACCTGTCTTCTACCTGTTTCTTTCTCTAAAAGAGAAAAATAATCCTATCGACAGAACATCAATATACTTTTACAGACTCTTAAAACACATTGCGATTTTTTTTTTTCTTTACATTGACTTATGTAAGTATTCAAACAAATTGTCCGTTCTCTGGAGAAACAAGTAGAAATTCATGATGGGGTACGTTAATTAAACACAGTAATGCAGTATATTACTACTTTGTCTATATTATGTGCAAGAAACATTTCCTGAAAATTGCTGACCAATTTTTATATATGATTTCTTATATACCACAAGAGAATGTAGCAGTGAGGAATAATTCTCAGATGGCTATAAGCAGGCTACAGCTCAAGAATTATGTGGCCTCCTTCACTGAGATTTTAGATTCAATGGATTTGAAGGAGTCAGAAACTGTATTCTCATTTTTATTGTTTAACTCTCTAGGTGATTCACATGCATAGTGATATTTGGAAACCAACAACTTAGTGCTTAATATATGAATTTATAAATATTTTCAATTATATTATAATAATATCACATACATCATTATATCCCATACTCTGGGTACTGACATACAATTATCAACATACCTGGGGCACCTGTATGGTTCAGTCAGTTGAGTGTCCGACTTTGGCTCAGGTCATGATCTCACTGTTCATGAGTTCAAGCCCCACATCGGGCTCACTGCTGTCAGCGCAGAGCCTGCTTTGGATATTCTGTCCCCCTCTCTCTGCCACTCCCCCACTTGCACTCTATCAAAAATAAACATTAAAAAAATTTTCAATATACCTGAAAATCATTATGAGTATATGCATAGAATATATTCTCCAACTTTGAACTTTAGGGAAACCTTTCCTGTTTTTATTTATATATTGAGCAGGTTTTGAATATTGAAGGTAGGGCCTTTTTAATAGTATCTGACGGCTGAAAACAATTCCAAAGTCTCAACATGCCTATTGTGTCATCTCAAGACAAAATTATGTTCAGGCTTCAGGTGAATTAAGTATTGATGGGAGGAAATCCCATGCCGACTATGAGATCCTGATTATTTCAGTGAGCTGGAGTGAGGTGTCTAAGGAAAGCAGCAGCAGAAGTTTATCTTAGAGCAGTGGGCATAAAACTAGCATATGTTTCCACCTGGGAAAGCATAAAAACATTCCAGGAGTTTCAGGGATACAAATAGTAGCGAAAGATTCAGTACTCATATTTACATCTTCGAGATACAATTTTGCCTGCAACTTCTCTTTGAGGGCCTACGTCATTATGCAGATTTGCATTTTTCATCTCCCCTTTAAAAATCACCTTTCTCACACTTCACAAAACAATGGAAAACCTCTAATCTACTTTTAATTTATTATAGTAGATTGTGTTGGGATGTAAAAATCTCCGAGGCAACACAGGAACAATTCACAATATTGATGTAGGTGTTGAGAAAATGAATGATTCAGACAAACGTGTAAGAAATCCTTTCGCAAATAAGTTTTCAATTTCTGATTTGAACAATATTGATGGAAGATCAAATTGATTTGTCAGTGGAGACTTCATTAAAAATAATTTTTGATGATAGGTCACCATGTAACTTTTGGGTATAATACAGAGGTAGTTCAAATAATTGAATGAAAAAATTTTTTTTTCTGTCTGTTTATTAATGCGGGCAAGGTATATCATCCTTTACATCTATTAAAAAAAAAACCTGGAAGGATCTAGTCATAGGTGATATTTCTTTACATATTTCAAAAACAAATGAGTCTAGGTATTTGAATTCCAACTCTAGACTACTTTTAGAGTCTGTAACCATACTGAAATATAAGGTCAAGTGAGTTAGAGTTAAAGATATCCATTTATAAGTATTTATTTCGGAATATTGGTATCTTTACAACACCCAGTTTTCCAATCCATTGTATAATAGCCTTTGATTTATCTCGGGCTAATTTAATTCTTTCAAATTATGTGTTGAGTTTTCAGATTTATTTCTACCTATGTAATAAGCTTAGGTGCCATTAAAAGGATTATTATTTTTTTAATTACGGTGATTTTTTAGAGCAGTTTACGGTACACAGCAAAATTGAACAGAAGGTATAGAGATTTCCCATATACCTCTTTCCCTCACACATGCATAGCCTCCCGAATATCAACATCCCCCATGGGAGTGGTATGATACAACTGATGAACCTGCATTGACACATCATAATTACCCAAAGTCTGTAGTTTATATTACAGTTCACTTCTTAGTGTTGTATAGACTATAGGTTTTAAAAAATGTATAATGATATATATACATCATTATCGTATCATATAGAGTATTTCACTGTCCTAAAAGTTCTATGGACTCTGCTTATAGATCCCTCCCTCCTCCCAAGCTCCCTGGCAACCACTGTTCTTTTTACTGTCTCCATGGTTTTGCCTTTTCCAGAACGTCATATGTTCAAATCATACAGTTAGATGGCCTTTTCAGATTGGCTTCTTTCACTTAGTAACACACATTTAAGAATTCTCCATGTCTTTGCGTGGCTTGATAGCTCATTTCTGTTTAGTGCTAAATAATATTCCATTTTCTGGAGGTATCACTTTTTTATCTATGCATTGAGCTACTGAGGGACATCTTGTCTGATTCCAAGTCTTGGCAATTTTAAATAAAGGTATTATATATAAACATCTGCCTATAGTCTACGTGTGGATGTGTAGTGAGTAAACACATGGAGCACAATTGTTGAATTACATGTATTAATTGTATGCTTAGTTTTGTAAGAATTCACTAAACTGTCTTTCCACAGTTTGGTGATAAGTCTGTGACATCATTTTCCACTCTCACCAGAAATGAATGAGTTCCTGTTGCCCACATCCTCACCAGCATTTGGTATTGGCCATTCTAATAAATGTGTAGTCGTATCTCATTGTTTTAATTCCTGTTTCCCTAGTAGCATGTGATATGGAGCATCTTTTCATATATTTATTTGCCATCTTTATAGCTTCTTTGGTCAGGTGTCTATTAAAGTATTTGGCTTTTTTTTCACTGTTGATTTTTACGAGTTCTTTGCATATTTTGGATAACTGACCTTTATCAGATACATCTTTTGCAAATATTTTCCCTCAGTTCATGGCTTGTCTTCTCATCCTCTTGACATAGTCACTCACAATAAAGATTTTTCTGTTTGTTGGTTTTAGAAAGACAGTGCGAGCACGGGGAGAGAGCAGAGAGCGAGAGAGAGAGAGAACCCCCAAGGAGGTTCCATGTTCATGGCAGAGCCCAACATGGGGCTCCATCCCAAGACCCTGGGATCATGATCTGAGCCGAAGCCAAGAATTGGATGCTCAACAGACTGAGCTACCCAGGACACCCCCATGGAGAAAAAGTTTTAAATTTTAATGAAATTTAATGAATTTTAATGAATTTTATCAACCTTGCCTTTCATGGATTGTGCCTTTGGTGTTATATCTGAAAAGGCATCATTGTACGCAAGTTACCTGGATTTTTTCCTATCTTATCTACTAAGAGTTTTATAGGTTTGCATTTTACATTTAGGTCTGGGATCCATTTTGAGTTAATTTTTGTGAAGGGTGTAAAGTCTATGTCTAGATTAACTTTTTTTTTGCATGTGGATGTCCACTTGTTCTCACACTATTATTTGAAAAGATATTTTGTATTCATTTTATTTATTTTGCTCCTTTGTCAAAAATCAGCAGATTATATCTATGTGGGTCTATTTCTTGTCTCTCCTCTGTTCCATTGGTATATTTGCTTATTCTTTTACTGATATCACACATCTTGATTAATTTACTTTTATTCTTTTTTCTTAAAGTCAGGAAGTATGAATCTTCCAACTTTATTTATCTTTTTCAATATTGTGTTAGCTATTCTGTGTCTTTTGCCTCTCTCTATAAAATTTAGAATCAGTTTGTCAATATCCACAAAATAACTTGCTGAGATTTTGACCAAGGTTTCTTTGAATTTAGAGATCAATTGGGAAAGAAGTGACATCTTGACAGTATCGTGTCTTCCTGTCCGTGAACATGGAGTATCTTTCCATTTATGTAGTTCTCCTTTGATTTTATTCATCAGAGTTTGTCCTCATATACGTTTTTACCTGTATGTTTGTTGGATTTATATCTATCTCATTTTTTAGTGGAAATTCAAGTGGTATTGTGCTTTTAATTTCAAATTCTACTTACACACTGCTAGTATATGGGAAGTGATTGACTTTTGTGTATTAGCCATGTATTCTGCAATTTTATTATAATTGCACATTAGTTCTAGGAGTTTTCTGGTGATTCTTTCAGATTGTTTATATAGGCAATTCTGTTGTCTGCAAACAATGAGGATTTTTTGCTTCCCAATCTTTGCGTCTTTTATTCCCTTGTCTTGTCTTTTGAAATAGCTAGGATTTCCAGTACAATTTTGAAAAGGGGTGGCGAGAGGGGATGTACTTGATCTTAGTGGAAAAGCCTCACTCTCATTTAATATGATGTTAGCTGTAGGCTTTTTTGTAGATGTTTTTAATCAAGTTGAAGAAATTCCCCTCTATTCCTAGTTTACTGAAAGTTTTTAATCATGAATAAATGTTAGATTTTGTCAAATGTTTTTATTTTTCTCCTATAAATATGCTCATGTGATTTTTATAGCCTGTTGAGGTGATAGAATACATTAATTGATTTTTGAATGTTGAAAAAGACTTGCATACCTGTGATATATCTTGCGTGGTTCTAGTGCATGACTCTTTTTATATGTTGCTGGATTCAATTTTCCAGTATTTTATTAAAGATTTTATATCTCTGTTCAAGAGAGGTATTGGTGTGTAATTTTCTTGTAATGTCTTCAATTTTGGTTTCAGGGTAATGCTGGCCTCAGAGAATGCATGAAGAAGTATTTCCCCTGTTTCTATTTTCTGAAAGAAATGATAGAGGACTGGTATTCCCCACCCCTTAAATGTGTGATAGAATTCACCAGTGAACCTATCAGGGTCTGGTACTTCTTGTTCTGGAAGGTTGTTCATTTTTTATTCAATCTCTTTAATGGATATAGGCTTATTCATATTGTCTATTTCTTCTTGTGTGAGTTTAGGTAGGTTGTGTCTTTCAATGAATGGTTCACGTTGTTTAGGCAATCGAATTTGTGGATGTAGAGCTATTCGCAGCATTTTGTTATTATTCTTTTAATGTCCATAGGATCTGTAGTTATGTTGCCTCTTTCATTTCTGATATTAGCAATTTGTGTCTTCATTCTTTTTTCTGAATTAGTCTGGCTAGAGGCTTATAAATTTTTTTTGAACAAGAAGTGTTTTGTTTTATTGGTTTACTATATTGATTAACTTGTTTTTAATTTCATAATTTTTTTTTGCTCCAATTCTTATTATTTCTTTGCTTTTGTTTACTTAGGATTTAACTTCCTTTTCTTCTAGTAGTTTCCTAAAATGAAAGTGGATTGTTGGTTTTAGGTCTTCCTTCTTTTTTTTTAATGTTTATTTATTTATTTTGAGGGGGTGGGCAGAGCAAGAGGGAGAGAGAGAATTCCAAGCAAGCCCCACACTGTCAACACAGAGACCAATGTGGGGCTTGATCTCATGAACAGTAAGATAATGACCTGAGCTGAAATCAAGAGCCAGATGCTTAACTGACTGAACCACCCACATTCCTCAGAGAGAGAGAATCTTAAGCAGGCTCCATGCTCAGTGCCTGATGTGGGGTTCAATCCCACGGCCCTGGAATCATGACCTTAGCAGAAACTGAGTCAGCCGTTCAACCAACTGAGCGACCCAGGTGTCCCTTGCTCTTTTTTTTTTTTTTTTTTTTTTTAATATATGCATTCAATGCTATTCATTGTCCTCTAAGCACTCCTTTTGAAGGATTCCCCAAATTTTGATAAGATATGTTTTTATTTTCATTTTGTTCAGTATTTTAAAATACACTTTGAGATGTTTTACTTTGACCCATGTGTTGTTTAAAGGTGTGCTGTTTAATCTCCATGTGTTTGGGATCTTAAAGTATCTTTATATTATTTATTTCTAGTTTTATCCACTGCGATCTGAAAGCAGACATGGCATTATTTCTATTCTTTTAAATTTGTTGAAGTGTGTTATGGCCCAGAATGTGGTTTATCTTGGGAAATGGGCTATTTGATCTTGGGACAGATGTGTGTTCTCCTGTTGTTAGATGAGGTAGTCTTTAGAAGAATTATCATTATAAAAAAATTTAGTTACTACTGTAATTATTAGAGCTTGGAGTTGAGGCTGCTGGTTGGACAATGAACTTACAAGTGTCGGTAGTATGCTACATGATGGGCAACACTGCAAGCATCTCTAACACAATGAGTGGAGTTTGATAGTAATTCTTGCTACAAGTTAAAAAAATTATATTACTAGTTGTTTCTGATAAGTGGATGTAAGCTTTTTATGTTATTTTTATAATAAAAATATTTTGAAATTAATTGATTAATACTATTTTTTCATAGATACAACCATGTCATCTAAAAATAATGAGTTTTATTTCACTTTCAAAATTCTTTGAATTTATTTTCTTTACTGCCTTAATGCACTTCCTAGACTTTTCAATAAAATTTAGAATGTAGTTCTTCCAATAAATGTTCAAGCAAAAATGAACTATTGGGACTTCATCAAGATAAGAATTTTCTGCACAGTAAAGGGAACAATCAACAAAAACTAAAAGACAACCTTGGGAATGGGAGAAGGTATTTGCAAATGACATATCTGATAAAGGGTTAGTATCCAAAAATCTATAAATAACTTATAAAAATCAACACCCAAAAAACAAATAATCCAGTTAAAAAATGGAAAGAAGACGTGAATAAACATTTTCCCAAAGAAGACATACAGATGGCTAACAGACATATGAAAAGATGTTCAACATCACTCATCATTAAGCAAATACAAATCAAACCAGGAAACAACAGATATTGGCGAAGATATCGAGAAAGGGGAACCCTCTTACACTGTTGGTAGGAATGCAAACTCATGCAGCCACTTGGGAAAACAGAATGTAAGTTCCTCAACACTTTAAAAATAGAACTACCCAATGGCCCAGCAATTGTACTCTGAGGTATTTACCCAAAAGATACAAAAATACTGGTTCAAAGAGATAGATGCACCTTGATATTTATAGCAGCATTATCAACAATAGCCAAACTATGGAAAGAGACTAAATGTCCATCAATTGATGAATGAATAAAGAAGAGATGGTATATATACATAATGGACTATTAGTCATCAAAAAGAATGAAATATTGCCATTTACAATAATGTAGATTGATCTAGACAGTATTATGCTAAATGAAATAAGTCAGTCAGAGAAAGACAAATACCTAATGATTTTACTCATATGTGGAATTTAGAAAACAAAACAAATAAACATGGAGGCGGGGGGGGGGGGAGAAGCTAACCCTAAAACAGACTCTTATGTGTAAAGAACTGGATGGTTACCAAAGGAGAGGTGGGCAGAGGGATGGGTTAAATGGGTGATGGGTATTAAGGAGTACATCTGTGATGAGCACTGGATGTTGTATGTAAGTGTTGAATCACAAAATTCTACACCTGAAACTAATACTACATGGTATGTTAGCTAACTGGAATTCGAATAAAATGTGAAACTAAAAAAAGAAAAAGGAAGAAAGAAAGAATATTATCCCACACAGGGATTCATTCTTGCCCAGCCCTTTTGTAGGTACTCTTTTATTAAGATAAAACATTTTCTTTTATCCCATTACTAATTTCTATAGTTGTTCCAACATTTCTTATAGTTGTTGTTTGTGATGATATTTTTAAGTATGCAGGATTCTCTGTGTTGTCTAATTTTTCCTGTGTCTATCAAAATGATTATATGATCATTGGTTGATGATGATACACTGGTTGGTATTTTGAATGTAGACAAAATTTGCAATTTATTAATAAATCTACTTAGTCATGATGCCTTATTCTATTTCAATATATTACTTTGTAGTTTATTTCAGTATGCTTTCATTTAACGTCTTGTGTATTATTTCCTTTTTAAAGTTTGGAAGAATTCACTGTTGAAGGCATCAGGGTTTGAATGTGTGACTCCATTTACATGATATTCTGGAAAAAGTATAACTATAAAGAAATAAATCAGGGGCACCTGGGTGGCTCAGTTGGCAGTGTCCAACTCTTCATTTTGGCTCAGGTCGTGATGTCACCATTCCTGAGACTGAGGCCTGCATCAGGCTCTACACTGAGAGCACAGAGCCTGCTTGGGATTCTCTCTCTCCCTCCCTGTACCCCTCCCCCATTGGGCACGCGCACTCTCTCTCTCAAAATAAACAAAAATAAGCATTAAAAAAAAGAAATAAAGCATATTATTCATTGCCAAGGACCAGGAAGTGGGGAGGGGGTGTTGACTACTGGAGATAAGAGTGATTTTGTTGTAACAATGGAAATAGTCTACATGTTGATTGACATAGTGGTTATTTGGCTGTATAGATTTAGTCAGAACTTTGTGATCTACACTGTATACTTAAAAGCAATGTATTTTACTCTGAAAATTTTCATCACTACAAGTGATTTATAAAATAATGCATTGAGGGGCGCCTGGGTGGCGCAGTCGGTTAAGCGTCCGACTTCAGCCAGGTCACGATCTCACGGTCCGTGAGTTCGAGCCCCGCGTCAGGCTCTGGGCTGATGGCTCGGAGCCTGGAGCCTGTTTCCGATTCTGTGTTCCCTCTCTCTCTGCCCCTCCCCCGTTCATGCTCTCTCTCTGTCCCAAAAATAAATAAAAAAAAAAAATTAAAAAAATAATAATAATAAAAAATAATAATAAAATAATGCATTGAGTGATTATTCCTCTGTATTATACTTCAAGTAATGTTAATTTTAAAAAGTATATTCAACATGAACAGCAGTCATTATATAAAGAAGTGTTTTAGAAATGCTGGATTTGAAGTAAAAAAGAAATGAAGCTTAATCTCAGTTTTGCTTATCAACTATATGATCTCAGGTGGGTCATTTCACCTCCCCCAGCAATCTCAATTGTCAAAGGAAATACCATCTAGCTCTCTTAAAAACACCATTAAATAGTATTTAAAAATATCAGTGACAAAACAGCAGCACAGCAAACGTCCATCAAGCTTAAATATGGCATGTTGTTTATTATCTTTAATACTTTCTGATCTTGGATAAGAATGTTAAAAACCCCAGGGAGATAACCTTTAAATTTGTCATGGGCTGTCATAAAAAAGAAAAAAAAAAACTTTTTTTTTGTTTGTTTCAATTAGTTGGATTAAAGTTATAAAATGGAATATTAGTGGTTAATTTAAGAAGAATTTCTGAAGAGTAGTGAAATAAGGCCTTATATCCCTTCATTGTTCTTTCATTCAGGACATATAAGCTATCCACCCAGCACCCAACTTAATTCTATTACATAAGTAACCCAATCTATGAAAAGCGTGAAGAGAAGGACATTCTTAGATTTTCCTGTCACTGAATGTTTCCACTTCAGAAGCCAATCTAGCCAGTTTCTTACTCTTCTGTCCCTCCTACAACCATGGAATATCACGTAGAGCCGACTTGCATATGGGCCTGAAACCAAGCTTTCAGGGTTTCATTGAATTCTGCTAATTATCCAATCCTTTTGTTGATTCCAGGTGCCATAAATGACTTCCACCAAGCTTTTCCCTTTTATTTTATAGTGGCAAGTGTTAACGTTGCCCACAACAATAACCTTGTTATATACTATAGTGAACAAATGTCATTGCTGTCAAGGAAATTACTATTTAGGTTGATTGGAAAATGAGACAACCTGCTTCACGAATTATAATTGATGATCATTTGTCAAGTAAGTGAATCTATTAAAATCAAGATGAATGGAGGTGCCTGGGTGGCTCAGTTGGTTGAGTGGCCAACTTCGGCTCAGGTCATGATCTTGTGGTTTGCAGGTTCGGGCCCCATGTGCTGACAGCTCAGAGCCTGGAGACTGCTTCAGATTCTCTCTCTCTCTCTCTCTCTCTCTCGCTCTCGCTCTCTCGCTCTCTCTCCCTCTCTCTCAAAAATAAATAAATATTTAAAAAAATTTAAAAAAAAGAAAAATGAATAAAAGGGACTTCCACTTGATCACGATGAAGCTTAAAAAATCAAACTTACCCCCATGCCTTAAAAAGAGAACAAGACAAAACAAACAAAATACAAAATATATGAAATAATAATTTTCAGATACCGCACAGCAAGTCATGGAAGATAGTAATGCCTGCAAAAAGAAAAACAAATGTAGTGAGCTCTGAATGTGCCCAGTACGGAAATGTAGGAAGGGCATACCCAAATAGAAACCAACAATCTCCTTGCATGAAAGTGAGAGTGTCTGAATTTGTGGAAGTCAAGTGGTCCAGAATTAATGGAGCAGAAGCCAGAAGGAGAGTTGCACACAAAGAGAGCATAGAACTAAGAGAATTCCTCTCAAGTCTTCACTTGAGTATTAATACGTGTATGTATGTGGGAAAATGCCCTGAAACCAGGAGAGGCATAGAGGAGGATGTGGCTCAGGCCCAGGAATAATTTGTGTTCCAGCCAGAGCAGAAATATCTCCTGAAACAAGGGGCATTGGTAAAGATTTCAGAAGGGAATTCCTTTAGTACTGATGCATAATTCACTCTTTATGAAATGCTATTTTGGAACTGCCTAAGAAAGCTTAGAAACAAGCCTGGAATAATGGATCAAATTATACCCAAGTAAGTGCATCACGGAATTATGCCTCAAAACACTTAAAGAAATACACACACACACACACACACCTCCAACACCAAAAACATAAAATTCTCAGTTGCATTCAATAAAATTAAGAAGCATGAAAAATCAGAAAATATGATTCATGATGAGAAGAAACATCAGTCAATAGAAATAGAACTGGATTTGACACAGATGATGGAATTTCAAATAGGAACGATACAAAAGCTATTATAAATGTATTCTGTATTTTCAAGTAAATAAAGGAAAGCATGAACATGCTAAGGGAAGAAGCAGAAGATATAAAAAGATCCAGATCAAACTATTAGAGATGAAAAATAGAATATCCCAGGTGAAAATACATAGGATCAAGAGGAGATCAGACACTGCACAATATTAGTGAATTTGAAAACACAGAAATGGTATCTACAAAATGGAAAACAGAAAAAAAAGACTGAAAAATAAAATACACAGAGAATCAGTGAGATGTAACAAAATATTAAACAATCTAATGTATGTATCTTTAAACTCTCACATAATTGTACAAGTCAGCAGGTTTGAAAGTTGAGGGTTGTTTGCTCTAAAATTATTTCAGTTGAGATGACCCATCTCTGGTCTACATGATCTCTCATTCTCCAGCGGGATAGCCCAGGCTTGCTCAAAGGTGGCACAGACCCAAGAAAATGAACAGAAATGTGCCATATCTCTTAATGGATTTGGACCAAGATGAGTGCCATTTCAGCTTTGTTGTTTTTTCCAAAGCAAGTCCAAGGTCAGCCTGGATTCAATGAGGTGGGGAAATGGACTCCAGCTTTTGATGGCTTCACATTGCAGGAGATGTTGGCACAACAGGGTAAGAGTGAGGGCATTTTTGTTTACCATCTATCCATCATATATGTTTTAATAATAATCAACAAACCTGTTTTGTTGAGCCACACTTTACAGTCTCAATATTATTCTCCAACTTCTGTTTCAAACAGTGTTTCAGACATAAAGAAAAGATTTGATCTCATTAATACTTTCATTTTCTAAGAGTTTATTCTGTGAATGCATTTCTACTTTGAGTGATCACACTTCTTTCCACATTTTGTTTCTAACATTTCATTTTCTTATCTACTTAAAGTATAGTTAGATCTGAGATACTTTCTGATTTTTATAACATCTAGTTATAGTTTAAACCCAAATTGTGTATCTCTCAAACAACCACGCAGCCAATATTTGATTTGGGCACAATTAGAAGACATTTTACTTTCATTTCTAAGCAAAACCACTTTGAGTATAAGACACTATAGAAGTGAATTGCCTGAATGATGTACAACATTCCAATGCAATGCCGCAGTGAGCTAATAGTTGTGACTCAAATCTCTAAATGTCAAATGCTCTAGGCTTGCTTTGAAAAGCTCCATAGATGCTACCATTCCTGCACTATGCAAAGATAAAATGGAAGAGCCCAGGAATTTCCTATGATTATATAACTCATTCTCTTTATCGAAAAATAAAGTCAGTTAGAAAAAGAGTTTGAATATTCGGAAGAAAATAACACATTTAAAGACTTAATTGGTTCTTTATTAGGAAATTACTTCCAGCGAGTTGGTATAATATTTTTTTTTTCATTGAATAATCTAAAATGGAGAAAGCTGACAATCCATGAATAGTGAATAATTTGCCAACGTGGGAGAATTAGGAAAGAGATACTTGAATTATTATTTTGCCATCAATTACTTCTTATTTAACTTTAAGATATCTGTGTTCCAAATGTTTCACTCTCATTGCACCTCATGGACTAATGTATCTAGACTCACATTTCCAGCTCCCAGGTGCAGAGTGTGGTTGACATTCACTTGTTTAGCTACCCTTTGCCTTTGAACACCCTCTCTCTTTTGTTAATCGTCCAGTTTGTGAATCTTATCTTCCCAAGGCAGAAAACAGAAAACTTGCATTGCCAGGCTCCCATAAAACTGGGATTCATGCATATAACTTCGGATCCACCGCCAGATGAACTAACAAAACAGATTCAGCAGTGAGTAATATAAGAGAATAAATCTTCTAACAAGTGCATTGTAAAATCCATCTGGTTCTTCGAGGAGAACAATAGTGGAGCTTTTGGCTTTTAATTTGTATTATAGGTGCCTAGAAACAGTGACATATGCTGTAATTAGCAAACCTTACGCGTGCTTGGTTGGGCTGCTGGTTAAAGTGCAGGATGCCCAGGTAAATTTGACTTTCGTATAAATAATAATTTCTTACTCTACACATGCCCCAAATATTATATTACTTTTACTTTTCAGAAAAGACGTATCTGTTGTCCATCGGAAATTCAACTTTATTGGGTGCCCTGTATTTTAATTTGCTAAATCTGGCAACATGATTTGGCAAATCCTCATGAAGGATTCATACTCCTTGAGACTCTGTGAGCTTCTTAAAATAACTTTAGAAAATTGCTTTTGGCCACCTAGAGTTTATTTTATTACCTAGTAAATAAGTTGTGATAACAAAGACTCTTTGATATAGTCTAAAATGAGCCTGAAGAGTTACAGAAATAGAAATACTTTAGGATAAACTTTGCATGTACAACCCACTTGGCATTTCCCGAGGGCAAGCAAAATGCTCTCTTCATCAAGGCAATGGGAATTAACACTTTTCAGTGAGGCTAGCATCATTAAGAAAGGCTGGCATTTCTGTCCTTTGGAAGCCAAAGATACAGTTGGTAGGTGATGCCTTGAAATTGACTTTATGATTTTAATGGAGATGATGAACTTTGAGGGGGCAGAGGCCTCTGTCACTGTGCCTCTGGAACGTTCTTGGGTAATTACACCCACCTGGCCACCACCAGCATTGAGCACTGCAAAGTGGGGTAGTTATGTAAATAGGTTTCAGAACCAGGATGGCAACCAGAATGACCCAATCCACAGTGATCCTTGGCTGTGACTAACTTAGCATTTGTACTTGGCACCAAAGGAAATGGAACCTAAAAATGAATCTCTAAGGATTATTTTTATGCAAAGAGATCTAACAGTTTCATTATCAAAGAGTCAGTGATTCATGAGAATTTCTAGGAGGCAATCTGGAAAAGGGAACTTTGAATAAACTCGAGGAAGAAGTCTGGAACATTGTTGCACAAACATCCTGTAAACCTTCCAGCTAGCTTTCTCCAAAAGCATCTGGTACTAGGGTAATTGTGCCCAGAGAAGAGCCAAATGCACAGAATATTCAGTGACTGACACTGATTCTGAACTAACACGGATTCCTGGTTTAACTGAGCACAACTGCAGTCTATAGGTTTTGGGAGGTCAGGTGGTAAATGGAGTTTGGCCCAAAAGTTCCTTAAAATGGCATAATTGGTCTATATTTTCTGTGGTTATATCTCAATTTCTAATGTATGCTTAGAAGAAATATAAGAAATATAATCAGCAATTGACTGTATCCACATTAACTTTTTGACTCATAGGATGGTATAAACAACTATGTAGGAATTTCTGGAGTATCTCTTTTCATATCAAGAGAGTAAACCAAAATCAAGATTGCATCCCTGATAAAATATAAATATTGATACCAAATCAAAAACTTGAAAAGTACACTATCTATAATTCTGTTCATATTCAAACCTTTATAACTCTGGGATTTGGAAAGTTTTGCCAGTTTTTACTACCCAAATTATACAACATAAGTTCATTTAATTGACAGCTAAAACTTCTACTTAGTTATTTCAGACTTTCTAGCACTGGAATAAAATGGGGAAAAAAAGATTATTGTGTTGGCTGGGTAATTGATTTTTATTATCAAGTATGTAGACTTTTTGTTAACCCGATCTCGGAAGAAAGATTAGAAATGACCATCAAGTTCCTCTGAGATGACTTTGAGTAACCCCATGTCTTTGGAAAAGTTAATGGATAGTAAGAGCCCCACAATAAATGTAAAATAATCAGGAACTCCCTTACGAAATTTAGTCTTGAGTAACCCTTCCAGGTAAACAACATTGACCAACTAAGCTACTAGCTAAGAGCAAAATGAACATGCTATATATATTTTAAAAAGTAATCTCAGTATGAACTACAGTCTTTTAATCAGTTGCAGAAGTAAAGAATGTGGTGTCTATCTTATTATCTATCTCTTATTATCTATCTTTCTCTTTCTTCTTTTTTCTTTCTTCCTTCCTTTCTTTCTTTCTTTCTTTCTTTCTTTCTTTCTTTCTTTCATTCTTTCTTTCTTTTATTCTTTCTTTCTTTCTTCCTAATCTAATTCATCTATCTCTCCTTCTATCTCTCTATCCATCTATCTAAATGTTACATCTACCCCTCTTTAATTCCTCTTCTGCTTTATATACTATCTATATTGCACAGAGGTTAACTTTATTTTGCCTGTAAGTTAAAAAATATCAAGACTCCACTTTGACTGGTCTATAGGAGGAGTGGATATTACTCAGAAGTCTTGGACTTGTAGATTTAGTGGCTGAATTGACCTCTTTATAAGCAATGGCTATCACTTTTTATTTATATAAAGAATAGTTGTGTTACATTTGTTAGGGTGCATGTTGTTGTTTGAAAGTTTAAATAGGGAATAAGTGTGCATGTTGTACATATTCATAATGTTTGGCCAATATTAAGACCTGGGCTCTACTGGACATTCGTGATTTGCAGTGGTCTAATGTCAGTAAACTATCTGTCTATATTTGAAAATAATCCTCACTTTGAACTTTGCCCTGCTGAGTTACAAGTCAAGAATTTTTTTCCCCCACATCACTTGCAGTTCAGATGCAGCATAGTGATGCATGTTCTGGTAGTCAGATGTACCGAAGATTTGGAGGTGAGTAAAATGAAATGATGGCCATGTGAGAGGTAATAATTGAATTTTTCTAAATGTGCTGATGAACATACCTGATTGTTTGTAGAAGACAGGGACAAAACTTTTCTGTTCACTCTTAAACATTAGCATTATCAAATCAGAGGGATTAAGGGGTGTCTATAGAGAAACTCAACAGTGACATTGACTATAGACCCTGCCTCTGTAGGCCTTCAGAACCGGAAATGTCCATTAATGTAGCTTCTATAAGCAAGTTAGTATCTTCCAACAAATGTCTTTAATACTATTGTGGATTCTGTTGTTTTATATTAAGCCAACTGGTAGATCATCTGTCAATATTCAAATTGGCTTATTCAAAGATGATTATACTAATTTTTTGAAACTAACTTCATCCTCATGAAAGTACCGGATGTGTTAATAATGGCAGCACAGTTTGAAGAAACAGGGCTTTGCTTTTCAAATTTTATATCAACTTTATCTTCTTTTCTGTCTTTCCATACCAATTGATACAACTTGAAGATTCCACATGTTTTCTCACAAAAATAAGAGGACCATGTAAGAACTACCTAGGAAAGTGTTTCAAGTTAGACACACCCATAGTTGTAAATTAATACGGGGGTGGGTGGATATAAGAATAACTTACAACATAGATTAAAAACAACTTCTCTGGTTAAATAATATAATCATTCTAAGTTTTGTATTCCAATCTAGAATTTGTTTCCAATACTAATCCTGCCACTTATACATACGCTTGGTCAAATTCTTTAAAAATCTTTGTGAATATCTTCATCTTTTCAAAGATAGTGATAATATGAATCTCAGTGTACCTCATATTGTTTCAATAAGAATAATAAAATTTATCACTATATCAGCCAATGAATGCCTAAAACCTAGAAGGAATTTGACAGACTTCTCTTCCCTTTCTCTCCCTTTGCTTTCTCTCCTGTTGCCAACATCCTTCTTCAACATTAGCTCTTTTCTAGAATATTGCACTAGACTTCTTTGCTGGTGGCGGTGGTTTCTTTTCATCATTCATGCTATACTTTCTACTGTTGAAAAAAATAATCAGTTTAAAATTCAAGTCGTAATCATATTTCTCTTATTTGTGTTCCCCGTTGTCTAATAAATAATAATCAAACTTTTCTTTTCACAGTTTAATAACCCCCTAAACATGGTCCCATTTAGAATTTCCAGATATTTCTCTCTCTACTTCCTTATCCATACCTTAAACCTAAATTTATCTCTACCCCCTGTCAATTTCTCAATTGTTTGTCCTTCTTTACCTTTCTTCTTTCCAGGTGCTCTGCAGCTTTGTCTGTCACAGATCTGCCCGCTGTCAGGAAGGCAGGCAGGAAGCCTTTCTTAAATATCCAAACCCAATGATTCCCTATTCTGCCTTAGTCTTGCATTGCATTATAGCTATTTCTGATTTTGATTGTCATATCCATTATCTTGCACTTCTACCTTTGCTTCTCATACACACTTTGATGCTAAATTTCTAAAAATCTTAGACTTTCAGAACTGGACAAGATTTTAAAATTAACCAATCCTGTTCAAAAGTAAGCAATCGTTGCAAATTTTATATTTAGACTTGAGTTCAGAACTACTATGTAATCTGAGTACAAAGCCTGTCCCAGCAATTATTCTGGAAAGCATGCCTTTATAAGTGCAAATGAGAACCAACATTCCCTTTAAGATATAAAACGTTAACATCACACTTCGGTCCTGTATTAATTATATAATCGATTCACACGAAAACTTTAATTAAAAAATACAAGGTGCATCACTTTTCCTGAGTAGTCAAGCAGTTGGTTTGTTGGGCCCCAGGTGGAGAAATGCAAATTTTCTCTAGTAAATGTCCTCATGATAAAGGCATAGAAGTTTCTAAAACTGGAAGAAGTTTTATGAATAATTTAGAAGGTAGTAAGTAAAACATTTTTATACACATATTAAAACTAACATAAATATAACTTTTTGGTTAAAGATTGAATTTCATTGTACAGGGTGACATTGTACAGGGTGAATTTTCATTGTAAAGGGTGACATTTATTAAACTGCTTTGAAAACAATATTGAGACCAAATAAATTTGATTTTTAAGTTACTCAACTTACTTCTCTTGAAGTTAGTTGCGAAATACTTTACTGCCTATACCAGTGTATTGAACAGTATAGTGTAAATAGATCCGAAATGTTCATAAAGGTGGCTGTCTTTGGAAATTGTTCCCACTGGTGAATCTTCAGTATACTATAGTATCATACCTATTTGAGGGATTGAGAAGGAATATAATAGTGTTGGCCAGTAATATTTTCTTTTTTTGTTTTTTAACATATTTTCATGTGTATTCATTTTTGAGAGAGAGAGAGAGAAAGAGAGAGAGCAAGTGTGGCAGGTGCAGAGAAAGAGCAAGACACAGAATCCGAAGTAGGCTCCAGGCTCCGAGCTGTCAGCACAGAGCCGGACTCGGGGCTCGAACTCACAAGCCGTGAGATCATGACCTGAGCCGAAGTCAAATATCTAACCGACTGAGCCACCCAGGTGCCCCAGTAATATTTTAAATTTACCTCTAAAATCTAAGTATATGGCTATCCGAGATGCTTTGATTTCAAAAGTTTACTGCATCTATAACCCCCAAGCATTCTCTATGTGCAAGATTTACTTACTCTGCCTGGTCAAAAACAACGTCTGCCAGTGTGTGCTATTATTTTTGACGAGGACGATAATACAAATGCTTTCATTTGAGTGAGCACCATTTCTGTCCCTGATAAATTCCAAAGCTCCTGGTTATTAGACCCTTTAGAACTTCCCAGGATTCCCATTTTCCAGGCCAAATTGCAAAGAAAACTCATAAAAATGGAAATTCATAAAAGAAATAACATTGCGCTGCCAATGTTCAATGGGGAAAAATTGCTTGGCCAGCAGTCCAAGCGCAGGAAGAAGCATTTACAATATTGTATGTGTACTATCCCCATCAATTTATATTGAGGACAGCTAGAGGGAGAAAAAAAAAAATCCAGCCGCTATAGCAGAGATGCAGAAGTCTAAACATTTTTAAAGGACTGAATTGACATCAAAAGTGAATTGAAGGACTTTAGAGGCTTATTTAGCTAATATTTTACGATATTTTAATTAAATTAATGTGGCTCAGGTTTGAAACCTTCCCTAAGGGTCCAAATTGGACACAGATAGCTCATCAAGCTGACACTCTCTGATTTTTTTTCATTAACGAAAGGCCATATATATGCTTTAACTGTCATCTGATACTCCTTCTGGAAAAGTGCAATTAGGAGGGCAAAGTAGCATATTTAGTGCTTAAAGGTCTGCCATGTAAAAGGGTGACTTAATATTTCCTGCCTGACTCTAGAAAACAGATCCAGGACCAATAAATTGCGCTGTGAGGGCAATCATGTTTGGTTTAAAATGGAAGATTTACCCTTGGAATTGCTCATTAGCTGGAATAATGTGCCTTTCAAGGTGATAAGCCCCCTGTCAACAAAAGATGCCTAACGTGGGGGCGCCTGGGTGGCGCAGTCGGTTAAGCGTCCGACTTCAGCCAGGTCACGATCTCGCGGTCCGTGAGTTCGAGCCCCGCGTCAGGCTCTGGGCTGATGGCTCGGAGCCTGGAGCCTGTTTCCGATTCTGTGTCTCCCTCTCTCTCTGCCCCTCCCCCGTTCATGCTCTGTCTCTCTCTGTCCCAAAAATAAATAAAAAACATTGAAAAAAAAATTAAAAAAAAAAAAAAAATAAAAAAATAAAAAAAAAAAAAGATGCCTAACGTGTAAAATTTTTATAGTTTTGAATTATGTGGGGGCCACAGAAGTTTTTTAGGGCAAAATTTCAAAGATCTACTTTCTTTTTTGGCAGGGTTAAGCTAAACAAGTGCCGTTTTAATGGATGCCCCAAAACACCCTGATTTCATAAGCATCAAATATTCTTTTATTTACAGTTTTAAGAAGATTAGTTTGAGGGCAATATTCTTGAATTTATACTGGACAGGGGGATAAAAATTTGGATAATGTTAAGCTAGTTTCATGTAGTAAGCCAATTTATAGTTAGGACAAGAAGGACACCAACATGCTGAAGAAATTGTTTTTATATGCTCAATTCGTTGTGGTATTCCAGGTAATCCCAATTGTCTTATGACAACTTGAAACATATACACATATAAAACTCCTACATTTACGGAAAGCAATTTGTCATGTAGATGGGCTGGAAAAAACTAAAAAGAACGATAACAAGGAAATTACTAAAAAGGTTATTATTCTCCCTTGGACTTTAGCATCTTTTTTTTTTTTTTCTTTTCTTTCTTTCTTTTTTTTTTTTTTTTCCCAGTAAGAAGTTAATCCCTTAGAGCTCAATTTCTCCTTTAACTTGGTGGTTCTTTGATATCCTAGAACTAGATTCCATTTTTATGTGACTCTTCGTAGAGTTGAATGAGATGGGAGAAGGATACATTTGATTTTTCCGTGAACTGGTTTCCATCAAAAGAGAATGACCATTGATGCATTTACTAAAAAAACAGAGGAAACTTTGATCAGAAGACCAAAGAAATCGGAAAGATTAAGTGTAGACAGACTTGCCTCTGGAGGCAAAATTCTGACAGAAACAGCAGAATTTTCACACTGCTGAACATACTTCACCCTGATCAAGTTATTCATTTTTGTGTGTTAAAATCAGTAAAGATAGAAAAAGGAAAAGCATGATGTGGTTAGACGTGTTTTTGGTAAATCTCAGTGAAATCAAAGGCAATGATATTGGCCAGTTCATCAGGGAATAAAATGCAAGAAATGGAGGAATTAAGACTCTTTGTGACTTGTTCATATTTCTATTATTTGCAATTATTTCTTCCTTTAAAACTATTTATCGGTGATTTTATGAAACGTAAACTTTAACTTTGTAACTCCACAGTGACACGTTTCACATTAACAAATCAGCCATTGAATTGTTTGTTCAGGACAAACTTAATGAAAAAGGAAGAGAATACCTTTTGGGACAGTCAAATTGTTACAGAGAATAGAATATTCATTTATTTATTTATTTGTTTACTTATTTAACAAATACTTCTATAGAATATACTCTGTGCCACACATTTTTAAAAAGGCCTTTACAAAGATAGTGCATCTAATATTCCTAACATCCCTGTGAAGTAGGTATTATTTTTAGTCCCATTTTACAGTTGAGAAAATAAAGATACAAAATGGTTAAATAACTTGCTGCTATCCACAGTATAACTGAGGTTATACTAGAGTAACAAACAGCCCTAGGATATTGGGGATTTACAACACCCACGGTGTATTTCTATCTGTCACAGGTCGGCAGCTTTGGTGTGGCTGAAGTTCTGCTCAATGTGCCTACTCTTTCAGGCTGCAGGAGTAACTTGTATTTGCTGTAGCCCATTCTTGGTACAAGGTAAAACAGCATGATGGCTTGTGGGAGCACGATCGCTGTGGGGGCACAATGGCCTTTAAAATTTCTGCTTTGAACTAACTGATGTTTGCCATTGAACTGGCCAACCATGTCATACGGCCAAGACCACACCATGGCTGGTGAATTTCATCCTGCCCAAAGGAAGACAGTGAAATGTACATGATTTGTGAAAAGATATAAGCTTTTCTCATAGCTGAGCAGAGGAGAGCATATTTGGAAATGACAACTTTATGTAGCCATCTACCTTCTTGGTCACGGATATTCACTTGCCTCTTTTTTTCCTTTTCATGTGAAGTACATGCAAAACTGTTCCTCAGGGAAGATAGTCTAAAAGCCCCATTCCATCTCAGCCATGAGCTAAAGACACAAAGTCTTGTAACAGTCTCTACAGCAGCTATATTAAGCTATGTTAAGATACTTACAGTTTTAAAAGAAAAAAAAAAAAAACAACTAAAATTCATCCCCCAAACACTTAAGGTGCATTGATAAAACACAGATAAAGTTGCAATCATCCCATTCAGAAATAGGAACCTGAGGCGTTTAGCAGCTACTTGTCTATAGAAATTATAAAACCTTGCTTTTGATATGGCCCATAATTTGGGAAATAAGAAGTGTTTCTTGACGAGGCCTTAGTTCCAGTTCATGAGAATACCCTCTGCTTGGTTCTCCGCTCTTGACTTCACTCTCTGAGAAGTGCTTTCTTTAAGACTAAAGGTTATTCCCTCTCAAACTGTAGGTTATTATTTAATACCTAAGAGATTTTCTTGAGCTTTTATTCTGCCATGGAGACTTAGCAGCCCAAAGGTTATTTTACATCTCGAGCAGTTTTAATATGTTTTAACTCAGGCTGGTCATTTTTTTTTTTTTCTCTTTGAAAGTATAATTCACTCAATGACTTTGCCAGCTTCCTATTTATGTGATTCTCATCTGGATAATTGTCCTAATAATCTGGTCCACATTTTTTTTTTTTGGAGGCATGCTTCTCTAAATTATGATCTAGTTTATTTGCATTTATCGGTCTTCAGGGTGAATGCCACACCTTCAATCTCTTGACTTCAGACGTTTTGCCATCCAAAAGAATTTTAATGGTGAATTAGGAAGGCCACTTGTTTTTTTATTTCTTTTTACTTTTTTAAAAATGTTTTCTTGTTTATTTATTTTTTTTTTAACAACATCACCAACGGCCATCTCTTGTATTTGGTCTTTTCTCATGACTGAAACTTAATTTATCTTTTTCCTATTCCATCTCCCACTTGGCAAGCACTGGAATTTCTGGATCCTCTGCCTTTCCCCTTCTTACAAACCAGTCAACTCTTTTCTAAGTTAGTCTGATTCTTCTAATAGCTTGGCAAATACACCTGATACACCTGATAACAGCTGAGTCTTATCCATAAGACTACTTATTCCAGCCTCTTTAACAAAAACTCATTCAGCACGTTACCTGCCCCAATTGTCATAGGTGGAATTTCCACAAAATATTTCGCCTCTTTCTAACACGGAGCGACTATTTTTCACATGTTCAGTAACAGTTTTGGCCTTAGTTTCCCCCTAACTGCACAAGCTAGTGTCACAGAGTTTAGGCTTATCTTATGAAAGAAGCATCCCATTTTCAGTACCAACTTTATTAGATATGCTTCATTTACTACTCACCAATCTTCGTGGCTTATAAATATACTGGTGTGTTTCTCACTCACATTGCTTGTTATCAGGTGTGAGTCTCATGAACCTTGGTTTCATATATTTCTTCATTCTGGAACTCGATACAAAAGAACAGGCCTATTTGAGATATGCTATTCTCATGGTGGAGGGAATGTTCCAGAGAGTTAGCAGAAACACAAAATGGCTAGTTAAACTTCCACTTGGAATGGACGTGCATCATTTCTGCCCACGTTTCATTGACAAAAGAAAGTCAAATGGCCACACCTGATGATGGCAACATGAATTACATTCTTCCCACAGGTGTCATAAGTCACATGGCCAAAAGAAGGGTGCATTTTTCTTACAAGGAAGGGGGCATAAAATTTTCAGAGCAAAAATGTAAAGTTTTATGAGAACATACTGTAGGAAGGGTTTTGAGGGCCTGAGTACCAACAGACAATAGCCAGCACTGGATTTTAAAAATTTTGTCTCAAAATTAAGTCTTACCAATACTGATTATTTTGCAGAATGCTTCTGTGAAACTCCGTGTGATTTTGTAATTGGAAAACATTTGGGAAATCAATTTTTCAGTGAGTAGTTTAATGTGTAAGTTCATTTGAGTGAGGTCTTGGTCAAGTGGTAGTCGGTTGAATGAACTGGAAAAGATCACAGAATAGTGTTTGGCTCAAGCCAATTTATTTTATTTTACTGCTTCCATCTCTGGGTTCATAAATATTCATGACATTTGAACATGGAAAGGAAATAGGTTCTGCAGAGCTAGTGTTATAAAGTAAGTACTTCCCGCCATATTTTTTCAAATAAAAACAGACAAAAGATGTGATTGTGTTTAGATTCACACCAGTTATTTCAACAGAAAAAATACATATATAAGCAAAATGTAAGATTACACTGCACCTAAGGTTAAAAAACAAGGAGGGAAGTTATTTGGCTACCGTATCCATTCTGAGTCACTATCACCCAAAATTCAACGTCAAGATTGGGTGAACCTTCTTGGCTTCACTGGGTTAATATGGCAGTTTCCATTTGGTGGGGAAGGGGGGGGGGGTGTTCTTCAAGGACTAAGAATAAAGGACTCACTCTTCTTTATTCTGTAGCTAGAGCTTTCTGAAGTAAAGGAGTGCTTAGAATTATCACCTTGGGGTGTTATGCCACAATTAATGAGAAAGACAAAAAGCACAAAGTAGATTACCAAGGAAAGTAGACAGAGAAGGAGGAGATCTAATCAGAATTCAGGATCTGAAGATGTAATTTGAAAGCAGCATGTCAAGATGGGAATGTATCTATTTTACGGTGATGGTATGGATCCAATGAAATGGTTATATAATTCAACTAATTGCAGATGACATATTAAGGTACTTAATAAGCCTAGCCTCATATAATATGCAACTGCTAAAATCTATTCCTATTTTCAGGTCCATCTTAGCATAGGGGGGCTGATATTTAGACTATTTTCATCCATATGGGCTGTTTATGGTTTTTACAGTATTGAAATGTTTTTAAAGTATCCAAATATTTTTATGCTAGTTGGTAATCATGATCCTAAGATCCTTGAGGATCCCTGTTAGGAACTGAATGGTTATGTCTCCCAAAATTCATACATTAAAGCCCTAACCCATAATATGATGGTATTTGGAGGTGGGGTCTTTGGGAGGAACTTAGATTTAAATGAGATCAAGAGAGTGGGGTCCTCATGATGAGATTAGTTCCCTCTTAAGAAGAGATCAGAGAACTAGTAGTCACTTTTTCCACCAAGTGCAAATACATCAAGAGATGTATCTGCAAATCAAGAAAAGAGACCTCATCAAGAGCCCAATCTACCAGTACCTGATCATGGACTTCTTATCCTGCAGAACTGTGAGAAATAAATGTTTGCTGTTTAAGGCATTCGGTTCATGATATTTTGCCATAGCAGCTCAAGCTGACTAAAACAACCCCTCACTCCCGGCCTTCTGAATCCCTTTCCTTAGTTTTTCTAGTTAGCAGGATAAAATAACTAAAGAATGAATGCTTGTCCTGGGGCAGGAGACAGGGGCGTCCAAGCCTCTGCTACAGAGCTGTGACCAAACTGTTACGTTATCAGTGTCTACAGTTACCCACCATCCATGATGATGCACTATGTTATATGCAAGTGCCATCCCTCATGTCAAATCTTGAGTCAGAATTATTCTCTCTGTCATGCTCACAAAGCACATTATTAAAAACCTATTGAAAGCACCGAGTCCCATGCTTGCATGCATTTTAGAAAAGTCTGGCCCCTCGAAGGTAGTTAGTTTTTTGAGGGCGGGATGCATGATTTAGTTGTCTTTCAGTCCTCTCATGGTTCATATAGTACTCACCACTTACATGCTTACAAAGTCTTTTCTGATTGAATGGCAGTCCCCAATATTGACAATGAATGACGTTGTTGCTTTGGCTGCTGGGCTGAGAGGTTGGATGCTGAGCTGAAAGGTTATAGAATGAATGTAAATGGAGTGATGCAAATCATCCTCCCCACCACCACCAAAAAAAAAAAAAAAAGAGAGAGAGAGAGAGAGAGAGAAAGAGAATCATCACAAATTGGAAAACAAGCCAAAAAAACATTGATTTTACTTAAATTTTTCAAATAGACTAGAAGGTTGTGTGACGAGTTGGACATCGTCCCTTGAGGAAGTCAAATTGCAGTGATTTGGTCAGAAAAAGAAATTGGTGTACATGGAGAACCCCCGAATCAAATATTCCATTATTTGGAAAAACATAAAAGGTTTTTACTGCTTATTGAGAGGGAATTATTTTTGAAAAGAAAGAAAAATCTATGTATTATTTTATGAGGCATATTTATCATTCTATACAAGCTTTAAAATCTAACTAAAAATATTAAAAATAAAACCTAGCCAAATGTTAACTTTTATTACTATATTTCCATTACTCCTCATTATAGTGATAATTGGACAGTTTATGTATAGTATATAGCTGTGGGTATACAAATTCCACAAATGGTAAAATTAAATATATTAATGCAAAAATGGTATTTTGCTTCTGGAAAATAAGCTTTATCAAGTAATAGGTGCTTTTGTTAATATTAGAATGGAAAAATCAGCAGTCCTTTCTGTAAAGAACTATCCTGGAAAGGTTTGTCAGGCATTTATATGCTGCATATGTTAGTTAGTAATGGTTAGGAAATCATTGTTCTTGGCAGGAAGGGTAGAGGAATATTCGAGATCAGCATGTTTGACTATCTTGACATACCCCAAATCTTCTCCATTTTGTCTCTCTCTCTCTCTCCCCTCCTTCTCCTTCCTCCCTCTCTTACTGTCTCTTTCTTTCTCTGTAAGAAAAAAACAAAGAGAATGATCCCTCCACATAAATGTAAAATATTAATTGAAAAAAATCAAAACAAAGATCCAGAAGAAAATGAATTTAAGTTTTCTGAACTCATACCAATGTACCTAGGGCTTAAAGCATATTAGTGTCCTTATAAATTAATAACAGTGATAATGATCATCATAATAATAGTAAATAATAGTAATGGAAATATTAATAGGAAACATTTAGAGTTTATTAAGCACCTGCGCTGTTCTGAAGGTTTATAAATATCACCACATTCTATCCTAACCATAATCCCATCACATAGTCAGCTATAATTATTCTTATCTCTTGTATTTAAAATGTTTTAATGTTTTATTTTTATAGTTTGAGACACAGAGAAACACAGTACATGAGCAGGGGAGGGGCAGAAAAAGAGACAGAGACAGAATCCAAAGCAGGCTCTAGGCTCTGAGCTGTCAGCACAGAGCCCGATGCGGGGCTTGAACCCATAAACTGTGAGATCATGACCTGAGTCTAAATCCGATACTCAACTGACTGAGCCACCCAGGCGCCACAGTATTCTTATTTTGGAGATGAGAACATTGAAGGAGAAAGATTGAGTAATTTGACAAGATCACCCTGCTGACAAGTGGCAGTGCTGTGATTTGAACCCAGTCATTTTTTGCTCTCCAGTCATGTTCTTATTAGCTGTAATGCACTGCTTTTTTTTTTTTTTTTTTCCTTTCCACGAATGTGCTAGGTCTTTTCAGGAGTCACATGACCTTGCTTGCCTATTGAGTTCTCTCACATGGGGATCTGAGCAGCAGCCTGAATTCTTTTTTTTTTTTTTTTTAATTTTAGGTTGCTTTTTAAAAAAAAATATTTATTTATTTTGAGAGAAAGAAGGAGAGAGAGAGAGAGAGAGAGCCAGCAGGGGGAAGCAAAAAGAGAGAATCCCAAGCTGGCTCCACATTGTCAACACAGAGCGGGAGGTGGGGCGTGAACCCGGGAGCTGTGGGATCATGACCCTTGCCGAAACCAAGAGTGGGACGCTTAACTGACTGAGCCACCCAGGCGCCCCGCAGCCAGAGTTCTGCTCCAGGTTTCCATGACTCCTCAGTCTCATTCACTGGACCCTACTAACACCCTCTTGCCAGACTGCACTTTACTGAGTTTCTTGAGCCACATTATAATTTCACATTATAATTTCCGTTCCACATTAGGACTAGACTTCTGCCTTTCTGCTTTCTGCCTTTGCTCCTATTGTCCCTGTACATGTTTTGTTCTGAGGTAGCATGTGCTCAAAAAATAGCCCTACCAATTACAATTCAGTTCTACTTGAGGAAGGGGGAGATTCAAAACTGCCGGTGTCAGAACAAGGAAAGAAGGCTAGGGGTGCCTGGGTGGCTCAGTCAGTTAAGCCTCCGAGTCTTACTTTCAGTTCAGGTCATGATCTCATGGTTCATGGGTTCAAGCCCTGAATCTGACAGTGCTGAGCCAGCTTGGGATTCTCTCTTTCCCTCTCTCTCTCTCTCTGCCTGTCCCCCACTCACACTGTGTCTATCTCTCTCAAAACAAATAAATAAACTTAAAAGAAAAAGAAGGAGAAGGAGAAGGAGAAGGAGAAGGAGAAGGAGAAGGAGAAGGAGAAGGAGAAGGAGAAGGTGGCCAGAACATGTTCAGATACCGAAGGAAAGATTACAGGCTGGGTCTTCTGGAAGAAAAAGAGTTTCAAGTTTCACGCTTATCTTTTAAAGAGAAAAGTAGAAATATTATAAAATGTACAAAACTATGTTTTTATTGTCTGAGAGCAAATCCAGAAAGTATGAAGAGAATATGATTATCTGTTTTCCCACTAAATTTCAATGAAGTCTACTAAAAAGCAAATAAGCCTATCAAATGGTTATATCAAAGATTTTAATAATCCTGAATAAACCACTATTGACTGAATATCAAAAGAACTTTGAGCCTTGACATATATCTAACTAATACGCTAGATAGAGCTTAAGACTGATCTTTAATTAAACATTTTTCCTAAACATAACTACAGATGATGCAATTTAATAATCAGGGTTTAGAAGCAATTATCCCCATGAAATATGTAAATATTGCCAGGTGAAACAGAAACTCTGGACAAAGGAAATAATGTCATATTTAATGAGCTTGCATCCAAACTTTCACGATACATATTGAGGATTCAGTTTAATGTCAAAATTATGCTTTATTTATATCAGTGTAAAATGTCTTTATATAAATTCTAAATAAAATAGGAAGATAAAACCAGAACCATCCAAAATCTGGGTCTTCCTTAGCTATGTGCAGAGTTCAAAACCTACCTTTTAAAATGTTAAAAGTTTATATATTTAATAGGGTTTGATCAGAGAGCTGTGGCCTTCTGTTTTATTATTTTTTGTTTCATGAATTATTACTCCAAGTTTAAAGTGATAATATATTATCAAAATGTATAAATACATATTTTATATATCTTCCAAGCTTCTTTTACATTACTATACTTTATATTTTATTATTGAGTTTTTCATTGGCAAGATGGTCAGCTCTATTTTCTTAGGATGAGGTTCATTTTTCAAATTAATATCTAATGACTCTTTTTCCACAATACTTTGCTCATTTGCTTTTGTTCTTTCATTTATGGATCCATATAAGGTAACTCAGAACAGAGGGAAAAAAATAATAACTCTCTGACAAACACAGTTGACCCAAATATTAATGGTCAAATGTTAAAGGCATATATATATATATATATATATATATATTCATTTATATATATATATATATAAATATATATACATATATATATATACATTCATTTATATATATATATATTCATATGGATGAGTATATATATATATATATATATATATATATATATACTCAGTTTTCCACCAGTGGTATACAAAACCTTATATCAAGTATTTTATAAGCTATTTTGTTATAAACTAAACCTACATAGATATACTATTCCATGAAAATTGTTCCCATTCCCATAAAGTGAACTTGCATATAATTCTTATTCATTAGAATGTAAGACATGTTATAACTGTTCAAGAGCATTGTATTTTTATCTTCCTTGAAGTTGATAGTAATCTGAGTAATTTATCTGTTACTGATCAAGTTGTTAATTATACCATCTTTATAGAAATATATTTCACCCAATGCTCTCATATATTTTTATAAAACTTGACCAGTGAAAAATAAAAAAAATAAAGGAAGAAATAATTTACAATTCTGGAAGATGATAAAATAAAGGGATTCATGTAATACTATTTTGTAAATATTTTTATTATTGTAGGAATTGCAGAAACACTGCTTGCTCTAAAGCCTCTGCGAGTTCTATATATGGAATCTCACGTTCACCATTTTGATTATTGTACAAAACCTGGAAAAGTTAAAACTATTAAGAGATTATCTAACTTTACTTTGTTGCCAAGATAGTCCATGAGCCATGGGTTCATTAATGATAATTCATTATTCCCATCAATTATTTAAGATGGCTTTTAGGAATTTCACCTGCAGATCCATACTCAGAAAACAAAACAAAAATGTGTCCCTGTTTTAGGAAAGCATGGCATACTGAGGAAAATATAAAAAGGTTAAGGGCGCCTGGGTGGCTCAGTCAGTTAAACATCTGACTCTTGATTTTGGCTCAGGTCAGGATCTCAGCGTTCATGGGATCGAGCCCTGCATCGGGCTCTGTCAGCACAGAGCCTGCCTGGGATGTTCTACCTCTCTCATTTGCACTCTTTCTTTCTCAAAATAAGTAAATAAATAAACATTTTAAAAATGCTAACTTTATGTTCTAATCTGAAACTTCCTTTTGAGGGGTTGCCACTAGATTTTCAACTGTAATTTACATAAATAAATAAATAAATTTGTATCAATGGAAAATTGTATCGAACACCTAAATATCGGCCAAGAAACTGGTTATGTCCACACAAGTTGAACCAC
Organism: Neofelis nebulosa; assembly: GCF_028018385.1. Taxonomy (NCBI): domain Eukaryota; kingdom Metazoa; phylum Chordata; class Mammalia; order Carnivora; family Felidae; genus Neofelis; species Neofelis nebulosa. The sequence continues at coordinate 184,869,456 of NC_080784.1, read as the reverse complement.
GTGGGCCCCAAGCTGTGTTCTTCATTATCTGTTTTCTGCTCACATGGACATATTGATAGCCTGATGCCCTTGTCCACTACTCCCCAACAAATAGGTCTATAGCAATAGTATAAACTCTGTGAGTTTCCTGAGATCACAGGTTTTTACATAATTCTATCTATGCATAATTGGATGGATTCTGTTATTCCTCCTTTGGCACATCTGTTTGCATGCACAGCCACCATCAGCTTTCATATTCTGCCTTAAATGTCAACACCTTCACAGATTTTCAGGATTTGCTTCATTTCTCTCCTAGAAAGTCGTCCTTAGATGTTGTTCCTCCCTCTCCTGAGCCTGATTCTACCTTCTCACTAATTCTATGCATAGTGATCTGTTGGAATGTGTTTACTCTATTAGATTTTGAGCACCTGTGGAAATTATCGGGTTACGTTCTTTCAGCCAACTTGACCACACAAAGGGTGGGATAATTTATTTTAATCGAACTTCATAAAGAGGTGAGGTGACAGTGATTTGGAAAAAGCATTAATGAGTGATAGAAAATAAAGTTGAAAATGATATGAAATTTCATTCTAAGGAACAGAAAACAATTTCTTATCGCTGTCGCAAAAACATTGCCAAGTAAACCCTGTCTTATATACTGTTTCTTCTATTTCTAACACATATTACTTGATGCTTGGAAGCATATAGTATCAAATATTAAAGTAGCCAACTCCATAATTATATTTGAATGCTTACAATGCTGTAAATCCAGGGGAAGTATGTGCAGTGGATGTAAAATAGATTAATGTATACTGGGGAAAGATTAATGTGTAGCAGAAGTGTGATGAGAGGAATATGGACACAGCCATTAGTTAGGAGTAACAAGTTCCTTAGGACAGGCCAGAGCGGAGGAATGACTAGTATGCCACTAAGACAACAGAGAGAGGCTTTGGAATGGGTCGTTTGTATTAACCTTCTCTGTGATTCCTCTTCTGCAAAATGAGGATAATAAGAGTACCCTCCTCAAATGGTATTGTGAGAGTTAAAGGCACTGATGAATGTAGAGCCTTTAGAAGAATGCTTGGCACGTAGTATGTGCTCAACCAAAGTTAACTGACATCATTATTACTACTGTTGCTAGTATTATTCAAGAGGGACCTTGGCGGGTACATTCCAGGTTTAGACACAAACATGGAAGAATAAAAGACGCAAAAAAAGCCCAGTGTATTTCAAGAAAGGAGGAAGATCATAGTTGATGGAGACATAAACTGGGGAATTGGGGAAAATGTCTGAATTGAGAAATCTGTTTTGACGGGAATGTAGGTTGAGAAAACAATAAATTGTTTTAGGTGGCAGAGACCAGTGAACGTTCACGAACTTTCTTGAAGGCCCTTAATTTTCCCCACTACAATGCTTCTCAAGCTTGTGTGTGCACACATCACTGATGGATCTGATCAGATTTGGATTTTGGAGATCGAAGGCAAGGCCACAGATTCGGCATTTCTACCCTTCTCCCATGTGATGTGAGTGTTACCATTCCAAACATCACACTTTCACCTGTGCATTTACTTGTCCATAGACCCCCACACGCCGGAAAACGAAAGCAGAGACTGTGTCTCTCCTTGTGATCACGGTGTCTCTAGTGCCTGGCAATGTGCTCAGCACAAAGTCAGCGCTCAAAAAATATTCAATGAATGAGTGAATGAATACATAACTGGAAAAATGATATAAAAACATGAAGGCACAGAAGTTATAAGTGAGACAGAGGTTGAGTGATGGAGGATCTTTCTGGGGGATGAGGCAGTGTAGCACGATCAAGAATACAGATGGTGTAGGTTAGTTTTGGCTGGGAAAAGAAAATCCAGTTTCTGTGTGTGTGTGTGTGTGTGTGTGTGTGTGCGTGTGCGTGTGCGTGTGTGTGTGTGTGTGCGTGCGTGTGTGTGTGTGTATAAAATAGAAGGGCACTATTGAAGTAGAAAGGAGGGAAGAGAATGAAAGTCTCACTGAACCTCCTGGATCAGCATAGAAAATAAGATTCAAGATTCTCCCTCCCCACTTAGGTTCACTCACAATTCAAATATGCTGAAATCAATCTGAGTTTTACGGTGTGACCCCCAGAGGCTAATCTCTCCTAGTCCATAACTAGTGCTGAGATTTGGTTTTTAAATACATGTTCTTAAGCCCACTGTAAATCTATGGAATCAACGGGCAGCATTAGATGGAAGGCCCTGGAATATTTATTTAAATAACTTACGATGATTGTTTTAGCCTTTAGCAGAGCAGAAACCCAGAGCTATTATACCCATCAGTTATTTTGCATTTTTTCTCATTACCCTAGAAAGAGTATCTAGAATTTAACTAAGGCTACTGCTAATATACTATCACATGGTTCCAAAAAGTGAATGCTTATATCTAACAATATTTATCCAGAAACAAAATAGTAATAAATCATGGAGAAAAATTGGAAGCAGAAATGCACTTTACAAAATTCACGCTGGAATAGGTGTCTGCTGTTTGGGTTTTCTTAACACGTGGATGTTAGCCTCTGCTGACTTCACAAAAAATGTCATTTTTTGCGAACATTGTAAGTCACTAATTATGAGCGCTGGAAGCCCTTTGGTAGGACAAAGGATGCTGTATTGAAACAAATAATTTGATTTCTTCATTTATTTATTTATTTATTTATTTGTTTTAGTTTTGCTAAAGTAATTTCTACCCACAATGTGGGGCTCAAATTCACAACCCTGGGACTGAGTCTCATGCTGTACTGATGTAACCAGCCAGGCTTCCCACAAATAACTTGCCTTGTACAAATAATATCTCTATTGCATAAAAGCAGCCTGGTATTTGAATTTAAATTCTACTCAACTTAGGCAAAAAATCTCATTGAGATCAGTTCAGATATCTGATAACAGCTCTTCTACGGAGTGTTAACTGCAGGTATGTTATGGTATTTATCTAGCAGTGCTTAAAATAGAGCGAAGTAAGGGCATTATAAAATTGGTATATTTATTGTTGGTGTAGATGAATTAGCGAATTCCTACGCTTAGGAAAATGCTAGGATAGTTATTAGATATTGGCTCAATTAAAATGTTTTACAGGAGAGGAATTGAGGAATAGTGTGGGCAGTGAAACTGAAAGTTGTGATGTTTGAATTAATTGTTTTAATGTTTTATCTTTCTAGCTTTGTCTTAAAAGGAAGAGTCATTTCTTAACATACAGGTGCTATGGTAGATTACATGAGTTTTTTGTTCTGACTTTGCTGAGAGAATTAAATTCATACTAAAATGCAGTATTCTTACTCCGTTTGCAAAATGAGGAATTAAATTAAGAAAATCCAATTAATAAAAACACTGGTCTTGCCTACGGAGTCATCAGTGTAGATAACTTTCTTGTTCCTTTTTTATCCTTTTTTTTTAATCTTTTTTTAAACTTTATATCCATAATATACCAGTTTTCACAACTTATTAATCAGCAAAAGAAATTTTGACTGCAAATGATACTTTTTCTGATAGTTCATATAAGTTCTCACATATTGCATCAGTAGAAATCTAATTTAAATTAAAACTTTTTTCAAAAATATCATTTGTTCTCAGAAAGTAATTGTCAAATATAATTCCAAAGAGTTAAATTCAGAAAACAAATTAAAAAAAAAAAAACTTACTGCAAGTATAAAGAATTTTTTTACAGTAGATTAAATTGATGATGGATCACTTGAAAGTATCCAAAAATTTAGTCCATGTTAGTCTTGTCTGTTACCATTAAATGTTTCATAAAACTATGTCCTTCTAGTCGTTTACACTGTTGATTTTATTCAAGCAAATTTTTCCTTGCCATAATTTCTGTTCACATTATGTACATGTTTTGCTTGAATTCGTTGAGTGCTATTTTGGATTTAATGTTTTCCCAATTAGAATTACTTACGTAAATCTTTGGTGAGGTGATTCATGCTGACGATGCACTTTAAAAATACGCTTAACCTTTTAAAGAATATTTTGCCTTTAATATTTAGTATTCGCTTCTAGTTTGTTTTTGGTGCATTTACTAGCTTTCTTTATGGTGCACAAGATGAGGTTTTAAACCATTTCCAATGTTTTCTTAATATTAAGGGATGAATAACTTGAGTGAATTTTTGTCTTTATCATTTGCTAACACATTTAAATCACTGTATTAGTTTCCTATGGCTGCCGTAACAAAATACCATAGACTGAGTGGCTTAAAGAATAAATTTATTTTCTCACAGTGCTAGAAGCTAGAAGTCCGAGATCATGATGTTGGGAAGGTTTGATTTCTCCCGAGGCCTCTCTTGTTGGCTTAAAGATGATTACCTCTTTGCTATGACCTTGCAGGCCTTTTCTCTGTGCACACACGTCTGTGTCCCAAACTTTTCCTGTAAGGACACCGGTCACATTGCATCATGAATCATTTTGAACTCATTTTACCCTAATACCTCTTTGCAGACCCTATATCTAAATAGAGTCACATCTGAGGTACGAGAAATTAGGACCTTAGCATATGAACTTGGGGGTGACAGCATTCAGTCCGTAATGATCACCCACCATAAAACCTGGTCTGTCCTTTAAAATATTCACAAGATCATGAGCAAGGAGTATACAAGGTAACTACAAAATTACAATTACTTTTATGACTCTAGGTAACTGTTTCTGCTTTGGAAGAACTCTTGAGCAGTGTTCCATTTTCAAAGCAAGTTAGATTTTCCAGATCCCCTTTTTCTCTCTTGTAACATTTTATACCTCCAGAAGAGGAACCATCTTTTTGAACAGTGTACATTTTATTTATATTTTTTGTAAATGCTTTTGTAAGGTTTATTTTTATTTTTGAGAGACAGAGAGACCCGGCATGAGCTGGGGAGGGGCAAAGAGAGAGGGAGACAGAGAATCAGAAGCAGGCTCCAGGCGCTGAGCTGTTAGCACAGAGCCTGGTGCAGGGGTCGAACCCATGAACCTTGAGTGAGTTCACGAACTGAGCCGAAGTCGGACGTCTAACCTACAGAGCCACCAAGGAGCCCCGGACATTGTACATTTTATATCTTACAGTAATGTCTATTTTGATATCCAAATAAGTCTTAATATTTTTTCCTTTTTTTTTTTTTCTGGGCTATAACTACTTTTTTGAGTGAATTGAAGAATACTGCTTTAAAATAAAACAGGCTTCTTTAATAAAAACTGTAAATCTTTAAAATTTGTTCTTGATGTTAAAAGCAGCTTAATTTTTGATGTGCTTTACTGCAATGGTGCTTAAATTGTGGTCTGAAGCTTATCCTGTCCCTGAAATTTGTATGGATCAGCAACAAGAGAAGTGCAGAATTTGAGAGTGAAGAGGAAACCTCCAGAAACGTTTATAAGCTTTGAGCAGGTTAATATTATCTGTTGTTTTCTACTAATAAAAATTGGGGAGTTGTATTTTGAATTCTTTCTAGTTTTATTTTATTTTGAAAGCAATTCTTTTTTATCTTTCTTTTGGATTTCACAAAAATGCAAGTTTGTGAAGAACTGAAAATTACAAACAAAGCAAAAGGGAACCAAAAAAAAAAAAATGTAACCTTTAACACAAGGAGTATGAACAGCACTGTTCTCTGGGTTAGGGGTAAAAGCTCTAGATATAATTCAGGCAGGCCTGAACTCGACCCTACTCTCCCTCCCACTCAAAGGCGATTGGGATTTTAGGCAGGCTACTTACAACCTCTGACTGTGTGTTCTCACCTTTCAAGTGACGATCATAGCAGAATATTAGAATTTCATCTTACATAGCACATAGCCTTTAGACCACACTATTTCAGCCTTAGTACTATAGACATTTTGGGCCAACTAATTCTTTGCTTTTAACATTCCCTGTTAACAGAGGCCTGTGGCTGGTTTTCGAGCTGGCCCCGTACACAGCGGATAAGTAGAAACTGAAGAAAGAGGCAGGCCACTCCAGACTAGCAGGTGACAATCTTAATATGCAAGGGAAAATGAGTAGATCTCTGCACCTGTCTGCCAAATATTAAAAGTTTTATATGGAGACCTTCACTAGGCTCAGTCATGAACACCATCCAGATGGTCTCGACAACACATTTCTACCTCAGGGCTGTATTTTGGGGACAGCTTCTGGAAATGGGAAAGGCAAGCAGAACACACATTCCAAGAATAAAGGAGGGGTAGAGACTCCCCCCCCCCCAATTGTCTGGGTCCAGCCCGAGGGTCAACTGGAGGTCACATCTTCTTGACCTCCTCCAACATTTCACCCCTTGTGACTGGCTCTTAACAATCTCACGTGACTCTTTCTTCCGTAATATGCCCTAAAATTCAGCCGGGCATTTCACTAGCAACATGGCGGCTCATTGGGGGTCTAAGGTGAAGGCAGGTATCACAGCAATAATACAGGCACAGGCAAGAGAAGTCATAGGTTAAGATAACAGTTCCAAAAATTAGTCTTAACTTTTTCCACGAAGAGCCTCGTAATCTAAACCATGGATTTCCTAAGTGCCCTAAGCTGAAGGTGAGATCACTCACAGCATTCATGTGGTTTTAAAAAGATGACACATTAACAGACTCATCAGGTGTGAACACACAGCATTCTGTCTGGGTGACAGCACAAAGGCTTCCTTTCAAGGCAAGAGGAATGTCCAAGGCCTTTTTATTTTGGAGGAGAGCTGTTCTCATGAGAGACATTTCAGTGTTCGGTAAGGACAGACTACTGGCTATCATTCCAGGCTTGCTGGGTGAATTTAGCAAGGTCTATAACATCCTCCAGGCCAATCGAAGGAATAAAGACAACAGCCAAATGATTATACTACTGGGAAACAGACGGTATCCACTGGGCCTTGAGCAGAGGGAGGTTGGCAGCTGTAGGAACTTGACCTGGTTGTGCATACCGTACTTATCGGCTAGGGGAGGCAGCTTTGTCAGGGACGGGAAGATGGACTAGGGGTGGGATATGCCAGACTGGAACCCCCACCTTCTTCCCTCTTTTAATGGCGTGTGTTCCATGCCAGGTATAATGTGTTTCAATGGCCCCAGCTTATAACAGAACAGCAGGATAACAATGGCGAGTGAGTAGTTGTCCTTACCCCGGGTGAAGTAACTCACCCATCCCAGCAGTGTTTATTCCAGTACATAATTCCTTTCCCAGGCATAATGGGACTTGGTGTTCTCAGCAGCGTAGCATACTGAACCGTGGTGATGGTCAGGGCGGTGGCCATTTCCTGAGACTTCCATACCTTTACAGTATTGGAAGCCTCAGCAGGGGTCTCCAAGTCTGGCATGTGGGCCAATGGGACCTACTGGTTGATCATTTAAACATATTAAAGCCTGGGACAGTATATTACTTGGTTAAGGTAATTTTACCTGTTAGTAATCTTTTTTTTAATTTTTTTTAATGTTTTTATTTATTTTTGAGACAGAGAGAGACAGAGCATGAGCAGGGGAGGGGAAGAGAGAGAGGGAGACACAGAATCCGAAGCAGGCTCCAGGCTCCGAGCTGTCAGCACAGAGCCCGACGTGGGGCTCGAACCCATGAACCGTTGAGATCATGACCTGAGCCGAAGTCGGACGCTCAACAGACTGAGCCACCCAGGCGCCCCTACCTGTTAGTAATCTAATCTGCTGTTCTAATATTCTATATTTCTTTTCTACCAACCCTTCTGTTTAGAGGGGAAATCGAACCTCCATTTAATATCATATGCTTTTAAATTTTTTTTTAATGTTTTATTTATTGTTGAGAGACAGAGAGAGACAGAGCATGAGCAGGTGGAGCAAAGAGAGAGGGAGACACAGAATTCAAAGCAGGCTCCGGGCTCTGAGCCGTCAGCACAGAGCCCGACACAGGGCTCGCACCCACGAACTGTGAGATCATGACCTAAGCCGAAGTCGGATGCTTAACCGACTGAGCCATCCAGGTGCCCCTAATATCATATGCTTTTACCCAGTGTAGCACATCATGACCTTTGGAATGTGACCCCTGATTACTGTCTACTCAATGAGGGTATCCATACATAGTGCTCAGTTTTTCTAATCCCCTTCTAGTGATGGCCTGTTTGGCAGGGCAAAAAGGGGAAGCTTGGGTTAGGCCAGATGCAGTGTCCACACAAAACAGGGTATATCTAGAATACTCGCTCAGGAAAAGGGGGCCGATACAATCAATTTCTCTATTTCTCATTAGTTGAGAAGTCTGGTGGATGGCCCCAGACTTCTTTGGCAGTTGCCTTGGGCGTTGTTTAAACATAAGACGTGCTGTGACTGCGTTAAACAAGCCACTGTATTTTAAGGGCAATCTGGTATCGTTGGCAATATGCCATCCCACCTTGGTATCATGGTGGCCACTCTCACTACCCAGTCTGTATTATCTACTAAATGGTCAGTTGTTAGGACTTGTGCCTGAGCACATCAGCTCCTTGACTGCTGGGGAGGACCAGCGCCTTATCAGCCAGGATGTGGAAGACAAGGAGGACTGCCTCAAGCTTTTACAAGCAAACCCAAATGTCCCTCTGCACATCCTGACCCCTCAAGGGCCCATTAACAAACCAGCCACCTCTCAGCTTCCCATTGTCCAAACCATAGGGTTAATCTCTTTAGAACAGCCCAACTGTCAGTGCAAAGAGTTAATGGCCGGAGCTCATGAGTGATCACTGGCCAAACCCTCTGAGTTCAGCCCATTGGCTGCTGTGGTTCATTTCCTTCTGAGCTGCTCTCCTGGAGGGGCGCCATACTTTTAGGAACTGTTGCTCTATGAGGTCATATTGGGTTTCTGCCCCCTCTAGAGCTGAGACCAAAAAGGAAGTGGCTGGGGCCACCCTCCCCTTGGTCATTTCTGCCACAGTGCCTGACCCATTCCTTCCGAAGTCGTACACCTGTGACTCAAATGGGAGCCTTGTTTGGGAGATGCCTCAAACTGTAATCTACTTCATTAGTATTTTTGCCTTTTCAAAAGTGGTTTCCTGCTCTGGTCCACAGTCCCACATGTGTCCTTTCTATATCATGCAGCATAGGGGATGGAAGGACTGCGCCAGGTGGGGGATAAAAGTCCCCTGAAGCCCTCAAATCCCTACAAAGGTTTGTATCTCCTTTATATTTGTAGGGATTGGTTCAGCTTACATCTTACCAAAGATAACTTCTGAGACAAACATTTCTCCTACCCATCCAAAAAGTTCCCAAAACACTACGGCAGTTCCTGGGCCATAAATTTTCTGTGGGTTCCCTACTCATTTTCTCCCTTGCAGATAGTCCAACAAAGGCTACAAAGTACCCTTTAGCAAAGGTGAGTCTTCATATGTCAGCATTATATCATCTACGAAGGGGCCTGTTCTACTGCTGTAGGAAGGAGGACAGGAATATGTCTTGGGACACCATCCTATGACATATTGTGCGGGGTTATGAAGACAACCTTGGGGAATCTCTTGAATGGTTTATTATTATACCACCCACATGAAGGCAAGTTGATCTTAGTTATTAAAAACCTATATTTGCCAAAGTCTTTTTAAGGAATCTCTTTGAAAATGAATCACTTTGGTAGGGACATTTTTGGCCAAACTATCAGAGTAAAACAATAACTATCTGTAAAAGACAAAAGACTTAAAAATGGCCATGGTTAAAGGTTTGATGAGAGTTCATTATAATGCAGCTGAGGGGTGCCTGGGTGGCTCAGTCTGTTGAGCATCCCACCCTTGATTTCAGCTCAGGTCATGATTCCACAATTGTAGGATCAAGTCCCGTGTGGGGCTCTTCACTAGGCATGGAAACTGCTTGAGATTCTCTCTCCCTCTCCTCCTTCTCTCTCTCTCTCTAAAATAATAATAATAACAATAATTATTATATTAATAATAACACAATTGAGAAAGGAATTTGGTTAATTATGTGACATATATTTAAAAATTATGACTGATAGGGCACCTGGGTGGCTCAGTTGGTTGAGCATCCGACTTTGGCTCAGGTCATGATCTCAAGGCTTGTGAGTTCGACTCCTGCATCAGTCTCTATGCTAACAGCTCAGAGACTGGAGCCTGCTTTGGATTCTGTGTCTCCCTCTCTCTCTCTGCCCCTCCCCTGCTTGCATTCTGTGTCTCCCTCCTTCAAAAATAAATAAACATTAAAAAAATATGACTGAGAAAACTGTACCAGGAAAGATTAGGCTTTTGAGAATTTCATATAAATATATGCTACCTCCAACTTTAACATCACTTCTTATTTGACAATGCTTCTTATGAACTTCAACGTATACAAAAAAGTAACATAGTTTTTAAAAACTTAGATCTTTTAATAGAGAAAACACAGGTTTTTGTTTTTTTCGGGTTTTGGCTTTGTTTTGTTTTTTGTTTGTTTAAGTAATCAAAGACCTGATAAAGAGAAAACACAGGTCTTTGTTTTCTAGGCAAATTATATTAAAGTAAGGAAAACGTTTTGTTTGAAATTTCTTATTTTGGGGTTTTCCAGTGGGGCGGGGGGCCACCAAATGTGGGGTAGGCTGATTAGATGGAAGCCCATAGTACAGAAGTTAAATAATTCACCCAAGGGAGAAGGAGGGAGAGAGTTTATTGACCACATGACCAGAGAACAGATGGAAGAAAGCAAAGCAGAGACTGCCTGAGGTAGGCAATGGTGGGGGCTGCAGTTAAAGTGGGGAGGTGAGGAGATATGGGTGGCTGTAGTTAAAGGGGGGAGGTAAGGAGGTGGGTCCCCTAACGGGCCTGTTTGTATTCAGCCAGGTGATTACTGTGGGCCCTTCTACCCTACTCAGTGTCCATCGTTCAAGTTGGTTGCCTAAACATGGCTTTTACACTTATTAAGAGCACACCAATAATTTTTAAAAATTTTGTCTTTTTAACAGAAAGAAAATCAAATTCTAATTTTGCATCAGTATACTTTTGATATTAAAATTCTCCTCTTTTTTCTTTTTAACTTAAATTCATCCATTTCAGTCTTAGCTTGACTATTCATAAAATATCTTGCTCAATATTCATTTTCCATAAATCTATAACTTTCTGTATCTATTTAGCTTTTGTCTTATCTTTTTTTTTTTTAATCTGCGAACAGGGGCGCCTGGGTGGCTCAGTCGTCTGGGCCTCTGACTTCGGCTCAAGTCATGATTACATGGTTTATGGGTTCAAGCCCCGTGTGGGGCTCTGTGCTGACAGCTCAGAGACTGGAGCCTGTTTTGGATTCTGTGTTTCCCTCTCTCTCTCTGCCCCTCCCTTGCTCATGCTCTGTCTCTCTCTCTTTCAAAAATAAACATTGAAGAAAAATGTAAAAATAAATCAATAAATCGATAAATAAATCTTGGAACAATCATTGTATTTTAGAACAAAATTACTTTATTTTTTCCTTTACCAAAACACACACACACACACACACACACGCACACACACACAAAACAAATAAAAATATATCCTTCATAGCTTTCCTTATCCAAAGCAAACAAACAAAAGCACATTCTATTTGTCTTACCTACATTTTATATATAGTCATTTTCTTTCACCCTTATTATTTCTAGCTGTTTTGTAAAAACCTTAGCTTGTTTCCAAATCAATTTTGGCAATACACTTTGAAAAGAGAAAAACATCACGTGCACACAACATGTATCCATAGACATTCATAAATATACATAAATAAACAGAAATCCCGAACATAAGGGAAGGGAGACAAAAATAATATAAAAACAGGGAGGGGGACAAAACAGAGGAGACTCATAAATATGGAGAACAAACTGAGGGTTGCTGGAGGGGTTGTGGGAGCGGGGTTGGGCTAAATGGGTAAGGGGCAAGGAATCTACTCCTGAAATCATTGTTTCACTATATGCTAACTAATTTGGATGCAAATTTTTAAAAAAATAAAAAAATAAATTAAAAAAAAAAAAACAGCCATGAATCAGTCACCCGCTTCTGTGGCTAAAGCTTTTTACTGGTACTTGTGATCTTATGGAGACTGTGGAGTAGCTTTTGGGCCAAAGAACTACAGCAGTTTGTATTTTAAATGGTTCCCCTACCTCTTTTTTTTTTTTTTTTTTTTTTTTGCTTCAGTTTCTCTGAGCAACGTCTTAGTTATCTCCCAGGTGTTTAATTTGTTTAATTTCAAAGACATGGTAAGATTACAACTTCAAGGAAGGAGAAAGAATGTGAGTTCTCTCCGAAGCATTCGGAGTAATTGTTATTTAAATTTTTCTTTTGTGTTAGGGGTCAAAAAACACAGGGAATTTTGTCCATTTCTTCATCCCTTACCAACACATACTCCTTTCTCATTCTTACCACTTTTTCAGAGATTCCACCTCTTAGCATCCTAATCAGACTTTGTCACAAGCCCCCAGATCTTAATCTAAGGCATTCGGTGCCTTTCCAGCTTCACAAAATGGCACATAGAGTTCTCTGAATGGTTAACCTGCTCTCCCACCCTGTCTTCTAGCCCAGGAGGTAGCAGAATAGTAAGACATCCAACCATCCTCAATCTCAGCTCTTCTTTTAATTTCTAACTTAAGTTTCAGCCTCCAGTTGAAAATTTGTGCCCACCTGAACTGCCCATTGTGGTAGCCATTTGTCAGCCTTCTTTGCCACAGTGTATTATGTACAGTTTCTCAAACAAGCACCTTAGACCAACTGGCCTATTCAGGATGGCCCCCAGGTTCTCACAGTGGTCCACAGACATCTAACATACAGGCCACCCCTCCCCACATAGAGTTTGATGGCCGATTGGGATTGTCCACCTTTCCAAGACTCATTTCTTCACTCTCCCGCCTGGCTCACCAAGTGTTGCTTTGCAAACTGTCCCCATACACAGAGGACAAGGAGAGATCAAAGGAAGAGGCAGACCACTTCAGATTGGCGGGTGGCAATTTTAATAAGCAAAGGAACTGACAAGGTTTGTCTTTGTGGCAATAAGACCTCTGCACCTGCCTGCCAAATCTTGGAAAAGTTTACATAGAGGCCTTCACTGGGTT